>NC_056733.1:882231584-882604084 GCF_019279795.1 Protopterus annectens | reverse complement strand
ATTTTCCTTTAAAGGCAATCCATCATTCAGACCCGCTATTATAAAATGGTTTCACAGTAATATGGTCCTTCCATAACCAAGTACTTCCTTTTTCATGCTACTCCTTTTTGTTTATTCTTTTTATACCTTTCCCCATTTTATATATTCTTTATAATGATTTATTACTATCCATATCACTAAATGTTCTAAAAATCCTGTTATAATAGTTTCTTCTTCCATTATACTTGTATCTTCTGAAACTATAAAGTAATCAATTTCAGTGTTTAAAACACTCCTTCTGTAAATCCATGGTTTTCTGTTCGATAATTTTCCACATTTCATTACTTCAAACATTTTTCCTCTTTTCTTTTAATACCCCTTAAATCACAATTAAAATCACCTGTAGCTACAATATGCATGCTTACACTAACAAAATACATGTCACAAGCATAAATAGCTATACTTTTATACACCTCATCTTGCCACCTTAAATCTACAACTGTTGATCTTCCTATATTTACTAATATAACATCTACAATTATTACTTTCCTGCATAACACAGTTATTTCAGAATACTTTTTACTCCCAAAAGTTCCATGTTATTTCGCTATCCTACAGTTTTTATGTTTGCACTCTTTCTTCATAAGTCAGAAATCTTACGTCTTTTAATAATAACATCACATTTACACCACTCTAGAATTCCCATTTTTCTTAATATACTCTTCAAAGTATTAACATTAACTGAAAGAATCCTCATGTCTATTCCTTAATTTAGGAGATTATCTAGCTCTTTGATTTAAAACCCGCGGTAGTGGTGCTGCGGTAGCATTGTCGCCTCACAGCCAGACGCTGTCCCGTTCGATTCTCAGCTCGAGCGTCTTCTGTGTGGAGGCATGCGAGAATGGGCATGCCTTCGTTGAAGGTTGTGTGTCAGGGCTGGTAATTCGGCACGTAAAAATCCACTACTAAACATTAGCGGACCGGAGTTCCGCTGTGGCGACCCCTAACCGGGATAAGCCAAATGACACAACATCTAGCTCTGATTTCTTTACACTTGTATATATTAACCATCTCCATTTTTCTTTTAATTTTCTGTTTCCTTTACTCTCTTGCCAATAGATTTTTTCCTCTTACTACTTTCCAACTTGTATCTTCATCATTAGCTTCCAATTCTACCTCTAGCTCCTTTGAACATTTTTCCACAGTCTCCTTTTTTCTGATAAACTTTCAACTATTTATATCTCCACTTCATTTCACTTTGCTCTTCATCATTACTTGGATTTACTATACTTTGTTCATTCTTATTTTCTTTACAATCCATCCATAAATGTCCTTATTTATTTATAACATTCAAGTTCACATTTATTTCCTTTATGACTGGTTTAACCACGTAACATTTCTTTTTATCACCGTTGTTAATTAAATGTCATTTGTTTCCACAAAAGAAAAAAGAAGTTATGTACTCAGCATAACGTTCCATGTCAGTTGCTCATCCCGCCTTCATTCTTTACTGATGGGTTCGGAGCCGATCCTCGGCTCCGACTTGGCCACTGCAAAAGCTCAAGATCTTCAACCATCTTAAGGCCAACTCCCTATCCCATGATGCACCCTGATCCTTCCCTCAGACCTCGTTTGCTGCATAACTACTTAGTAGTATAAATATGCCACCCAGAGTTGGATAAGAGACAAAGCACTCTATACGGACCTCAAGTAGACTGGATGGGGGTTGGAGGGTGGAACATAAGAATGAAGGCGTGATGAACAACTCACATGGAACGTTATGGTGAGTACATAACTTCTTTATGTGAAGTTGTTCTATCTTGCCATTCATTCTTTACTAATGGGTAGCGTCCCAAGCCCCATCTTCTCGGGTGGCTCAAGGAAGTATATTCCTCAGAACTGTGGAACCAAAAGAGGCCCTGTCTACTTTGTAATGAGCGATAAAGGTATGAGGTGTTGACTAGGTAGCTGCTGCTCAAATAGAGTCTAATAGTAACCTCGCAGAAAAGGCTAATGAGGTTGAAATAGCTCTAGTAGAGTGGACTTTTACTTTTTGTTGCAATGGGGCATTTTGTGAATTATAAATGAAAGAAATGCAATCTGACAGCCACCTTGAGAAGGTTACTTTTGTCACTGAGGCACCCTTCTTTGACTCTGAAAAGGAAACGGATAGTTGATCCATTGACCTGAATTGTTTCGTTCTGTCTAGATAAAATTGTCGTTAATGCACATCAAGCTTGCGCAGCATGTGTTCCATCCTATTTGTGTATTGGGGAAAGAAAACTGGCAACTCAATAGACTGGTTAAGATTTGCCTCTGAACAAACTTTTGGTAAAAATGATGAATTAGTTCTGAGTGAAACTCTGTCATTATGGAAAATCAGATAAGGAGGTTTGATGGTTAGGGCTTGCAGCTCAGAAATCCGTCGAGCAAAAGTAATGGCTATCAGAAAATTAGTCTTCCATGAAAGGAATTTCAAAGAACAGAACGAGGCTGGTTCGAAAGGGGGTAGTATGATTCTGGACAGAACACAATTTAGATTCCATGGCATGACTGGAGCTCTGATTGGTGGCCTCAAATGAATGGGACCTTTAAGAAAGGCTTTAGCAAGTTGATGCGACATGACATTAGAGCCTTGGAAACCAAAATGAAAATTTGATATCGCTACTAATTGAGCTATGATGGTAGATGCAGCCGCTCCTTCATTGAAAAGTTTAGTTAAGAATTCCAATACAGATGGGACTGGAGCTAAGGATCATCATCATTCTGAGAGGCCCATAAAGAAAATATCTTCCATTTGCTAAGATATAACTTTCTGGTAGATGATTTATGAGAGGATGTTATAATATGTTGGGCCTCAGTTGAGAGGTTGTAAATCCTGGCTATTGTGGGAACTGGAGCAGCCAAGCTGTCAGTTTGAGGGAATGAAGTGAAGGATGAAGAGCCCACAATGAATGGGTCAACAGATCCGGAAATGGTACCAGGATCCAGGGTTCTTCAAAAAGATGAGGCTGAAGAAGGGAAACCAATTTTGCTGAGGCCAGTAAGGGGCTATTAGTATCATGGTCCTTCCCAGTAGTTTTGCTTTCTGTAATACCTTGGGAATCAGAGGGAAAGGGGGAAATGCATAAAGGAGACCCAGGGGCCAATTGTGCACCAGTGCATCCCTTGGGGCTTCCCACGGCTGGGGAATTAGGGCAAAGTAGCTGCTGCATTTCGTGTTTGTTGGGGTTGCAAAAAGATTGCAGCAAGGCTGGCCCCACCTACGGAAAATCCTTTCCGCTACTTGTTGCTTCAGGGACCTCTCATGAGGCAGTAAGATTGCCCTGTTCAGCTTGTCTGTTATCACACTGGATTTCCCCAGGATGTGCGTTGCTAAGAGAAAGCGCTGGGAGGAGATTGCCCACTGCCATACTCTCATGGTCTCTCGACACAGGGGGTAAGATTTGGTTACTCCTTGTTTGTTGATATACCAGACCACAGACATGTTGTCCGACTGAACTGCAACTGTTCCCAGAGGTAGAGAGTCTTGAAAGGACTGCAGCGCTAGAAGTACTGCTCCCATCTCCAGGACATTTACATGCAGATGAGCCTCGTGCTTCTTCCACGTGCCTTGGGCTGTTTTTCCCTGAACCCCCACCCACCCAATCAAGGAAGCATCCATTATCACCGTGGCTATGGGACTGTGTAGAACGAATGGACATCCCTGAGATACATGTTGAGACATCAGCCACCACTGAAGGTCCTCCTTGCACACATTTGTTATGACAATTTGATGCGACATCGAAGTTGCTGAAAGGACCACTGAGAGAAAAGGAGCCATTGTAGAATTTGCATATGCATCTGTGCGAGGGGAATGACCTTGATTGCTACTGCCATCAATCCTAGCAATAGGAGTACCATTGAGACTGGGGCTTTTTTTCTCAGAAGCAGGTCTGATACCTGTTCTCGTAAAAGAGAAATTCTTTCTGGAGGCAGACAGTGTCACAGAAACTGTGTTTAGTTTCGCTCCTATGAAGATGGTCCTTTGTGATGGCGATCAGGCAGATTTTCCTGAGTTGATGGTAATCCCCAATTGATTGCATACGTGTAAGGTCGTGTCCCTCGCATGAATAAGTTGATGCTTGATGGTGGCAGTGAGGAACCAATCGTCTAGATATGGAAACACCTGGAATCCCAACCGTCTCAGGTGAGCGGTGACTACTACCATACATTTGGTGAACACTCTGGGGGCTCTAGTGAGACCAAAGGGCAGAGCACGAAATTGATAATGGCTGGCTCCCAGCCGGAAGCGCAGATGATCCCTGGATGGTCTGTCCATCTTTATGTGGCAGTACACATCCTGAAGATCTATAGAGCACATCCAATTGTCTTTCCCCAGAAAGAGAAATATTGACTGAAGCGTGACCATCCAGAACTTCGTCTTTTTCACTGACTTGTTTAGTTTGCTTACGTCCAGAATAGGTCTCCAGTAGCCTGTTTTCTTTGTAACTAAAAAGAAACTTGAATAAGTTCCAGATCCTCTTTGGTCTGCTGGGACTGGCTGGATGACTCGCTAGTCCAGCAACCTTTGGACCGCTAAGGTTGCTAGGTCCCTGTGACTGGGTGGAACATCTGGGATTTTTTTATTAGAGGGGGTGGGGTGGCAAAGGGAATAGAGTATCCACTGGATATTATGCTTCGTACCCAGCTCTCTTTTGTTATTTTTAGCGAGGCGTCTAGGTACAAAGATAGGCGTCCCCCGACTGCCTCCAGAGATGGACAGTCGGGCCTCCTCTCAGGAGCGCTGATAGGGCTTACCAAAGAACAGCTGTCACCCTGGTTCTGCGGACCCCCTCTGCCGCATGGACAGCGTTCTTCCATTACCCCCTCCTCTGCCTCTAGAGGGGATGACACCACAAGTGTTTTGGAAAGATCCTTGAAACTTCTGGAACCATATCTTTCTACCTCCTCTCCCTTTGGGGTAAGGTCTGTCCGGGGTAGAAAAACATACACCGACGGCAGAAAAGGTCTTTCCATCTTTCTCACTCCTAAGAGTTTCCTTAACCTTAGGTCTGAAAAGGGTGAACTGTCAAAGGGGGTGTTAATGAAGAAAGACTTAAAGGGTTCCACAAAGGAACACAAGTGCATCCAGGAATGTCTCCAGAGAGCGATTCCTGTACCCACAGCCTTACTCGTATCATCAGGTGCATAAGACAACAGATGTATGGAAGAGTTCACTATCGAATTAAGAGTGGATAGCTGGGAAGTTACTTTGTCCAAAACCCCGGCAGCTACTGAATCCTGTAGGGCATCGCCTAGCTCATTCAGGAGATCCCTTTGCAATCTGGTAAAATGTGTGAGGTGGTTCAGCGATCGATGGACAAAGGCCGCTGAACTGAACATATGCTTCCTGTATCTGTCCATAACCCTAGATTCCCTATTAGGAGGATGAACAGAAGTCGTTTCCGATAATTCCTTCTTGGTGCTGCTGCCACCACCATAGCACTAACAGTACTCCTTTGGTAAGGTAAAGTCTGTCTTGTGGGCTGGTAATAAATTTGTTAGGCCTCCTAGGGACAGGCTCCATGGTGCATGGGGACTCCCACGCCCTTCCAGTGAGTAAGTCCAGCAACTCATTGAAGGGTGGAGACACCCAAGAGGTGGAGGGTTAAGATCCGCAAGCCGAAATGACTCATCAGAAGGGTTAAGGGATTTTCAGCCACCCCTCTGTTTAAGAATCTCTAAGATATCTGTAAAGGAGATATCTTCTGAGGGAGACCATGGGGAACCTTCTGACTCATCTAAGTCAGTATCCGAAGTGACTGACTCCTGTACGTAGTCCAAATGCTTCCTCTTGTAGAGTTTCTTCCTAGGCAATTCTTCAGTGGGGGCTTCTGGAGAGGTCTCGAAAGAACATGGCTCCCCCAATGGAGCTTCCTGAAGATTCGATGGAAATAGTCTGCACTGGTACAAAGGGCTCCGAGCCAGAAGTCGGGGCCAAGCTCACCTGAGCCGAGACCTCGAGAGGTAAAGTCAGCACCAAATCGGTCTGACTATCCTCCCCGGACCCGGCCTGTGAGTGACTGCCCAGAGATTTCTCGGTCCGCACCGAGGGTATCCGGGCAGTCGGGGCCAACAAACCTATAGAATGTGTCAGACCCGAAGGGTCCAGAATCATCAGTTCCGCACTCTCTGGCTCTGAAACACCCATGCAAGTCGGAGGAGGAACAGAAGATGTAGGAGGAACTATGATCAGCTCCGAAGTCCCCTGGGTTGGTGCCGATATAATTTTTGTTAGCGCCGGTATCTGTAAAAGCTCCTTCTTCACACGGTCCACATCCAGATCAGACAGTACTTGAGGCCCGTGAGGAATGTGACAAGGCCACATATTGTAGTATATGAGACTAAGGTTGGAGACACCAGCTTCAAGGTTGGGGGACCAGCTCCGAACCATGACGACAGTCAATTCTGAAGACTGTGGAACCGATGTTGATGCTTTACTGAAAGCTGACTTTAATGTAGGTAGAGATTTTGATGGCTCCGTCTTCATTGAATGTTTGTCTGGCTTATCCAAGGATTCCTAAAAAGATGACATAAGCAGACCTTTACCCATCAACTTTCTCTTCCTCTCATGCAACACTCTTGAGCTGAAGGAGTGGCATATAGAGCAGCTTTCTTGCAGGTGAACCTCACACAAGCAATAAACATATTCAATATGTCCATCTGTTATGGACATTTTTGCCCACATCTAGGGCACTTCTTAAAGCCAGACTTGGCTTTCTCTTTCTCCTGGTGTGGCATCTTCCACAGCAATTCACACAACTATTCAAGCCTTGTAATAAATGGGCTTAAACTAATCAAAAAACACAGAATTTATTTATACGCCCTGTCTAAAAAAAGGGCTGCCAATTGCACTCTGACACACCACGCTAACACTCTAACGGCCTAAAAATACAGCCACTACTTTACTAAATAGGAAGAAAATGTATGTATACGGCCCGTAAAAAAGAAAGGGCTAAACACACTAATAGAGAAGAATCTCTGTGCCCTATGAAAACTACGGGCTAACACTAAAACACACTAATTATGCTAGAATATCTATCTAAATGCTCTACGAAAGAGCTAACACACACTTTAAACTAATAGAAGAAGAATTAAAGGACCTAAAAGAAAAACGCGGCCACTAATTCCTTTTAAACACACTAGAGAGAGAGAGAAAATAGAAAGCCTAACCACAAAAAACGGACTTAAAGACTAAATATTAAATCCAAATGTAACTATAAGCACAAACCTACACACTAACTACTATTAATGTTGTGTGTCTTTCGGCTTTTCCCGGTTAGGGGTCGCCACAGCGGAACTCCGGTCCGCTAAACACTGGCAGTAGATTATGTGCAGAGTTGCCAGCTCTGATGCACAACCTTCAATGAAGGTACGCCCATTCACGCACGTCTCTACACAGAAGATGCACTAACTACGAATCGAACGGGACAACGTCTTACTCTGAGGCGACAATGCTACCGCAGCACCACCACCGCAGTAATATACTAAATTTTTGCCAAAAACTAAAGCTATAGTATTGAAGAAGAAAAGTTATTCACTGGCCAGAGCTGGTGAACGTCCGATCAAGATTCAGTGGCAAACGAGATCTGAGGGAATATCAGAGTGCATCATGGGATAGGGAGTTGTCCTCGAGCTGTTTGAAGACCTTGAGCTTTTGCAGTTGGCCGAGTCGGAGCGGAGGATCGGTTCTGAACCCATCAGTAAAGAATGAACGGCGAGATAGAACAACTTCACATCATGTTTTCTGGTTATCCCCAAAATTTTACATTTCTGTTGCCTTCAAAATTTATTATACTTGGAATATGTATACTTTTTCTTTAGCCATTTTAAAAAAAACACCACAATCCCATCTCCAGTCCATAACCCCCTCCTGTTATATACTTTTGAAATGTCTATTGTTCTTTGCAAACATTTTTTTAAATGCTCTTTTAAAGTCTCTCATTCAAACTTTGTTCAGAATTGCATATGTATTTTCTTTTTAATCTCTTGAAACGATGCTTTAATTACATACTTATTCTTTTTCATAGTTGTATAGAAATTTTGCCCTGTGTTGTACGGTTTCAAAACAAATGTCAAAAAATGTCTCCGTTAACCAAAATGAAAGTTCTTACCTTTTGTGTTTTCACTCCCAAGGATGATACTAACTTGTCCCATACCTCATTTCTGTTCAGTTCCTAGCTCTTTTTATTTTGTATTCTTACCACAAATTTTCTTTTTAATATGTTTTTTTTTTCTTTCCTTTTTGCCCTTCTAGTGTAGTTGCACGTGTCTCTGCATATGTCCTCCGTATCTTTCTCCTATATTTTATCCATGACATTGCCCCAACAGGCTTCCTTCTCCGGTGCACTTTGATCAAGTCCTTCAATAAATCATCTTGCAACCCTCCGGAATAGAAAGCTGTAACTATACAATCTGATTATGTTAATCTTCATTCATTCATGACTGAACTGAGTCGGGCATTATAACAAGCTCGTGCCAGCCAGAAAAAAACCTTTTCGAGCTAAGCTTACCCACAGTGCCCCTCTATCACCTCAGATCTCATTTGCCGTGTAGAGTATCAGGACGCGTCAGGCCAACTCTCAAACTAAGTGGTTTAGATTTTATATTTCAACTTTAATAATTTTTCTTTACTTTTGAGATTTCCTACCTTTAATAGTAGTCGTTGATAGCTTGCTAACACTTTCTGAGTGATTCTTTCTGGCTTCTTTACCAAATTTTTGGTATTTCTTCGTACCATTGGTGGTACAGGCCTCCCTCACCTTTGTGGTAATCTCTAATATCATTGCTGGTATTTCCCCCTTCTCCCCCCCTTTGCCCACTGTGCACTAATTACCACTGTTGGTAACCAAAAAAAAAAAAAAAAAAAAAATCAGTCTTTCCTTTTCTTGACTGTGTGTGTGGGTGTGCCTCCACTTGTCTTCTGTTGTTCTGAAAGGGTCTTTTCCTTACTACTGTTGTGATTTGCTACTTGAATTGTTGATCGTTGTGATAATGGCTGATAAGAAGGGGACAACAGGCTTTAAACAATGCATTAAGTTTGGCAGGAAATTGTCTAATTCTAATGGACATTTGTCCTGTGTTTATTGTCTTGGGGTACCGCATTTGAAAGTTCAACCCCCATGTGACCTATGTAAGGGCTTTAGTGCCTGCACTTTGACTGAAAAAAGAATACATTGATACTGAAAGGTCTCTTGAAAACACCTTTATCTGAGGCTGAGGGCTCAACCCCTCCTAAAAAGGAACATAAGAAGAGGAGTCAGCCTGTACCCTCCACTCTTCATACCAGTGAGCCTAAATCTGTTAAGTTCCACATGGAACCAAAAACAAAACATCTCAAATTGACTTCCACAATCTCAGCACCACAGCCTCAAACTCCTACGGTGCCATCCTCTATTCGAGAACCAACAAAGACTTCAACACCTATGGTACCAAATATTACTACGGGTACCAATGCTCGCTCGGCGCCAAAAATAGACTCCCCAATTCAGGTCTCTACTCCCCCTCCTACACAACCTTCTGGTCCTTTGACCATGGTGTTGAAAGGCGAAATCTTACCTCGGACCAGATATTCCCAACTGGTAGATTCCTTTTTCGGACAACAGAGACCTTTTCTTTAACACCCTGATTCTCCGTCGGGGATGTCAACCTGCTCCTCCAGCAGTGTTTTGGAAAGTACAGTTCTGTACACTTACCATAAATGTAGATGTTAGTGTGTTATTCACTGTTGCAGTCATTACATTTGGGTAATCTGCTGACAGGTTGCCCTCAGTCAGCCTGATTAACAAAGTCTTGGGACCTGCATCGGTTGCTGTCCCTTCTTCTATGACGTTAGGTCGTCAGGGGTATAAAACATGCAGTCGACGCCATTACATCAGTTTTCTTGTCCAGATGTCAGCTGCCCCCCAAATAGGGAGCAAAACAAAAAAAAAAAATATATATATATATATATATATATATATATATATATATATATATATATAAAAATGTATGTATGTACATGCATATAATATAAAACACAAAACATATACCTCCAAACAAAAGCAAATGCACCAAAAAGGCTTTTAAAGATAGTAACAGAAATGAGAGGTATAGTTAGAGAAAAACAGGGGGCTGGAGGGAGGGTAACCAGGACTCCAACAGTGAATACACTCGAACATCTACATTTATGGCAAGTGTACACAACTGTACAATGTCCTTAGTGTTTCACTGTTGCAGTCATTACATTTGGGTAGAATCCCAAAACTATGGTTGGGAAGATGGACTTATACAGCATTAGGAGCAGCTATAAGGCCCTGCAGGACAGCAGTGGCAAAGCCTGCTCTGGATTTAGAGAAGAGAGCTAAATGGTAATATTTGGTGAATGCATGAACCGAGCTCCAGGTAGCAGCTTCTAGAATATCTCTGGTAGGAACCCCTCTGAGACAGGCTGCAGAAGTAGATGCAGCCCTGGCGGAATGAGATCTGATCCCCTTGGGGACAGGTTTACCATGGTGCATATAGCAGAAACGAATACAATGGCTTATCCATTTGGAAATAGTCTGCTTTGAAATAGCCTTTCCCTCTGCCCCTGCAGCAAATGCCACCAATAGTTGCTCAGATTTTCTTAAGAGATTTTGCCCTGTTCAAGTAGAATCTTAGTTGTCTGTGTACACCCAATGAATGCAGAATCCGATCACCCTTGTTCTGTGGATTTGGGAAGAAAGTTGGCAGATGAATGGTCTGATTAAGGGCCACACTAGATACCACCTTAGGCATAAAGGATGGATTGGTCCTGAGCGCTACCCTGTCTGGGTAAAAAATAATGAAAGGCTCCACTGCCATGAGAGCCTGTAGTTCTGAAATCATTCTAGCTGAAGTGACTGCTAAAAGAAAAGCTGTTTTCCAAGAGAGAAATTTTAGGCCCGCAGTAGCAGCTGGCTCAAAAGGAGGTAGAGTGAGTTTTTCCCAAACAAAATTGAGGTCCCATGCAGGAGTTGGTGCTCTCCTGGGAGGTCTTAAATTTTTGGCCCCTCTGAGATACTGCTTTAGCAGAGGATGAGAAAGAGGGGAGGCTCCGTGGTGTAATGAGCTGAAATGGCAGAGGCATGGATTTTTATGGAAGAAAAAGATAGGCCCTTGTGAAGCATCTCAGTTAAGTATTGCAGAATCTGAGGAATATTGGGCATTGCTGTGCTTATTCCTTGTGCTTGGTTCCAGGCACAGAATTTTTTCCATTTGTCAGCATAAGATTTTCTAGTACTAGGCCTTCTAGCCACCAAAATGACGTCCATCACAGGTTTGCTGAGAAGTGTAAAGGGTGAAATTAGTTGATTAGCCACGCTGCAAGATTCAAAGTTTGGAGGTGAGTGTGCAGAATTTGATAGTTCTGCTGAGACAATAGGTAAGGTGTCTGAGGCAGGTACCATGGAGGAAGGTGCGACACACTGTGCTGGAGTGGGTACCAGTGTTGGCGAGGCCAGTCTGGAGCAATCAGGATAATTTTTGGTTTGTCCTGTCTGACTTTTAGTAGGACTTTGGAGAGCAGAGGCAGAGGGGTAAAGGCTTAGACTGATAGTTTTTTCCAGCTGAAGGATAGAGCATCCACTTTCCAAGGTTTTTTTGTGATGAATTCTTGTGCAGAATTTGTCCAACTGATAGTTTTGGGGTGAGGCAAAAAGATCTATGTCTGGGCTCCCCCATTTGCGTGTCAACATGTTGTAAATTTGTGGTTCCAGTTTCCATTTGTGTGGGTCCATAATATTTCTGCTTAGCTCGTCTGGCAGAGTATTTTGCTTTCCTGGCAGGAACTGAGCTTGTAGATGTATTTGATAAGTCAAGGCCGTGTTCCACAATGCCATGGCTGGTCTGCAAAGGGGGTAGGAATGTGCACCCCCCTGCTTGTTTCTGTACCACATTATTGTGGTGTTATCTATCAGTAATTGTCCTGGATGAAGGTAGTCCTTGAAGGCTGTCAGAACATTCTATACAGCTAGCATCTCTTTCTGATTGCTATGTAGGTGCATTTGATTTGGGCTCCATTTGCCCTGAATGCATCTCCCTGCCAGATGCGCCCCCCCCCAAGCATAGTCTGATGCATCTGTAGTTAGGGTTTGGGCGGCAGGGGGGGGGGATGAATGACAGTCCCTTGTTATGGTGGCAGGCCTCTGCCCACCATAGGAACTGTAGTTGCAGGAAAGGTATGATAGGAATCATTGTTTCCAGGCTGTGACAAAATGTTGACTCCATAAGCTTTTTAGGTACCATTGAAGTTTCCTCATATGTAGTCTTGCATATGGAATTAGAAGGATGCAGGAGGTCATGAACCCCAAGGCCTGCAGAATTTGTCTTGCAGATAGCTGGGTTTTTGTGGCCACCTGTTTGAACTAAGTCATCAATTGAATTTGCTTTTCTGGTGTAAGGTAAGTCATCTGGGCAGTTGTATTCAAGCTTGTACCCAGGAATGTAATTTTTTGAGAGGGTACCAGTTGTGATTTCTTTTCGTTTATGGTGTACCCTAGACAAGTTAGAACCCTTTTTACAAACGTCAGATGTTTTAGAAGAGTATCCTTGTTTTCTGCCCGAATTAGACAATCATCCAGGTATGGATAAATCTGAATATTTCTTTGCCTGCAAAATGCAATTACTGGTGCCAGGCACTTTGTGAAGACCCTGGGTGCAGTAAATAAGCCAAAGGGCACTGCAGAGAACTGGTAATGCGAGTAACCTCCTTTGAAGCGGAGGTATCTTCTGCAAGATTCCCTGATTGGGATATGCAGGTAAGCCTCTTAAGTCTAGAGTTACCAACCAGGCATCCTTGCCTAGCATAGGCAGTAACTGTTGAAAAGTCAGCATCTTGAATTTTGGAATGTACAGAAATGTATTTAGAATGGGTAAGTCCAGAATTGGACACCATGATTTGTCTTTTCTGGGTACCAGGAAAAGTTGAATAAAAACCTTGTCCCTTTTCCTTTTCTGGTACTGGCTGAATAGCCCCCATATTCATGAGGAACATAACTTGTTTCTGGGCCTCTGCCCACTGATTTTGAGGCCGATCTGGCCATCCGTTTGGGATTGGCAACATGTGGAAATGAAATCTATATCCCTGGGATACTATATTTAAAACCTATTTGTCCTGGGTAATCAGTTGCCAGTTTCATGCATGAAGTGCCAGTTTTCCCCCCAAAGGGGCGGCCAAAAGATAAGTGCTTGGTGATTGCAGTGGAAAGTCATTGAGACTGTTTACCATAGGGAGGTGCCTTGTTGCTTCCAGATGTGGAGGTGGAGGCACCCCATTGCTTTGTTCTAAAAGTTCCTTGCAACTGAAACCTGAAGCCTTTGGAATGTCTGGGTTTGACCTGAGTGGCTCTAGTGGGTACTGGAAAGGACCAGTTCTTAGTAGGGCAGTGCCTACTAAACCTGGGTGGCTGCACTTGTAAGAAATCTTTCACAGTTTGCACAGATTTAGCTTTATCTTCCATCTTTATCACAACTTCTTCAGCCTTACTACAAAATAAACTGTCCTGTTGTAAAGGAGCATCCAACACCTTTGCTTTAACATGGTCAGGCAGACTTTGCTCCTTGAGCCAAGCATGCCGTCTCATCACAGATCCAGTTAATGCAGCCCTGCAAGAGGCCTCCAAGGAATCAAAACCACATTGCAAAGTATGTTTTTCAACTTGTTCAGCTGAATGTAATAAATCCTGCAACTTTATTTTCCACACAGTCAGAAATCAACATCATTTTCTGTTTAAGTATACCCATGACATGCTGTTGATTTTTAAGCATATGAAATTGACAGTTGAAAGCCCTGATTGCCAAGGTTGCAGACGTGTAAACCTTCTTACCCCATCTATCCAGCGCCCTGGAATGTATGTCAGAAGGTGTAGGATTTTTAGCAGTAGAGGCCTTAATGCCCTTGGGACCCTGAGAAATGGTTTCAGGGTCAGCAGTAGGGTTTTGAAAAGGAATTTGTGGGAGTCAGGAACCCTGTAGTATCTGTCTGGCTTACTAGGAGCCGGAGGCAGGGAATCAGGAGTCATACTGGATTCTCAGAAAAAGTACAGTTTTGTACCTACCATAAATGTAGATGTCCGATAAATATGCAACTGCAGTCATAACATATGGGTTGTCCTGCCTCAGGCAGCCCTCGGTCGGCCGGATTCCAAAGTCTGGGTCCGGCGTCGGCTGGTGTCACCTCCTCTCCGACGTCACAACGGCTGGAGTATAAAGGCATCGGCCGACGCCATCTTCTTCAGTGTTTCTTGCCCCAGATGCCAGGTGCCCTCCTAGGAAGGCTAAATTTGGTGAATGGATAAACAATTCCAGACGTGCACAACAGTAATAAACAGATACACCATAAGAGATACCCCCAGCTAATAGGAATAGGGGGAGTGGACCCATAAAGAAGGTTGCAGAGGGGTAGGAGGGTGGGAAAAGCCGAATGCAGTTGCATATCTATCAGACATCTACATTTATGGTAGGTACAAAACTGTACTATGTCCTTCAAGAATGCAACTGCAGTCATAACATATGGGTTGAATACCATAGCCAAGCTGGGGGTGGATGGAACTAAGAAAGTGATGGTGTAGCTAAAATGCCCTGCAGGACTGCAGAAGCAAAGCCTGCTCGGGATCTGGAGTATAAAGGCAGGTTGTAGTGCTTGGTAAATGTATGCACAGAGCTCCATGTAGCAGCCTCTAGAATGTCCTTTGTAGCCACTCCTCTTAGGAAAGCTGTGGATGTGGCTATAGCTCTGGTGGAGTGCGGCCTAATATTGGCTGGCACACTTTTTCCATGAAAAGAATAGCAGAATCTGATGCAGTGTCCAATCCATTTGGAAATTGTTTGTTTGGAGATTGCTTTTCCTTGTACTCCAGCAGCATAGGCTACAAGCAGTTGGTCAGACTTTCTGGTGGCCTTAGTTCTGTCCAAGCAGTAGCGTAGTTGCCTGTGTATGTCCAAAGTATGTAGCAGTGCGTCCCCCCTGTTTTGAGGATTGGGGAAGAAAGTAGGCAGGTGAATGGCTTGATTTAGAGACACCCTGGAAATTACTTTTGGCATGAATGAAGGATTGGTTTTGGTTCTTAGAGAGACTCTGTCCTGATGAAAAATGATAAAAGGAGGTACTGCCATGAGTGCCTGTATCTCCGAGACTCTTCTTGCTGATGTGATTGCCAATAGGAAAACCGTTTTCTATGAGAGAAATTGCATTTCTGAAGTTGCTGCTGGTTCAAAGGGAGGAAGAGTTAATTTTTCCAAGACGAAATTGAAGTCCCATGCAGGTACTGGTGGTTTCCTGGGAGGTTTGATATTCTTTATTCCTCTTAGGAACGGTCTTAGCAAAGGATGCGAAAACACAGGTGGATCACAATTGTATTTTGCTGAGATTGCTGAGGCATGAATCTTTATGGAAGAATATGAGAGACCAGTATGAAACATTTCTGCCAAGTATTCCAATATCTGAGGTATACTCAATACTGTTGTATCCTGACCCCTGTTAGCATTCCAGATGATGAATCTCTTCCACTTGGCTGAATAGGTTTTTCTGGTGGAAGGTCTGCGTGCTTCCAGTAAGATCTCTTGAACTTTTTTGGAAAGAGATATCGGAAGGAGTTATGGTAACCTCCAGGCTGTCAGATGTAATGTTTTCAGGTTTTGATGAACAGTCCTGTAATCGTGTTGTGTTAGAAGCAGAGGCCATAGTGGCAGAGGCCACGGTTTGGTCCGAGTTATGCTCAACAGCAATGGGTACCAGTGCTGCCTTGGCCAGTCTGGAGCTATCAAAATGCCTGTTGGTTGTTCTGCTTTGATCTTCAGTATCACCTTGGTCAGCAGTGGTAGAGGAGGGAATGCATAAATTGTTAGGGAATTCCAGCTGAAGGAGAGAGCATCCGTTTTCCAGGCTAAAGGGTGGTGGGTCCTTGTACAGAACTTTTCCAGGTGATGATTCATGTGAGAAGCAAAGAGATCTATGTCCGGTCTTCCCCATGTCCTTGTTATTTGTGAGAAAATGTGAGGATGCAGCATCCATTCGTGTGGACCCAAGAAATTTCTGCTCAGCTTGTCCGCCAGTACATTGTCCTTGCCTGGCACAAACTTGGATTGCAGATGTATCTTCAGACTTAGAGATTTTTCCCAGAGAATCACTGTTAGTCTGCAGAGGGGATAAGAATGAGTGCCTCCCTGCTTGTTTATATACCACATAACAGTGGTGTTTGTCTGTCCTTATTAGCAAATGCCCTTGTTGAAGTGATTTTTCGAAAGACTCTATTGCATGTATCACTGCCAACATCTCTTTTTGGTTTATGTGCAGATGCCTTTCCCTTGGTGTCCATTGACCCTGAATGCATCTGCCCTCCATGTGCGCCCCCCATCCATGGTCTGAGGCGTCTGTTGTAATCATTTGACCTGCTTGAGGTTTGTTGAAAGACATGCCTTTGTTTAACTGACTTGTTTGAGCCCACCACAAAAATTCTCTTTGTAGACATGGAATGAGTGGGATTACGTCCTCTAGGCTTTGGCTGTGTTGGGACCATAAGCTTTTTAAGTACCATTGCAGCTTCTCATATGAAGTCTTGCCAAAGGTATCAGAAGAATGCAAGATGCCATGAACCCCAGGGCCTGCAGGATTTTCCTTGCAGTCAGCTGGGAGAGCTTTGCTAGACCTTTGAAGTACTCTGGTAACTGCTGTTGTTTTTCCTCTGTGAGATAAGCCATTTGTGTTTTTGTGTCCAGTTTGGCTCCTAGGAAAATAATCTGTTGGGATGTCAGAAGTCTTGATTTCTGAATGTTGACTGTGTATCCCAAGGCCTGTAGCAATTGAAGGACATAGTCCAAGTTTGCTATCAAGGTTTGTTTGTTATCTGCTTGTATGAGGCAGTCGTCCAGGTAGGGGTATATTTGAATCCCCTGGAGTCTGCAGTGTGCCACTACTGATGCCAGGCATTTCGTGAACACTCTGGGCGCAGTAGATAAGCCAAACGGCAATGCTGAGAATTGATAATGCTCTGTCCCTGCAAGAAATCAGAGGTATCTTCTGCAGCTTTGTCTGATTGGGACATGCAGGTATGCCTCCTTGAGGTCCAGAGTGACCAGCCAAGACCCCTTGCCCAGCATGGGAAGAAGTTGCTGCAACGTCAGCATTTTGAACTTTGGCACAATGAGATAAGTATTTAGAGTAGACAAGTCCAGTATAGGCCTCCATTTGTTTTCCTTTCTTGGAACAAGGAACAGTCTTGAATAAAATCCCTGGCCTTGTTCCTGTGGAGGGACATTTTCTATTGTTTTTATATTTAACAGCTTTGAAACTTGAATGAGTGCCTCTGCCCTTTGATGAAGTGGCAGGTTTGGCATGCCTTGTCTTATTGGTAAAGTATGGAAGTGGAATCTGTAACCTTTGTCTATTAAATCCAGAATCCATTTGTCCTTGGTTAAGATATGCCAGTTTTTTGAGAATAAGGATAATTTTCCACCCAAAGGTGCTTCTCTTTGAACCTTTGTAGGCGGTATGAAAGTCAAGTCATTGTGGTTGTCCTTGTGGTGCAGCTGGACTGCCTGCGCCACTTCTTTGATTTGGTGGTTGCCACTGGCAGCCCCTGTAGGAGCCTCGGTATTGCCTTCTACCTCGGGCACGCCTGTTTTTTCCCCTTTGAAACTTGTCAGTGTCTGGAAAGGACCAATTCTTTGAAGGCCAATTCCTGCTGAATTTGGGTGGCTGAACCTGGAGGAAATCTTTGACTGTCTGTACTGATTTAGCTTTTTCCTCAATGGACTTCAACACATCTTGTGCATTAGCACCAAAAAGCTTCTGTTTTTCCACAGGTGCATCAAGTAACTTTACTTTAACATGGTCTGGCAGTGGCTGTTCTTTTAACCAAGCATGTCTTCGTATAACAGCCCCAGTCATAGCTGCCCTACATGAAGCCTCCAATGCATCATAACCACACTGAAGAAAATGATTGCTAACCTGCTGAGTGTTATGTACTAGATCCTGCAATGCCTTTCTATCAATAGGCTCAGGAGAGGCTATTTTTTTTCTGTAAATCATCCAGTAAAAAATCCTGGTATCGGTTTAATATACAAATCTTTAGGCCTGAAAACACCCTCAGAAGCCGGTGCCTGCTCAGTGGCTCTGGACCCATCTAAGGTACAGACATCCGCGGGTTCAATACTTGAAGTGTCTCGCGGCATACTGGACTCAGAATGGGTCTCAGTAGAGGCCTGCGAATAAAAAGTAGTGGGTATCAGGGGCTGTGAAAGTGACTCACTGAGTACCGGCGAACCGGCGACTGGCTTAGGAAAAGCATCGTCATTGGTTTTGGACCTAGACGGTCTGTCTCTGTCTTTTTATTTGCGTTTTTTAGGTATTCCGGTAGTGGGATTGCTAACAGACAACATTTCAGGACAGTTAAATCTTGAGCCAAAATATTCAGAAGCAAAAATATACTGACGTTTAATCGTGCGTTGATTAAATTTAGCACAAGACTGACAGCAAGGCACGTTGTAGTCATGGCCTAGGCAAGGAATACAGTACAAATCCTTGTGAGGTATTTGCTTCCCACAAGTAATGCAATTATTAACTTTTACTGACATCGGTAAGGAGCAAGAAAAAGCTTCCCCAACGGGGTACTTAGCTTTTAGTTGAAGACTTCGGTTCTGAAACTCTAAAATGAAAATTTCAGGAGTCGGCCGACTGGCACTTGCGAACTGCTTCGGCTTCGGGCACTCTGCGGCAAGAAAGACTGATGTAATGGCGTCGGCTGCATGTTTTATACCCCTGACGACCTGACGTCATGGAAGAAGGGTCAGCAACTGACGCAGGACCCAAGACTTTGTTAATCAGGCCGACTGAGGGCAACCTGCCAGCAGATTACCCAAATGTAATGACTGCAACAGTGAAACGTGAAGAACATCTTGACGTAGTGAGACTCATGGATCAGTTCCTGGTGGCTAGAGGAATTCCAACTCCTCCCTACAATCCGGAATCGAGGAATTTTCTCCACAGACTCTGACATATATTCTTCCTTCGATCTCCTTGCAGGTATTGCAGCCCTCGACACCGACACCTATCCCGGGTTCCAGCTTCTTCAGTTCCATTGGTAGATCTTAACATGGCTCTGGAGCCTACCTTTTGGTCCTCGACACGATCGGAGCCAACCCATCCTCAAGATTGTGACTGGTCTGCCGGTATCGTGACCCCTAGTATGGTGCCATCTACTATGGTTTCAGTTGTTTTGACGGCACAGAGTCCTCTTGCGGCTCCTTCCCTGGGCGTGGGCTCATCAGAGAGGGGTGCGACCCCGGTCCCAAGGTTGTATTTCTCGGTTCCAGGTTCCCACTCCTCTTTGGGTGGGACGGTTTTCCAGGTGATGGAGAGAGCACTTGCCTCAACATGCTCGCAGCTGGTTCCTTTGGCGCCGGAATGCCACATATACATGTCCTCTGAACTGCAGCTGACACAGTCCACTACTCTGGGACACAGAGCACGGGAACCTCAAAATACCCTACCACAGGGCACCCTCCCTTCAGAGTCCTCTTCAAATGCCCCCGCTAAGGAAGTACCCCATAAGAGATCATGCAAGACGAAGCATGTGGATTCCCTTGAAGAATCACTTACCGAAGATACAGAATACAATGAGGGTGGAAGGGTCTGTATGGTCTCCCTCCCCCGAGGATGTCTCCTTTGAAGACATACTATAAACCTTAAAGCAGCAAGGAGACTGGAAGCCCTCCAACCCTTTCTCTGAGGAGTCTGTATTCTTGCAGGCTTTTCGTCCTGGACCCTCTACTTCCTAGGTGACCCCGCCTGCAGATGATCTAGTTCAGTTCATCATGCAGCACACCTGGAAGAATCCTGACACCGTTGAGCCTACTTCCTGAAGACCAGACAAAATTCTCTTCCCTCCAGAGATCACCCCCACTGGTCCAAAGACTTAGCAGTAGACGCTATGGTGGTGACAGCACCACTAGGAAAGAACTCGCAGAGGAGAGTCCTACTGTCCATCCTCCAAACAGGGAGTCTCGGACGATTGACAGATTAGGGAAGCAGGTGTATACATCATCAACGTTTGCCATTCAGTCATTAAATTACTTGGCACATTTTACCCATCTCCAGAGAGAACCCTAGCAGGAGCAGTACCTGATGAGGTACATGACAAAGTTGCCTCACAACTTGCCACCGTGGAATCCATAAATAATTTGTCCATGCGGTTGATTTCTCATACTACCAAAGGGGTGGCTAGAGCAGTGGGTGCAGGCATTGTCATGAGACATCACACCTGGATGCGCCTATGTGATTTTGCGGATCCTTTTAAGTCTTCCTTTGTCAACGCTCCCATTGATGCTTCCTCTCTTTTTGGTCCAAAGGTAAAAGACACATTAGCCAGGAGTGAAAAGGACAGGAAGACCCTGTCTGCCATGGGCATGCATTTTTCCACTCCCCAGTGATCCTACTCCAGGAATCAGAGAAGTGGAAAGATGTTGTACAGGAAATCCCAGGGTCCTTTCTGTGACACATGTGGCGAGTTTTCCTCCCAGGGCAGAGGGGGAAACTCATCAGGAAGATGCCCCTCCAGAGGCAGAGGGTGTCCATGTAATCAGGGATCTAGAGACTCTTTCTCTGGACAGCTCTATCAGTGCTCCTGAAAAGCGGCCAGATTGCTTACCTCTGGAAGCAGTATGGGACGAATTTCGCTGCACCACCTTGCCTGGCAATCCATAAACAACAGATTCTTGGGTGTAGATGGTAATTACCAGAGGTTATTACATCCCTTTTGATTCATTCCCGAAACTACAAAGGCAAATTCCCGACGTCCCACCCAGTCAACGAGATGCAGCAGCTCAGGAAATACAAAAGCTGCTTCATAAAAGAGTCACAGTCCCACCAGACCAGACAGAAGCCAGATTTTAAAGACAAAATTCTGGATGGTCACGGTTCAGTCTATCCTTCCATTCCTGGAGAAAGACAACTGGATGGGCTCGATAGATCTCCAGGTTGCATATTTTCACATAAAAATGGACAACGCTCCAGGAGATTCCTCCGCTTCCATCTGGGAGCCAATCACTACCAATTCCAAACACTGCCCTTTGGTCCCAGAGTGTTCACCAAATGCATGGCAGTGGTAACAGCTCACTTGAGACTGACAAGGATTCCAGGTGTTTCCATATTTAGGCAATTGGCTCCTTACCGCCCCTACCAAGCATCTGCTGCTTCACTACACCCTAAAGCTAATTAGATCCTTGGGGATCTCAATAAATGAAGAAAAGTCCAAACTGACTCCTACTCAAAAACTAGAATTCATAGGAGCAACTTTCAACACTCAGTCTTGCCTAGTTGCTCTTCCACTTCACAGGCTACAAAGACTACGGTCTCAACTTTGGGCGATACTCTCTCAGGACCAGGTTTCACCTTGTGCAGTTCAACTACTAGGATCAATGCCAGCATCGATTACTATAATTCCTCTTGCAAGACTACACATGAGACTCCTACAATGGCTCCTAGCATCACAGTGGTGCCCTTTAACTCATTCTATGTCCTTTCCGATTTGCATAACAAATTGATGCAAGCAAGACTTAATTTGGTGAAGCCAGAAAAAGACCTATGGAGTTGTCCCTTCTGACCCTCTCAGCCAAAGGCCATAGTGACCAGGGACGCTTCCATGATGGGGTGGGGTGAGGGCATTTCCGAGGAAAGACAGTCCAAGGCACTTGGGTCCCCTGTGGAGGCCAACCTGCATGTCAGTAATATAGAACTGAGGGCAGTGCTTCTAGCACTGCAAGCATTCCAATCTGTCCTCTCGGGGACAATTGCTATCAATTGGACAACATATCCATAGTCTGGTAAATCAACAAACAAGGGGGAACCAAATCCTACCCATTGTGTCGTGAAGCCATGAGAGTACAGCAATGGGTGATATCTTCCAACCGCTTTCTGAAAGCAACACACATTCCCGGGGATTCCAACGTGATGGCAGACAAGCTGAGCAGATGCATTCTCCTGCCTCACGAGTAGTCTTTCAACCCTGTCATAGTGGCGAAGATCTTAAGTCGCTGGGGCCAGCCTTGCTGCGATCTATTCACATCCCCCACAAACCACAAATGCAACAGCTACTTTGCCCTAATCCCCCCTCGGGGGAGTCTCCAAGGGATGCTCTAATACATGATTGGCCCACGGGACTTCTTTATGCTTTTCTTCTAATTCCACAGTTCCTAAAGAAAGCTCTTTCGTTGAGAAGCAAAGCAATCCTCATTGCACCCTATTAGCCCCAAGTTTAGTTCTCCTTATTTTGGCCTCATCTAATTCTAATCCATCGACTGTGGATTCTGGATCCAACTCCGGCATTGCGGTCACACCCGCAAGGGTTGATCCATCCAAACATACCCAGTCTCAAGCCGACAACTTGGTTGCTCCACTTCCAGTAACTGCCAGGCAGAATAATCTATTCTCTTCCGTAGAAAACATTCTGGCTTCCCACAAACCATCCACCAGGAAACTATCTCAGCAAATGGAAAAGATTCGTAATTTAGTCCCGAGAGAAAAGACTAGACCCCTTCTCGGCTTCGGTGAGTTCTGTATTGGACTATTTATCAAGTCTCCTCTATTCAGAAGCAGCAGATTGCGCTATTCGAGTACACCTGATAGCTATCTCAACCTTCCACAATGGCTTTCAGGACTCATCTTTGATATATCACCATCTCTGTAAGACCTTTTTGAAAGGCATCGCACACATTAGACCTCCCTTCAAAGAACCAATCGAACCTTGGAATTTGACACTAGTTCTTCAATCCTTGACTGGTTCTCACTTTGAGACTGCTGCCACTTGCGATATAAAGTTTTTATCCTGGAAAACTCTATTCTTGGTAGCAATTACCTCAGCAAGGCAAATATCTGAACTACAAGCTTTGTGCATAAAACGTCCTTACATGGTTTTCCACAAAGACAGAGTATCACTCTGGACTAATCCCTCCTTCATACCCAAAGTTATTTTCAATTTGACTATTAATCAAATAACTGACCTTCCAGTCTTCCTCACCAATTTTTCTAAAAAAGGAGAATATTTGTCTGCACTTGCTAGATGTGCACAGACAATTACATTTCTACTTGAACAGGACTAAATCACTACGAAAATCTGACCAATTATTCGCATCCTTCTCAGGACCAAAATTGGGAAACCCTGTTTTCTAAAGTAACTAGCTAAATGGCTGAAAGACTATTTCCCTTCTCTACCAACAAAACAAACCCTTCTACCAACTAAGGTCAAAGCACATACAACCAGATCAGCAGTGACATCTGTTTTCTTCCATTCAAGAGCTTCCATGGATGACATTTGTGCAACAGCAACATGGGCTACTCCTCATACTTTTATCATTCATTACAAAATGGATTTGGTCTCCAGGAGGAGAGCATCCTTTGGCTCAATGGTGCTCTGGAATATTCTTCCACAGGGCCTCCCAACACAAAGTAGCTAAGGACTTTGTCCCATCAGTCATGAATGAATGAAGATCAACAACACAGATGAAACGTTATGGTAAGAACATAACTTTTTTTCTTGTCTGGTCAAGTCAATTGCCTTGTCAAAAAGCTGCTGTTGAAATAAAACTTCTGAAGCTTCTACAATATTTGTAAACTCAACAAAAGTGTTGTAAAATATTGGGGGCAACTAAAAACTTGCTTCTTTTGTGGAAAAGGACAGTTAATTAGCATTCACTTCTGCTCCCTGCACTGAATCCTCCATCTTGCTCACAGTCTTTCCAGCCTCCACTGCGCTAGGAAAGGACATTGTGCATATATTTGTGGCTAGCACTTTTGCAAATAATGATCAAAATCGATCGTAAGGGAAGATCCCAAATGCCGCGGCCAAATTTCCCCCTAGGAGTATCAATACCACCTCAGGTCTCCCCTGAAAGGGCCACTAGTTTAGTGGCACTAACCTAGTCAATTAAGGTTACATAAACAATAACAGAGATACCAGCACTTCCTGCAAACTAACATTATAAGGTCAGGGCTTCTGACTGGTGTTGTGCATGACAGCAGCCTCGTGGATTAAGCCTTACCCACCTGGTTTTGCCTAATCAAAATTCCACAGAGAAAGTGGATAGCAACTCAGAGAAACTGTTCGATTCAGGGCAAGATAGGAAGAAGCAATAATATGTTTGGGATGAAACATGGTGGGTGATGAAAAAGACCAACAGTCAGCAGAGACCAGGTAGGAGGGAGCTGGGAAATAAAAAAAAAAGCAAAATTAGTAAACAAAAAGTACAGTTTTGTACCTACCATAAAAGTAGATGTTCGAGTGTATACACTGCTGCAGTCATTACCCTTGGGTTATCCTGCCATCAGGTGGTTCCCCAGTCGGCCTGAGTTCCAAAGTCTTGGTCCGGCGTCGGTTGCTGTCACCTCCTCCCCGACGCCAGTGCGATAGGGGAATTTAAGATGCAGCCGACGCCATTTTCTTCAGTTTTTCTTGCCCCAGATGTCAGGTGCCCCCAAATAGGTAGGCAATTCAAATTGCTAATAAAACATACATAAGAAAAGCAAACAACAACTTTCAGTTACCAGCAAATACTCCCCATAGGTAGTAAAGGGTAGAAGACATAGGTACGTACCAGCAAGTAAGAGGGGAAGGAGGGAGGGTAACCTGGACTGCAGCAGTGTATACACTCAAACATCTACATTTATGGTAGGTACAAAACTGTACTATGTTCATCGTGTTACACTGCTGCAGTCATTACACTTGGGTAGAATCCCAAAGCTGAGGTAGGGTGGCTGGTTCTATAAGGCATTAGGGGTGGCTATAAGGCCGCATTAGGGGTGGCTATAAGGCCCTGCAGCACTGCAGTGGCGAAGCCAGCTCTGGATTTAGAATATAGAGGCAGATGGTAATGCTTGGTGAAGGTATGTACAAAACTCCAAGTTGCTGCTTCCAAAATATCCTTGGCAGGTACTCCTCTGAGGTAGGCAGTTCAAGTGGCTGCTGCCCTGGTGGAGTGAGATCTAATGCTGCTAGGTACAGGTTTCCCATGGTGTGTATAGCAGAAACGTATACAATGTCCTATCCATCTTGAAATAATCTGTTTGGAAATTGCTTTTACCTGTGCTCTTGCAGCATATGCTACCAATAATTGCTCAGATTTTCTGAAAGCTTTGGTTCTGTCCAAGTAGAAGCGTAACTGCCTGTGAATGTCCAAAGAAAGTAGTCTCTCCCCTTTATTCTGTGGTTTTGGATAAAAGGTTAGCAAGTGAATAGTTTGGTTTAGAGCCACACTGGATACCACCTTTGGCATAAACTTAGGGTTAGTTCTTAAAGACACCCTGTCCTGGTGGAAAATGAGGAAAGGTTCCACTGCCATTAGTGCCTGTAATTCTGAAACTCTTCATGCTGATGTTATTGCCAGGAGCAGAGCAGCTTTCCAAGAGATATATTTTAATTCTGCTGTGTTAGCTGGCTCAAAAGAAGGTAAAGTTAATTTTTCCAAAACAAAGTTGAGGTCCCAAGTTGGAGTAGGTGCTCTACGGGGCGGTCTTATGTTTTTAGCCCTTCTGAGGTACTGTTTGAGCAAAGGATTAGAGAAAATTGGTGGATCCGTGCTGTAGTGAGCAGAGATGACAGAGGCGTGGAACTTGATGGATAAGAAGGAGAGAGCTTTGTCCAGCATCTCAGTTAAATATTGTAGTATCTGAGGAATGTTTGGGACAAGAGGGTCAAGGCTGTGAGCCTGGTTCCAGGCACAGAATCTCTTCCATTTATCCGAATAGGCTTTCCTGGTACTAGACCTTCTGGCCTCCAGAATGACATCCATAACAGCTTTGGAGAGAGGCATTGCTTGCTTGACTAAGGAATCTTCCATGCAGCTAGGTTTAAGGTCTTTAGCTGGCTGTGTAGTATCTGATTGTTGTGCTGAGTCAGCAGATGTGGGATTTGAGGCAAAATAACTTGTGCTAAGTTCTTTAAGATTGGGTACCAGTGCTGGCGTGGCCAGTCTGGTGCAATCAGGATCATCTTTGGCTCTTCTTGCCTGGCTTTTATGAGTACCTTTGGCAGGAGAGGTAGTGGTGGGAACATGTATACTTGTAGGTTTTTCCAGCTGAATGAGAGGGCATCCACTTTCCATGCTTGTGGATGGTAACTCCTTGTGCAGAATTTCTGTAGCTGGCAGTTCATTGGGGATGCAAACAGATCTATGTACGGGCTCCACCATTTCTGTGTTATCATTCTGAATATTTGTGGATTCAATTCCCATTCGTGGGGATCCATGATGTTTCTGCTTAAGTCGTATGCCAGTGTATTTTTCTCTCCTGGCAGGAATTGTGCTTGCAGATAAACTTGATAGTTTAGAGCTGTGTTCCACAAGGTCATGGCTTGTCTGCAGATGGGGTAGGAGTGAGTGCCCCCTTGCTTGTTTATGTACCACATAACCGTGGTGTTGTCTGTCTTTAGTAGTAGTTGTCCTGGATGCAGCAGGTCCTTGAAAGCTATAAGGGCATTTTGTACAGCTAGCATCTCTTTTTGATTGTTGTGAAGATGCCTTTGTTCTGCGGGCCACTTGCCCTGAATACATTTGCCTGCCATGTGTGCTCCCCAGGTGTAATCCGATGCATCTGTTGTCAGTGTTTGCCTGGCTGTGGTTTGAGTAAAAGGCTGTCCCTTGTTGAGGTGACAAGCTTGAGCTCACCATTGAAGCTCCTGTTGAAGGCAAGGAATTAGTAGTATAACTGTTTCCAAACTTTGACAGTGTTGAGACCATACATTCTTTAGTTACCATTGTAGTTTCCTTATATGCAGTCTGGCATATGGAATTAGTAGTATGCAAGATACCATGTAACCCAAGGCCTGCAGAATTTTTCTTGCAGGGAGTCGGGTCTTTGTTGCCATCAATTGAAAGTATTGAGTCAGTTGTCCTTGCTTGTCTGGCGTGAGATAAGCCATCTGGGCCGTTGTGTTCAAGCTGGCACAGAGGAATATTATCTCTTGGTGAGGGCACTAGTTTCGATTTCTTTTCGTTTACTGTGTACCCCAGGCAACTTAATAACTTTTTTACAAACGCCAGATGATGTAGAAGAATGTCCTTGCTCTCTGCTTGAATCAGGCAGTCGTCCAGGTACGGATACATTTGAATTCCTTTCTGTCTGCAAAATGCAATTACTGGTGCCAGGCACTTTGTGAAGACCCTGGGCACAGTAGATAAGCCTAAGGGCAGCACAGAGAATTGATAGTGCATTGAACCAGCTATGAATCTGAGGTATCTTCTGCAGTTTTGTCTGATAGGGACATGCAAGTATGTCTCCTTGAGGTCCAAGGTCACGAGCCAAGCTTTCTTGCCCAGCATGGGAAGAAGCTGCTGTAGTGTCAACATTTTGAATTTCGAAACATCCTGGTAAGTGTTTAGAGAAGAAAGATCCAGAATGGGCCTCCAGGCTTTGTCCTTTCTGGGAATCAGAAAGAGTCTTGAGTAAAATCCTTGTCCTTGCTCCTGTGGTGGTACCTTTTGAATAGCTCTCATATCCATGAGTGCTGTAATTTGTTTTTGAGCCTCTGCCCATTGATTTGGTGGCAGATTTGGCATTCCTTTTAACCTTGGCAGTGTGTGAAAAGTACAGTTTTGTACCTACCATAAATATAGATGTCCGATAGATATGCAACTGCAGTCCTGACATATGGGTTGTCCTGCCTCAGGCAGCCCTTCGGTCGGTCGGATTCCAAAGTCTGGGTCCGGCGTCGGCTGATGTCGCCTCTTCCCCGACGTCAGAGCGGCTGGGGTATAAAAGCATCCGCCGATGCCATCTTCTTCAGCGTTTCTTGCCCCAGATGCCAGGTGCCCTCCAAAGAAGGCTAAATTTAGAGAATGGATATAATTCCAGACATGCACAACAGTAATAAACAGATACACCATAAATAGTATCCCCAGCTAATATGAAAAAGGAGGGAGTGGACCCAAAAAGATAATTACAGAGGGGTAGGAGGGAGGGAAAACCTGACTGCAGTTGCATATCTATCGGACATCTACATTTATGGTAGGTACAAAACTGTACTATGTCCTTCAAGAATGCAACTGCAGTCCTGACATATGGGTTGAATACCATAGCCAAGCTGGGGGTGGTAGGATCTAAGATAATGATGGTGTAGCTAAAATGCCCTGCAGGACTGCAGAAGCAAAGCCTGCTCGGGATCTGGAATATAATGGCAGGTTGTAATGCTTGGAAAATGTATGCACGGAGCTCCATGTAGCAGTTTCTAGAATGTCCTTTGTAGCCACCCCTCTTAAAAAGGCTGTGGAGGTGGCTGTAGCTCTGGTGGAGTGTGGCCCGATATTGGCTGGCACACCCTTTCCATGGAAAGAGTAACAGAATCTGATGCAGTTTCCAATCCATTTTGAAATTGATTGTTTGGAAATTGCCTTCCCTTGTACTCCAGGAGCGTAAGCTACAAATAGTTGGTCAGACTTTCTGTTGGCCTTTGTTCTATCCAAGTAATAGCACAATTGTCTGTGTATGTCCAAAGTGTGCAGAAGTTTTTTCCCTTTATTTTGAGGATTGGGAAAGAAAGTAGGCAGGTGAATTGCTTGGTTTAGAGAAACCTTGGATATCACTTTTGGCATGAAAGAAGGAGTGGTTCTTAAAGAGACTCTGTCCTGATGAAAAATGAGAAATGGAGGTACTGCCATGAGGGCCTGTATCTCCGAGACTCTTCTTGCTGAAGTAATTGCCAACAGGAAAACTGTTTTCCAGGAGAGGAATTGCAATTCTGAAGATGCTGCTGGCTCAAAAGGAGGAAGAGTTAATTTTTCCAAGACGAAATTGAGGTCCCATGCAGGCACTGGTGGTTTTCTTGGAGGCTTGATATTCTTTATCCCCCTTAAAAACTGTCTTAGCAAAGGATGTGAAAACACAGGTGGATCACAGTTGTATTTTGCTGAAATTGCTGAAGTGTGAATTTTTATGGAAGAATATGAAAGGCCATTGTGAAACATTTCTGCCAAGTATTCTAGAATCTGAGGGATGTTCATTACTGATGCATCCTGACCCTTGTTGGCATTCCAGATGCTGAACCTCTTCCATTTGGCTAAATATGTTTTTCTGGTAGAAGGCCTGCGTGCTTCCAGTAGGATCTCTTGAACTTTTTTGGAGAGAGAAATATGGGGAGAAGTCATGTAACCCTCCAAGCTGCCAATTGCAATGTTTGCAGGTTTTGATGAACAGTCCTGTAATTGTGCTGAGTTATAAGCAGAGGCCATAGAGGCAGGGGCCACGATTTGGTGCGAGTTATGCTCCTTAGTAAAGGGTACCAGTGTTGTCTTGGCCAATCTGGAGCTATCAAAATGCCTTTTGGTTGTTCTGCTTTGATCTTCAGTAACACCTTGGTCATTAATGGTAGAGGCGGGAATGCATAGATTGTTAGAGAATTCCAACTGAAGGAGAGAGCATCTATTCTCCAGGCTTGAGGATGGTGTGTCCTTGAGCAGAACTTTTTCAGATGATGATTGTGGTGTGAGGCGAAGAGGTCTATGTCCGGCCTTCCCCATGCATGAGTTATTTGTGAAAAAATGTCTGGATGCAACATCCATTCGTGGGGGTCCATAATGTTTCTGCTTAGACTGTCCGCCAGAATATTGTCCTTGCCTGGAACAAACTGGGATTGCAACTGTATGTTCAGTTCCAGGGACTTTTGCCAAAGAGTCATTGTTAGTCTGCAAAGGGGGTAAGAATGAGTGCCTCCCTGCTTGTTTATGTACCACATAACAGTGGTGTTGTCTGTCTTTATTAGCAGATGACCTTGATGAAGAAATTTTCCGAAGGCCTCGATTGCATGAATCACTGCCAGCATCGCTTTTTGATTGATGTGCAGATGCAATTCCCGGGGAGTCCATTGCCCTTGAATGCATCTGCCCTCCATGTGCGCCCCCCCATCCATGATCTGAGGCGTCTGTTGTAATGGTTTGGCTTGCTTGAGGCTTGTTGAAAGGCATGCCTTAGCTGGCTTGCTTGTGCCCACCACAAAAATTCCTTTTGTAGACATGGAATGAGTGGAATAATTGCTTGTAAGTTGTGGCTGTGTTGAGACCATAGACTTTTTAGGTACCATTGTAATTTTCTTATGTGTAGTCTTGCCAGAGGGATCAGGAGAATGCAAGATGCCATGAAACCCAGGGCCTGCAGGATTTTCCTTGCAGTCATCTGGGTGTGCTTTGCTAGGCTTTTGAAGTAATCTGGTAATTGTTCCTGTTTTTCTTCTGTGAGGAAAGCCATTTGTGAGTTTGTGTCCAGTTTGGCTCCTAGAAATATTATTTGCTGGGATGGCAGTAGTCTTGATTTTTGAATGTTGACTGTGTATCCCAAAGCCTGTAGTAAGTGAATGACATAGTCCAAGTTTCTTATCAAGGCTTGCTGGCTGTCCGCTTGTATAAGGCAGTCGTCCAGATAAGGGTATATTTGTATCCCCTGAAGTCTGCAATGTGCAATTACTGATGCCAGGCATTTCGTGAATACTCTGGGCGCAGTAGATAAGCCAAAAGGCAATGCTGAGAATTGATAATGCTCTGACCCTGCAAGAAATCTGAGGTATCTTCTGCAGCTGTGTCTGACTGGGACATGCAGGTATGCCTCCTTGAGGTCCAGAGTAACCAGCCAAGACCCCTTGCCCAGCATGGGAAGAAGTTGCTGTAACGTCAGCATTTTGAATTTTGGCACAATGAGAAAAGTGTTTAGAGCGGACAAGTCCAGTATAGGTCTCCATTGCTTTTCTTTTCTTGGAACAAGGAACAGTCTTGAGTAGAATCCCTGGCCTTGTTCCTGAGGAGGAACCTTTTCTATTGCTTTGATTTGTAGCAGCTTTGAAACTTGTATGAGTGCTTCTGCCCTTTGATTGTGTGGCAGGTTTGGCATGCCTTGTCTTGTTGGTAAGGTATGGAAGTGGAACCTGTAACCTTTGTCTATTATGTTCAAAATCCATCCATCCTTTGTAAAAATGTGCCAATTTTTTTGAAAATAAGGATAACTTTCCGCCTAAAGGAGATTCTTTTTGAGCCTTGGTCGGCGGTGTCAAAGACAAGTCATTGTGGTTGTCCCTGTGGAGCAGTGGGAGTCCCTGCGCCACTTCTCTGATTAGTTGGTTGCCATCGGCGGCCCCTGTAAGAGCCTCGGTATTGCCCTCTACCTCGAGCACGCCTGTTTTTTCCCCTTTGAAACTTGTCAGTGTCTGGAAAGGACCAATTCTTCGAAGGCCAATTCCTGCTGAACCTTGGTGGCTGAACCTGGAGGAAATCTTTGACTGTTTGTACTGATTTAGCCTTTTCCTCAATTGATTTCAACACACCCTGTGCATTAGCACCAAATAGCTTGTCTTTTTCCAGAGGTGCATCTAAAAGCTTTACTTTAACATGGTCTGGCAATGACTGTTCTTTCAACCAAGCATGTCAACGTATGACGGCCCCTGTCATAGCTGCCCTACATGAAGCTTCCAATGCATCATAACCACACTGAAGAAAATGATTGCTAACCTGCTGAGTATTATGAACCAAATCCTGCAAAGCCTTTCTATCTAAAGGCTCAGGAGAGGCTAACTTTTTCTGCAAATCATCCATCAGAAAATCCTGACACTGAAACATATGAAAAAGACAGTTAAGAGCCCTCATGGCAAGGGTGGTAGAGGTATAAACTTTCTTACCCCACCTCTCCAGGGACCTAGCTTCCCTGTCTGCGGGCAAAGGATTCTTGGTCGTGGAAGTGGCCACTCCTTTGGGCCCCTGTGAAATAGTTTATAGGTCAACAGAGTGGGCCTTAAAGAGATGCTTATGAGTTTCAGGAACCCTATAATATCTGTCAGGCTTGACAGGAGCAGGAGGGAGAGAATCAGGTGAAGTACTGGAGTCTGAGTAGACATCATCTAATACATCTAACACTGGGGGAATAGCTAAAGGCCTGTGCTGGGGTAACTTAAGGAAGGTCCGAAGCCTTTTCCTGGAGTCCGAGAAGTCCCGGCCCTGCCACTGAAAATGCTCTCTCATGGAGTGTAGCACTTCCCCGAAAGAAATATCCTCAGGAGGAGAGGCAGAGGGAATGGATTCATCTGCATCAGAATCCTCGTAGGCCGGGAAGGGTTCCTCCTGGGAATCTGAAAGGCCTGACTCATCAGAGGCTTCATCTGAAGAAAGGGTATCTGTCTGCTCAACCCTAGGCCTTTTGTCTGAAGGCGGCTGAGAACCTCTGTCTGGATGAACCTGAGAGCCCCTGATTAAAGAAATTAGATCTGCAGCTAAAGTCATGATCTGTTTATCCGAAGTGGGAGTCTGTGAAAAAGATTTAGGAGGGTGAGACTTAGCCTGGCTGGCAGCCTTAGCACGTGTGTAGGCCTTGATGGACATAGACACAGGAGGCCTAGCTGCCCCACGTGCTGGAGTAACTTTGTCCACAGGGATGGTGTCAGGCAACTCTTGGGCTTCGGATTCTGGAGGAAAAACAACAACCAGCACCGGCGAAGCCTCTGGGACCGAAGTGTGCTGTAAAGCGGTGTCGTCGGCCTGGAGGGGTTGAATTACCGCCTCCGAAGAGATCGATGCACTCGCGGTAGGCTTAGGCGTGGTGTCGGTGGAAGTCGCGGGCCGCGAAGGTCGGTCCCGGTCCTTCAGGTTTTTGGAAACGTGTGCTGTCGGAAGTTCCGACGGCATGATATAGGAGTAATTTTCCCCAAAAAAGTCTTCAGCAAATTCTGCCCGGCGCCTAAGTGTGCGCTTATTATTTATTATTTATTTTATTATTTTACATTTGTTAACCGGGCTGGTCCAACTGGATGCATATCCTTTTTCAGTAGAGGCCCGAGGAGAAAAGCTCCAATCATAATCTTAAAACACAAAATCTCAAAACAAGTTATATAAAAAAAAAATCCAGGTTATAACAATGCAAGTTACAAAAAGTATAAATAAGTAGACGTTGTACATTTACAAGGTTAGTAAAAAAAGACCATTTACATAGAAGTATAATGAGACAAAGATCAATCATCTGGTAAAAATGACATGGAAATATAATATACTAATAGAGTATATCAAGTTCAAGAGTCACCATCTTATATTTGTGGTAAAAATGTATTTCCAGATAAGTGATAAGGGAACAAGAATTAGGAGATGAGGACTGGATAGATTTGGTGTGAAGGTATGAAATATTAGCTTAATCAGGTTCAGGACATGGGCATAGCCATAGTGTCTTGAGATATTCTTTAAGGTTCTTTTTGAACTGTTTGTGAGAGGTAGTATTTCTGAGGTAGATTGGGAGGGCGTTCCATGGCTTGTCAATGGAGTTGGCGAAGAGGGCATCGCCACCAGAATTATTGGCTTTAATGGTTAGGATCTGGGTGCTGTTGGAAGATCGGAGACTATTTAGGTTAGTGTATGGTATCAGTATACTACACAGAGCGGGGGTTCTGTCTGGTTGGTTAATTATTTTCCATGCTTCAGAGAGTTGGTTTAGTTTGAGAAGATTGGGCAGTTCCAACCACTCAAGTTGCCTCAGGTTATGACAATGGTGGGTGCGATATGGAGAACCTGTTATAAATCTAGTAATGTGGTGGTAGGCCTGGGAGAGCATGTTTAGTTCACGTTTATGGAGGAAAGAAAGGACTGGGGAGGCATAGAGGAGTGTAGAGAGGAGATGTGTGCGGGCAATGGTAAGTTTAGCAGTCGGAGTAAGAAAATTTTTATTTTGTACATGGATCCAAGTTTTTTGTTAACAGATTTAACTGTTTGGGTGATGTGTATGTCAAATTTGAGCTTATGGTCAATAGTTACTCCTAGTAATTTGGTATTGGTGACAGGGGTTATGATAGTCCCATTGTTGGATTTGATACAGAAGGCATTACTATCTGTGTTTGGGAGTTCTTTAACTGGGGTAGAAGGCGTTGGGAAAAATAATAGTAATTTGGTTTTGGTTGGGTTGAGTAGGAGTTTGAGGTCGGTAAACCATTTTCAACTAGAGAAAAGCAGAGTTGAGTGGTGGTTTGGAGGTTGAAGAGGGAGGCATCAGAGCAGATTAAGGTGGAGTCGTCAGCGTATTGTATGCAGGTGGATTGAGGGATAACTGAGTGAAGGTCATTAATGAAGATGGAAAACAGAAGTGGTCCAAGTATTGAGCCTTGAGGGACTCCAATGGTGTTGGGAAGGAGGTCTGATAGTCTATTTTGCCATAGGACAGCCTGTTTCCTATCAGCTAGGTACATTTTGAACCATGTTAGAGCTGGGGTGTCCAGATGCAACGATTCAAGGGTGGACAGTAGAAGCTGGTGGTTGACCATGTCAAAAGCTTTTGACAGATCAAGAAAGAGGGCGGAGGATATAAGTTTACTATTGCGATTGTTATTAATGGAGTCGACAAAGGAAAGGAGGGCAGTGGTTGTACTATGGTGGGGGCGAAAGCCATGTTGGGTGTTGGATAGGAGATGATTGCACGTTAGGTAGTGAAGAAGTTGTTTGTGGATACATCTTTCCATAATTTTTGCTATTGGGGACAGTATAGCTATTGGTCTATAGTTTGAGATTTCCGTGGAGGTGCCTCCTTTGTGAAGTGGGATGATGTAGGATATCTTCCATACAGTGGGAATACTAACTCGGTAATGGTTCTATTGATAAGGATGGATATAGGGTATGCAATAACTTCAGCCGCTATTTGTAAGAATTCTGCTGGGAGGTGATCAGCTGCTAGAGTGGTTGGTTTAAGTTTTTTTAAGAGAGAATATATGTATGATGTGGAGACAGGTTTAAAAGTGAACTGGGTAGGGGTCTCAACTTGGGGTTGTGTGGCAGATGGGGGAGAGGAGGTTAGTTGACTGGCAAGGTTTTGGATTGTCTCGGTGAAGTAAGAGTTAAAGGAATTGGCTATTTCTTCCGGCCCTTGCTCAATGAGCTTTTCGGGGGTTGGGGTAGTAGTTTTTCCTGGGTGCTGGAGGTTGTTGAAACTAGCCCAGAATTTCTTTGGGTTATTCTTGTGTTTCTGCTGGAGGTGGCAGAAGTATTGTTTTTTGTCTAAGGTAACGGCTGATTTGGTTGTGTTTCTTAGCTGCTGAAATTTGGTTCGATCTTGAGGGGTTTTTGTTGCTCTCCATTTGACCCAGGCTTGGTTACGGAGTTTAATTTTAATTTTTGTTTCTCTAGTAAGCCAAGGAGCTATGCGTATTTTGGATCTAATTTGTCTAGGAGGGGTATGTGAGTCAAGTATCTTTAGGAATGTGTTGTTAAAGTAGGTCACACTCTCCTGGAGGGGCAGAGTTCTTAATAAGGTCCAGTTACAGCATTTTAGTTCATCTAGAAATTGTTGAGGGATAAATTTATTTTTGTTTCTGATTAGTCTATATACAGGAGGGTTGGAAGTAGGGCATTTGTGTTTAATAATATAAGTTATGAGGTGGTCACTGAGGTCATTGGGAAGGGTGCCAGTAGTGTATTTGCTTGAGTCCCTATTGGTAAGGATCCAGTCAATAGTGCTTTCTTTTTGGAGAGAATTGCCTGTTCTGGTTGGGGTTAGGATATGTTGGGAAAAACCATATAAGTTAATGGATTGTGGGGTTGTATGGGGGGAGCAGAGAGACCAGTCTATATTAACGTCTCCAAGTACTATGGTTTCTTATGGGTAGTTGGTGGCTGACCAGCACAAGATTTGCTCTAAGTTTTCTATATTCTTCCCCGGTGGGATATAGGTGACTAAGAGGTTAAGGCATTTTTGAGTGTTAAGGCAAATTTTTAGGGCAATTAGTTCTAGGTTGCAGATTATAGGAGGTTGTACTGTATTCCTATGGATATTTAAGGTATTTTTGAACATAACAGCTATTCCTCCTCCTTTTTTCTTTAAACGATCTGCCCTGAAGATATTATAACCGGGTGGAAGGATCACTTGATCCTTAGTGGAGGGTTTTAACCAGGTTTCAGTTAAACACATAATGTCAGGTGAATGAGTAGCTATCATTGCATGTAAGATGTGAATTTTATTGTTAATGCTTCTAAGGTTTAGATGCAGTATTAGCAAGGAGTCAAGCGGTTTAGAGATAAAGTAAGAGGGGTTTGGTTATGAGAATAAAGGAGCGCCTGGGTTAGGATGGATGTCACCATCAATGATTATTCTAGTTTTCAGGTAAACTAGAAATCTTTGTAATTTAAATAGCAATTTGAGGTTGGTTATGTTAGTTGTAGTTTTGGGGTGGTGAAGTGTGAGATGGACTACTTTGGGGGACATTGTCTTGTCTTGGTACAGTGGAGGTGTAATAGGAATGACATATAGATGGTATTGGGAGTTAGTGTGGCCCTTGTGGAAGGGGATTCCTACCAAGGATTGATTTTCATACTTAGTTAAGAAATAGATGGTGAAGAGTAGTATTGTTGTAAGAGGGGCCATGAAATATATGTATTTAGCCATGCTGGTGGTAGGGATAGGATATGAAGAGGGGAAGGAGGTTTGGTGTTAGACTTGATAAGGTGGATGGCCTTGAGGTGGGAGGAGTAGTAGGGTGAGTGGCGGAGTTGTGGATTTGCAGGGGGAGGAGGTTTGGTGTTAGACTTGTTAAGGTGGGTGGGCCTTGAGGTGGGAGGAGTAGGGTGAGTCCCAGGAGTTGTGGATTTGCGGGGGGGGGGGGGGAGTGGGAGGGTCTGGCTTTTCCTTTAAATGTAGGGGTACTGGGGGCGGGTGGGATATGGGGGCAGGGAGCGGGGCATCCACTGCCAGGAGTGATTTAAACAGTAAAGAATGGCTGTACAGTACCGTAGCAGAGCTCAGGTAATTATAGCTAGGGCTATACTTAATGTAGCAGCATAGCCAGATTCCTGAGATTAGTGTGATACTGTTTAACAAAGAGGAAATCTTCAGATTTAACCCTGTAGAAATGTACTGATAGGGTTGACTTTATTTAATCCTTGTTCTGGTCCGAGCAGTTGCAGCGGTGAGCGAGTAGTGTCTGGGGAACCCGCGAGTAGTTAGGGCGAGGGACTACCTGTGAGTAAGAGAAGGAGGTTAGAATATCTAGGCTTGATTAGGAAACACAGATTACAATACAGTGATGTGTAGAGAATAAGATGCAGTCGAGATACCAGTAGATCAAACAGTTACATATATAAAGTATTTCAATTTGGTTCTACAACACTATCAGCAAAACACTAAAGCAGCTTAGGTGGGATGCCTAAAATTATGTGCGAGATACTTAAACCAGTACTATATAATGTAAGCAAACAGTGACCGACCTAGTCGCAATACTGTTAGTTAGTGAACGCTGTAAGTGCGTTAGCAACACGTGCGGTCATTTACAACTATACACTTCTCGACTGTTGTCGCCTTTCTATACTATGCAAGGGAGTAAACAAACAGGGTAATATAAGCAACCAACATCTGCTATAGTCGCAAGACAGTTAAATACAATCAAAACATTAGAAATGCATCCGCATTACCTGTAGACCTTTGCAGCTCTAAACTTAGCAATGTGAATTATAACTATACAGGCAGTAAACAGACCTCTAGCTTTTTGTGAACAAAAATGCTAACACACTGTAGAGAGAACACTAGAAGTGCATCAACAATATGAATAAAACTGTTAGCATAACGTCGCAGCAGTATGGCAAAGCAATGTAATGAGTATGAGGCTCACAAGGAATTCGCACAAAGTCACAATAAACACTGCCGTAACTCACAGCTTAGAATACCAGACAAAAGGCTCTTATTGAAGCAAGCACAGGCAGAGACGTCGTGGGCTGGGCCGAGGCAGGGAAGGCAGTAAGAATGGAAGTCCTTATGAGGTATTTGTTTACCACAAGACAAACAATTAACTTTTTCAGTTTTGTCTGACATTGGCTGAGGCAAGAAAAGGTTCCCCAATGGGGTACTTAGCTTTTTGATGACTTCGGTAACTGAAAACACAGGTGCTGGCCGACCGGCACTTGCGAACTGCTTCTGCTTCGGGCACCGCGCGGCAAGAAAGACTGAAGAAGATGGCATCGGCGGATGCTTTTATACCCCAGCTGCTCTGACGTCGGGGAAGAGGCGACATCAGCCGACGCCGGACCCAGACTTTGGAATCTGGCCGACCGAAGGGCTGCCTGAGGCAGGACAACCCATATGTCAGGACTGCAGTTGCATTCTTGAAGGACATGTGGAACCTGTAACCTTGAGATACAATGTTGAGAACCCATTTGTCTTTGGTGATCATATGCCAATTGTGACAGAAAAGTGCCAGTTTTCCTCCCAAGGGGGCTGCCAAGAGAGAGTTGTTTGGCAGCTGTAGTGGAAAGTCATTGGGGCTGCTTTTTCTATGGTTGGGGCATGTCTTCCCCTTCTTTCTGGCCTGATGCAACCCATTGTCGAGGCCTGTAAGGACCTTGTGGGTTGACCTCTACCTCTTGGACGTCTGTATCTGCCCCTTTGAGGTCTGTCTGTAACTGGAAAGGACCAATTCTTAGTTGGCCAATTTCTGCTAAATCTAGGAGGCTGAACCTGTAAGAAATCCTTCACCATTTGCAAAGATTATGCCTTATCCTCCATTTTCTTTAATACCTCTTCTGCCTTAACTCCAAATAACACATCCTGCTGCAAAGGTGCATCCAATAATTTTGCTTTAACATGATCTGTTAACGTATGTTCTTTTAACTAAGCATGTCTTCTAATGACAGAGCCTGTAACTGCTGCTCTACAGGAGGCCTCTAAAGAATCAAAACCACATTGCAAAGTATGTTTTCCCACTTGTTCAGCTGCATGCAATAAATCCTGCATTTCTTTAAAATTAGAAGGATCTGAATCTGGAAGCATTTGTTGTTTCAACTGAGACAGTAAAAATTGCTGATATTTTAGCATGTGAAACTGGCAATTTAAGGCTCTCATTGCTAAAGTTGCAGACGTATATACTTTCTTTCCCCATCTGTCTAATGCTCTTGAATCTCTGTCAGAGGGAACTGGATTCTTGGCTGAAGAGGCCTTAACCCCTTTCGGTCCCTGAGAAATAGTTTCAGGGTCAGCAACAGGGCTTTTATACAGAAATTTGTGCGAGTCAGGGACTCTGTAGTATCTGTCAGGTTTAACTGGGGCTGGAGGTAAGGAATCAGGATTTAAGCTGGATTCAGTATACACAATATCTAACACTGGTGGAATAGCAAGGGGTCTGTGTTGAGGTAGTAAAAGGAAGTCTCTGAAGCTTTTCTTGGATTCTGAGTAATCCTGGCCTTCCCAATGGAAATGCTCCCTCTTGGTATGTAAGGTTTCTCCAAAGGAGTAGTCCTCAGGCAGAGAGGCTGATGGAACTGACTCCTCAGCATCAGAATCCTCATAAGGGGGTAAAGAATATCCTAGGTCTGAGGATGAATCTGAAGAGATGAACACCTGGTCGGATGAGTCATAGTCTGCATCCTGTCTAGGCAATTTATCAGGAGGGGGATGAGACCCCCTGATCAGAGTGATTAGGTCTTCGACCATTTTGAGCATTTATTTCTTAGGCATGGAGGCCTGTCCTGGAGAATGCTGTATTTGTTTTTAAAGGAGGCCTAGACTTACAGGGTTTAATGCTTAACTGAGTAGGCCTGAAAACACCCTCTGAAGCTGTGGGTAGCTCAGCTAATCCTCTGAAGGGTTAGTTTCCGTAGGCTAAATAACTTGTGCGTCCGCAGGCCCAGCCATCTCCACGTGGGGGTCAGAGGTGGCCTGTGGTTCTACTGAAGCGGTCGTCAGGGGCTGCGAAGGCACCTCGCTGAAAACCGGAGAACCAGCGAATGGCCTAGAAGAGGCTTCATCGTCAGTTTTGGGCCTCGGATGCCTATCCTGGTCTTTGCGCTTTTTATGTATTCCGGTCGTCGGAAGTTCCGACGGCATGGTATAATTCAATTTTCTACCAAAATAATGTTGCGCAAAATCAAACCGACATTTAATAGTGCACTTGTTAAACCTAGCACAAAACCGACAACCAGCGATGTCGTGGTCTGGGCCTAGGCATGGGATACAATAAGAATGGAAACCCTTATGAGGTATTTGCTTCCCACAAGAAATACAGTTATTAACTTTTACTGACATCGGTCTGAGGCAAGAAAAGGTTTCCCCAACAGGGTACTTAACTTTGTAGAAGACTTCAGTTCTGGATTCGGAATGAAAATCTCAGGAGACGGCCGACCGGCACTTGCGAACTGCTTTTGCTTCAGGCACCGCGCGGCAAGAAAGACTGAAGAAAATGGCGTCGGCTGCATCTTATATTCCCCTGTCGCACTGACGTCAGGGAGGAGGTGACAGCAACCGACGCCGGACCAAGACTTTGTAACTCAGGCCGACTGGGGAACCGCCTGATGGCAGGGTAACCCAAGTGTAATGACTGCAGCAGTGTAACACTATGAACATCAAAGGTTTTGGACGGCGGAAAAAACTTCACTGACTCCAGGCATCCTTACTCTCCCAAACATTCACTGAGGGCTACGGCTAACGTTACTCAGAACAGCACTACTACACCATGGAGGAAAATTTTTACTGCATACGATTTAAAAGCATCATCTATTGCATACTACATACCAAGGCACAGGCACGCAGTGACAAATGATGGCAACTGTGCTGATTTTTATAACTGATAATCAGGTGCAATCAGTCCTGTTATGCTCAAAAGGATGGCAGTGGCAGCAGCAGGTTTGCTGGGCACCCCCAGTAATCAATTTAGCAGCAGAACCCAAGATCCTCCATCCAAACAAGGGAGCAGGCCAGCAGCTGCTCACTCCCGTACCTTGTCGAGGCCAGACATTTGGTTATAATGAGAGGAGCTCATTCCAGCCCAAAACCATCACACCATCAAGTGAAGACAACTGTACTGGTCCAAGCTTTAACTTCAAATCTCCACAGCCGATGATGTAAAGGTTCCATGTGCTGTTATCACTGGATGTTCACAATAAAAGCACAGCTACCTACCAGATTCCATGAAGGTGGAGCTGTCAAAAGATGTGCGATGCAGGCCACTATGTTGCATGCTCTCAGGTTTAACTTCTGATGGGACCTCGTAGCTCCTGAATACATCCTCTTCCTCCTCAGGGTCCAACTTTGTCAGTCTAGACGTTAAAAAAAAGCCATGCTGTTAGTGGTGCAAGTACCATAACTTAACTACAATGACCACATCTTGTATAACATAAATTTGACTAAAATGATCACATGCTGTAGAAAGTTCTGAACTCCCTTCATTTACATAGTACTAAGCCATGCTTGCGCAGGGCCAAAAATTCAAAGGAACTTTTAATATGGAGTGCAATTATCTATTGAATACATTGTTTCTTACTGCATCTCACTTACTGCATTCTACTGCATCACACTCTCCAGTCTAGTATTTGGTAGAAACTTCACACAAATTATATAAAAGAAAACAACCCAAACAGAATGCCTTTCCCTAAACTGCCCAGTAATTCACTGTTCAGCATAGACAAGAACAGAACTTGTCAATGGAAATACAACTTTTACGCCTCTCACAATAAGTATCATTCACTCAAGTCTAATCTGGGAATTCAAGCTCTTCTGTATATCAGTAATGATAAATATAATTCTCCAATTAATCTCCTCTTCAAAAGCAACACACTGGCACACTTGGAAAAACGGTACTGGCTTTGGCACTAACAGCATACTGGGCATTCATGCAGTATATTCACTCATAAATTCGCCAAATGTGAACTGTGCAACAAGGAAAGACAAGCTAGCACTGCTCCCCACACTGTACCAAGCAGGACCCCCCCCCCCCCAACAAGAGCTTACACATTTTTTCCTCTAGAGCTAAGCAAACAAGAGCACCTTAAGAAAACACACTCTAGACAGAGACTGAAGGGCCCAACAGAGCGAGTATGACCACTGTAGAGAAACAGACTTCCCAGGACAATACTGGAGCCTGTGGAAGTTCTACTTTAACTGTAAAGTTGTGCTGAACAAGCATAAAGATAAGTACTGACATATACATATATACACTAAGAACTATGTGGCTGTTATGGAGAAACAGTATTCATATTACTTTATATTGGTGAATGGGTTAACTAGGACTGGGGTGGAAGCAGAGTGTGGCCTCAGGTTATATGGGGAGCTGACTGACAATCTACTAGCTAAATCAGGGAAGGATTCCACACTGATAAGTTTAAAAGATTACAGATGGGATTCAGGAAAAAAGTTGTGTGTGGTAAGCCCTAGCAAGAACACCTAACCACTTCCAGATGCCCTTTCTGATTCAGAGAGAAGCCCATTTCCCACACCATCTTATCAATGGCCTGTGTTTTTGTAATCCTGGCAATATCTCTCTACATCATCTGAAGATCTTCTTTTTATTTAGGCTCTCGGCACTGCAAACTACTACAACAAAGACGCACTCAAAGTCACCCTTGTTTGCTCTTTCCCCATCTTGTATCTGTTTTTACCTTCTATCTACAGCCTGAATACTTGCCTCCCCTTCTGCAAGACTCGCCCTCTCCCTTCAACTTACATTAAAGGTATAACAGAGATGTACCTTACAAATATGACACTAAGTCTTACCCATTCCCACTAAACTAAGACCAAGTATATTTTTTGAACACATGACTAGTCTTCCCACCAGATCCCTGCCTTCCACCTACTAGTGCAATGCTTTTCGCCCCTGTCCACTGCTATAGACTTTTTGTTTTGCAGAGTTTTGTCAATGCTGACTGCTGAACAAAAGCATCCTTCCAAACAGTCCATTTGTTTCACACCCCCTAGGGAAGGGTCAGCCGGGAGGGGCCATCATTATAGCAGCCATCTGTTCTCTCCTCGGTACACTGGCTGCCAGTATTCAATAAAGACTCTCCACCCACCCCCACTGGCATCTCTCTTCCACCTTCACGGCCCTTCTTACTACCTCAGCTGTCTTATCTGACAGGTCTTACACAGTCTCAGACCAAAGATCAGTTTCACTAAACGCTTGTCTCACCTTTCTCTCTTGCCAAGAATCTTAATCTTTCTGACTGAGTAAATCCACATACCCTAATGTACGGCTTGTGTATTGGCTCTAGTCTCCTTCACTTCCTTCTCCTGTCTGTAATCATTCTCTCCACATCAGCTATCCCAAACCTTTCTCACTGTCTGCACTGGTCATATCCCTCCCTATGCTGTAACTAATCCCCTTCCTCACCCGATCTGTACTCTACTTACAAGACAAAAAACGATATGGGGGGAACTGAATGTGTGCTAAAGAGATTAGGAACATCTCCAGAAAAAGATAGGATGAAAATTCATTATATTAAAAAATACACAATGATCTGTGACATGGGGAAAAATAAGAACAAGAAAAAGCATGGCATGGCCAAGGGTGCAAAGGGTTTATAGAGTCCAATGGATGAGGTGAACCAAAGGGAATGTAGAAAGTACAGTTGTGTAAAAAACTTACCATAGTAGATCCCTGCTAAAGTAGCCCACAGTTTTAGAAACAGGTAATGCTACTCAATGCCAGAAGTCTAAACCTCAAAATGCACTCTCGAGGCACTCCTAAAAATGGAGAAAATCGTTATCTGTGCAGTAACTGAGACCTGGTTCAAGGCTCCAGAGAGCACCCCTGCAATACCAGGCTACAACTCTTACCACACTTTTCGGCAACTAAACCAGGACCGAAACACTAAAGGTGGAGGAGTGTTCATATTCACCAAGGATATTCACAACATCAGGCTAGTTGCCCAACACAATGTGTCTGAAATTCTCCAGGTGCAACTAACACTAGGTAAGACTGCAATCCAAATTGTAGCTTGCTACAGATCCCCCACCATACCCCAAGATTCTCACTACACCTTTCTAAACATACTGGAAAATATTAAGATAGAACCAAACACCCTAATACTGGGTGATTTTAACTACCCTGCCATTAAGTTAGTATCATGGTGCAATATTTGATTAGCTGTATGTTCTCTGGAAAAGAAAATAAGTCTACTTCTTACACACCTCTTGTGGATGATGTCCAAGAACATGCCTCTGTTTAACATCCATTTGCTGGGGTCCATTTGTTTTCTGTTCAACTGGTCTGCCATGTATTATAAAATGGGATACACTGTGCCTTGATGGACAGAACCGACTCTTGGACCAACTGCCATGCCTACACTATTATAGGTTCATAGGTGTTTACTAAGCTAATGACCACAAGGGCCATTTTAAACCTAGCCATGCATCCCAAATCTCTGACAAGTTCTGATACCCTTGATAAGTGCAAGCATGGGCTTGGAAGATGAACTATTTACAGGTTACCTGTGTCCATTAGAGACATAGGTGCCAAACATCAATTTCTAGTTTCCCATCAAATTGTCCAAGTTGCATTTAAATTGGTTTAGGGTGGAACTCAGCGTCACATGGATGGGGAGAATGCTCCATAGACGAGGTAGTCTCTGGGATACATACCTATTTATTCAGCAGGTCCTACTTACACCACAGGCAAGGTCAAGTCTTTATAACAAGTAATTCTGGTGCTGTTTATTTTGTGGATGTCCAGGAGGTCCATCAGAGTGAGGATTGATAATAACCTGTATGCCAGGCATATATCTCCCTTCAAAAGCCTGTAGGAGACAGAATACAGGGATATGGCCATGAGGTGGTCCGCATAGGAAATTTTACTTACACCCTGTATTCTATTCTTATAGTGAGGAACTTCTGTAAACGTTCCAGTTGTTGGATATGCCTGGTTAGATGCATACCAAAAGGGGCACTGTACTCAATGATAGGTCTGATGAATGCCGAATACAGTGGAACAATGACTTCCTTGGACTTAGATGCCATACCTTTGTTTATAAGTTGTACAATATAGAATTATTTACTCACCAATGTAGACACAGGATGGTCAAAGGCTAGATTACGGTCTATGTGTGTCCCTAAGTCCCCTGACTACTGGGTCAACTCTACGAGGTGTGTTGTCAATATGATAGTTACCAGGCATGGATGACTTCCCAAAGGATACTATTTATGCTTTTCATGACATTTAGTTTTAGTCCATGGCTCTGACACCAGTTTTCTGTCTGTGTCAGTCCCTCCTGGAGAAAGTACAGTTGTGTACACTTACCATAAATGTAGAGTTAAAGTGTATTCACTGTTGCAGTCATCACACTTGGGATATCTGCTTGCAGGTAGCCCTCAGTCAGCCCTAATACCAGAGTCTTGGTATTTCTGCATCAGATGCTGTCGCCTCTTCCATGACGTCAGGTCATCAGGGGTATAAAACATGCAGCCGACGCCATTATATCAGTTTTTCTTGCCCCAAATGTCAAGAGCCCCCAAAATAGGAAGCAATTATATGGTATGGAACACCACCAGTAATACGTAAATAACACTGCCATTGAAAATGGCCACAAAGAGGACAGGTAGAAAGGATAAAAAACAGGGGGCTGGAGGGAGGGAAACCAGGACTGCAACAGTGAATACACTCTAACATCTACATTTATGGTAAGTATACACAAAGTACAGCTGTGTACACTTACTATAAATGTGGATGCTCGAGTGTATTCACTGTTGCAGTCATTACATTTGGGTAATCTGCTGGCAGGTAGCCCTCAGTCGGCCTGATTAACAAAGTCTTGGGTCCTGCGTCAGTTGCTGTCCCTTCTTCCATGACGTCAGGGGTATAAAAACATGCAGCCGACGCCATTACATCAGTTTTTCTTGCCCAGATGTCAGGTGCCCCCTAATGGGAAGCAAATAAATATAAAAGCACAATGATATACCTCCAACAAAAAAAGAAAATACACCAAAAAGCTTTTAAGCATAGTAAAGAAACGTAGAGGTATAACCAAAAGAAGTTAGGGGGCTGGCGGGAGGGTAACCAGGACTGCAACAGTGAATACACTCGAACATCTACATTTATGGTAAGTGTACACAACTGTACTATGTTCTTCGTGTTTCACTGTTGCAGTCATTACATTTCGGTAGATTTAAAAGCTATGGTTGGGAGGAGGAATTTAAATAGCATTAGGACCAGCTATAAGGCCCTGCAAGACTACAGTGGCAAAGCCAGCTCTGGATTTTTAGAAAATTGGCAGCGATCTCCAATTTTCATTTGGGACAACATGAACCTAATCTTATGGCTCACAGATTCTTTAGATCCTTTTTAAAAGGAACCTGCATCTCCTTGGGATCTAAATTTTGTTCTGTCCAAACTTACTTCCCCGCCTTTTGAACCCACACATACTTGTACATTAAAGTTCCTTTCATGGAAGACCATTTTTCTAGTAGCCATTACAAGCACTGTCAGTCAAACCTCCTTACTTGATCTTTCATAGAGACAGTTTCCCTTCGTACACATCCGTCCTTCATCCCAAAGGTTTGCTCTCAATATAATATGAATCAAACTACTGAACTGCCAGTTTTTTTCCTAATCATTCAAACAGTGCAGAATACAAGTTTCATCAACGTGATGTTCAGACAGTTTAGGTTCTATCTACATAGAACTGAGGAGCTTAGGAAATCAGACCAATTGTTTGCATCTTCTTCAGAGACAAGAAAATGTACGCCAGTCTCTTAGATAACATTATCAAATTGGATTTCAAATTGTATTTCGTTAATTTACTGTACCAATGGCAAAGAACTCCCATTTAAAATTAAGGCTCATTCTACCACATCCGTATCTGCTGCCTTTCAAGCCAGTGTCCCAATTGACAGTGCATGTGGAGCAGCAACTTGAGCTACCCCTCATACCTTTATTACTCATTACAAATTGGATTTGGCGTCAAGGGGTAGAGCCTCCTTTGGTTCCACAGTTCTTAGGAGTATATTCCTGTGAGCCACCCGAGAAACAGGTGCTAGGGCTGCTGTCCCAAATGTAAGAATGAAGGTGAGCTAGGACTACAGAACATAAAGAAGTTATGTACTCACCATAATGTTCCATGTTTGTAGTCCATCTCGCCCTTCATTCTTACAAACTCACCCACCTACACCCATCTATGTATCCTTGGAGGATCTGGAGACAAGATAGTAATTATCTTCTGTAGGGTGGAGACCTTTCATCTTTGTTGTTCCTTCTGGAAATCCTTTCCATCAATTTTTTTAGACAGCAGCAAACAAGATCTGGGGATTATTACTAGTGTAGTATGGGATACCTACCTTGCCACGAGCCAACTGAGAGACTTCGAGCTTTGTAATCGGCCGAGTCAGAGCAGAGGATCGGCTCCGAACCCATATGTAAGAATGAAGGGTGAGATGGACTACAAACATGGAACGTTATATGTTGAGTACATAACTGCTTTTTCCTATCATACCTTGTCTAAGGGCAGAGTTCCTTTGGTGGGCAGAAGCATGCAACCACAACAAGGGACTGCCTTTAACTCAATCCCTTGCCGCCCAAACCCTGACAACAGACGCATCAGACTATGCATGGGGGGCTCACATGGCAGGCAAATGCATTCAAGGCAAGTGGAGCCCAGGACAAATTCTCCTGCATATCAATCAAAAAGAGATACTAGCTGTACAGAATGCTCTTGACAGCTTTCAAATACCTAATCCTTCCAGGACAGCTGCTGATAAAGACAGATAACACAACAGTTATGTGGTACATAAACAAGCAGGGGACAACCCATTCCTACCCAGTCTACAGGTTAGCCATGGCCCTGTGGAACACAGCCTTAAGCAATCAAGTGCACCTACAAGCTCAGTTCCTGCCAGGCAAACAAAAGTCACTGGCAGATGACCTTAAGCAGACATCTACTGGAGCCACATGAGTGGAAATTGGAGCCCAGCTCCTTCAAACTTCTAATCCAGAAGTGGAGGACACCAGAGGTGGACCTCTTTGCCTCCCGCAAGAACCACCAGTTGAGCAAATTCTGCACCAGGAACCCTCATAGCAGGGTTGGAAGGTGGATGTCCTATGCTTCACATGGGAAAACCTCTCAATTTATGCCTTTCCCTCTCTGCCCCTCCTCTCAAAAGTACTAATCAAGATCAAACAGGACAGGCCAAGGGCAGTTCTTATTGCCCCAGACTGGCCAAGCCAGCACTGGTACCCACTCTGCAGTCTGACAACAGTGCCACCCTGGCACCTACATCAGACAACCTCCCTGCTGTCTCTGCAGGAGGGCCAGATCTTGCATACACAGTTGCAAACCCTAAACCTTGCAGCCTGGCTTATACCACGAATACACCACCAGCAACCCTCAGCAAACAGGGGCTGGGCGTCATTCTTCAGGCCAGAAGGCTTAGAACTAGGAAATCCTATGCTGAAAAGTGGAAAAGATATTGTTCTTGGAATCAGTCTCAAGGAAAGGACACAGCAGTGCCCTCCTTGTCTCAAATCCTGGATTACCTAGCAGAGCTGCTCCACAGAGGCCTATCCTTCTCCTCCATTAAGATTCATGCCTCTGCCATCTCAGCTCATTATAATACTGAGCCACCTCTCCTTTCTCATCCTCTCATCAAACAGTTCCTGAGAGGGGCTAACAATTTAAGGCCTGCTAGAAGAGCTCCCACCCCTGCCTGGGACCTTAACTTTGTACTGGAAAAGCTCACGCTTCCCCCTTTTGAACCTACTGCTTCAGCAGAGTTAAAATTCCTCTCTTGGAAAACAGCGTTGCTTCTAGCCATAACTTCAGCAAGAAGAGTGCCGGAGTTACAGGCACTAATGACTGTGGAACCCTTCATTATTTTCCATGCTGACAGGGTTTCTCTCAGGACTAACCCATCCTTTATACCTAAGGTGGTGTCCAGTGTGGCTCTAAACCAATCCATCCATTGTCAACCTTCTTCTCTAATCCTCAGAATAAAGGGGAAAGAATCCTGCACTTCTTGGACGTGCACAGACAGCTCAGGCTCTACCTTGACAGGACTAAACCTTTCAGAAAATCTGAACAGCTGCTAGTCAGCTTTGCTTCAGGGGCAGAGGGGCAAGGCCATTTCAAAGCCAGCCATTTCTAAATGGATAGCACACTGCATCCATTTCTGCTACAAGCACCATAGAAAACCTACCCCACAGTGGATCAGAACACATTCCACTAGGGCTACTTCCACCTCTATAGCATTTCTCAGGGGAGTTTCTACCAGGGACACTCTAGAAGCTGCAACCTGGAGTTCTGTACACACCTTCACCAAGCATTACCACTTACCTATTTTTTCTAAGTCCAGAGCTGGATTTGCTACAGCAGTCTTACAAGGCCTGCTAGCCACCCCCAACACTTCTTGACAGCCTCCTCCCTTCTTCAGCTTTGGGAATCAACCCAAGTGTGATGACTGCAACAGTGAAACACAAAGAACATAGTACAGATGTTCTTTGTGTTTCACTGTCGCAGTCATTACATTTGGGTTATCCACTTGCAAGTAGCCCTCAGTTGGCCTGATTAACAAAGTCTTGGATCTTGCGTCGGTTACTGTCCCTTCTTCCATGACGTCAGGTCGTCACGGGTATAAAACATGCAGCCAACGCCATTACATCAGTTTTTTCTTGTCCCAGATGTCAGGTGCCCCCATAATGGGAAGCAATTATATACAAGGTTAATCCTACAACAAAAAGCAAATACACCAAAAAGCTTCAATACAGTAAACAAGAAGATAGGTATAGCCAATAGAAGTCAGGAGGCTGGAGGGAGGTTAACCAGGACTGCAACAATGAATACACTCGAACATCTACATTTATGGCAAGTGTACACAACTATACTATGTTTTTCGTGTTTCACTGTTGCAGTCATTACATTTGGGTAGATTCCCAAAGCTAAGGAAGGGAGGTGGCAATCGGAGAGCATTAGGATCAGCTATTAAGCCCTGCAAGACAGCAGTGGCAAAACCAGCTCTGGATTTAGAAAAAATAGGCGAGTGGTAATGTTTTGTGAAGGTATGAACAGAACTCCAGGTAGCAGCTTCTAGGATGTCCCTGATAGGCTGTTGAAGTAGATGCAGCCCTGGTGGAATGTGAGCTTATCCCCTGTGGGGTAGGTTTTCCATGGTGCTTATAGCAGAACTGAATGCAATGGCCTAGCCACTTAGAAATGGTTTACTTTGAAAAGGCGTTCCCCTCTACCCCTGCAGCAAAGGCAACTAGCAGCTGTTCAGTTTTCCTGAGAGGCTTAGTCCTGTCCAAATAAAATCTAAGTTGTCTGTGCACGTCCAAAGAGTGCAGTACTGGTTCTCCTTTGTTCTGTGGATTAGAAAAGAATGTTGGCAAATGAATGGACTGATTAAGGGCCACACTGGATACCATCTTGGGCATAAAGGAAGGATTGGTCCCGAGGGACACCCTGTCTGCATGGAAGATGATGAAGGGCTCCACTGCCATGAGGACCTGTAATTCAGACACCCTTCTTGCTGAAGTGATGGCTAGAAGGAAAGCTGTTTTCCAAGAAAGGAATTGCAACTCTGCAGTTGCAGCTGGCTCAACAGGAGGTACAAGCTTTTCCAATGCAAAGTTAAGGTAGTAGGGGCTCTCCTAGGTGGTCTTAAATTTTTGGTCCCTCTGAGGAATTGCTTCAGCAGGGGGTGAGAGAAGAGGGGTGGCTCAACATCATAATGTGTTGAAATGGCTGAGGCATAAATTTTAATAGAAGAGTAGGAAAAGGCCCTTGTGAAGCATCTCTGTTAAGTATTGAAGAATATGCGGTAAGCTGGGCACTGTTGTGCCCATCCCTCGAGTTTAGCTCCAGGAACAGTATCTTTTCCACTTTTCAGCATAGGATTTTCTAGTACTAGGCCTTCTTGCCTACAGAATGACATCCATCATTTGCTTACTGAGGGATGGTATTGGAAAGCTGAGGTAATTAGCCAGGCTGCCAGGTTCAGTGTATGAAGATGGGGGTGCAGAATCTGGCTCTCCTGCTGGGACAGCAGGGAAGGGGTCTGAGGTAGGTGCCATGGTTCCAGCAGTGACATAATGCGCAAGAGGAGGAACCAGTGTTGCCGTGGCCAGTCTGGTGTAATGAGTATTGGCCTTGCTTTGTCCTGTTTGATCTTTACTAGAACTTTCGAAAGGAGAGGCAGAGGGGAAAGGCATAAATTGAGAGGCTTTCCCAGGTGAAGGACAGGGCATCCACTTTCCAAGCTTGTCTGTAGGGAGTCCTTGGGCAGAATTTGTCCAACTGGTAGTTTTGAGGGGAGGCAAACAGGCTATCTCTGGGCTAAATATGACTACAAAAAACAGGATCCACCACAAATTTATTGGATAATCTCTAGCGCTTCGGCTTACGCCTTCAAAGGAGAATACTATCAAAAGCAACATAGCACATATTTATACCATAAAAACATCAATTAAACAATTAAATATTCAATTAACTAATCATTGCATTAATTATAAAAAGACTTTCCAATTGCATTCTACATTAATACCACCAGGGGCCATAGTACCATACTTCAATATAAAAATTGTTTCTTTATATAAAAGCTTCTTTTTTACATTGTCATCCCTTTCAACAGTAACAATATGTTCTAAAACAGTAGCCAATATACCACTTGGATTACTATTATGATGGCTTTTAAAATGCATTGCAAGTAGACTTTCCACTCTTTCATTTTTAATGTCTCTGACATGTTCTTGCAACCTTGTCTTAAAGGCACGTTTACTTTCCCCCACATAAAATAATCCACATGGACATCTTAATGCATATACAATTCTTTCTGTATTACATGAAAAATTCCCTATAGGTCTAAAACGTATATTCTGAAATGTTTGACATATATTGGCATAAAATACACCTTCCACATGGGTAGGTCCCCATTAAATTCACATTAATGTTCAAACTAATCTTTGGGGTAAGAAATCTTGTATGAACCAGCATATCTTTTAAATTTTTACATCTTTTAAACGAAAAATTTACATTTCTTTCAAAAATATCCATTAAATCTTTATATTTAAATAAAGAAGTCCAATAAAATTTAATTATCTGCCTCACCTCTTCTGTCAATAAATCATAAGTCATTACCATATACATTTTTCTTAAATGCCTTAGTTTTTGACTTTCGTCATAGCATTTATTATAATTCTTACCAGCCTTACACATACCACTTTTTCTAACCTTATTTAGGGAAAATAACACCTCCTCAGCATCATATCCCCTTTTAATAAATAACTGCGATGTCTTTACAAGTTCTTTATCAATTTCACTTGTATTATTACATAATCTTTTTACTCTTAGAAGTTCACCATATGGTAAAGATTTTAATAAATGTGGGGGATGGAAACGATGTCCATCTAGAAAATGCAAACCCTCTTCAAATTTGCTTAATACTTTAGTAACAATTTTACCATCCTTGCCTCCTTCAAGACTAATGTCTAAAAATTCCACTTTATTACCTAGCTGAAAACCATCAAATTTTAAATGAAACTCATTCTTCTGTAAATCATGCATAAAATTATTAACTTCTTTCCTACCCCCCTTGGCAAATAAAAATTAAATCGTCGATGTAACAACAATATTTGACCACATATTTTTTAAAAAATTCAATTTGATACAGGAATTCTATCTCAAAACAACCCATCATAATATTAGCATACATGGGGGCAAATGCTGCCCCCATGGCTGTACCCTTTAACTGGTGGAATAATTGTCCATCAAATACAACAGTTCTACAATAGTTCTACAATATAATATGATAAAGGACTATCTCCTAAAGTTTTTATTAAAGCTCTTAGTCCATATTCATGTTTAATACTTGTGTATATACTCTTTACATCAGCTGTTAACCAATACATGTCCTTAGTCCATTTAATTGGTAATACTTGCTCTAGAAAATCAAAACTATCTTTAATAAAAGATCTCTGTTTAATAACATATGGATATAGAAAACTATGTAAAAATATACCTGTATTATTCAAAAAAATAACTACATGCTGACACAATAGGACGGCCTGGAGGATGGTGAATATTTTTATGTATTTTCAGCAGGCAATAGAACTTAGCAATTTCACAGTTCTCTGTCTTAAATTTCTGATTTATATCATTTTTTGGAAAATATCCTAATAGCCCTTATGAAGTAAAATAAATTGTTTTATAGCTTCTTCATATTCTTTAATAGTACACTTATTATAGGTCTCACTATCGTCCAGGTGCTCCAAACACATTTGAACATACTGAGTATAATGCATTAATACAACTTTGTTCCCCTTGTCTGCTGGCTTTATAACCAATTCTTGATTTTTACTCGGCCTTTGTAAGGCCTGCCATTCCATTCCAGTTTAGTCAAGTTATATTTAATGCAATGTCTATTAACAGCAAAATCATTATATACTGATTCAATTGTAAAATCAACCATAGCTTAAAAATTTTGAATACCTTCATGAGAAAAAGGTGGAATAAAACAGCTTTTAACTATAACTTTAGATGCATCTAACTTGCAATACGCATTACTAATTTCAGAAGTTTCATCGTCTGAGATGCAAGAATAAAAACTATCTTCTGAGTCATTTGAAAAAGATGACAAATCATTATTTACATCTACAAAAGAAAGACTGTTATTACCTTTACCCTCAAAGTAGTAAGCCAAATGCAATTTTCGTATAAAACGATACATATCACTTTTCAAAACATACAGTCTGGGCAAAACAGTGGGAATAAACTTAAAGACCACGATTAAGCATAGAAAAAGTGGCATCATCCAATGTAAAGCCACATAAATTGACTATATACGTTTTATCCAAACTCAATCCATTCTTACCTTTCTCAATATGTGAAACATGCAAGTCAAATGAGTCAGTTCCTTCTAACTCGTTTGCACCTTTGAAAAGATGGTTGTGCCTCTGGTTGTTGTCTATGTCTGTGTTCAGCTGTACAGTCACCTCCGCTATTTGGTTCCTTCTCTGTATATTCCAACCGTTTGCCTCTCCGAAAAGTCTGTTGCAAAAAACGTGAATCTTGTGCTGCTGGTAGTTCCGGAAAGACTCCTGGTTCACTCTCCCATTCCACTGAGACGTCCGAGCATGCGCTCAAGCTGCCGTTACATCTCTGACTCTCCTGATCAGCAAACCGAACGCCTCTTTGTCGTCTCTTGTTATTGATTGGATGAGAAAAGGCGGAACCTCCAGCATAATCCTTGATGTCACGATTTAACTTATATTTTTTTGTATTTAGCAGCTCTTTTTCAAAGTCTAAAAGTTTTCCTTGTATGTCTTGAAGACACTGTTCCATGCGTACAATACCTAACGCATTGGACAGTGTTTCACAGGCAGTGGAAATATCTGTCTTCAGTTTGGCTCGTTTCACTCTATCTCGTTCTATCAAATAAAGAAATCCAAAGAGGCAACGAAATCCAACAGCAAGGAACAGGCAGGATATAGTCAAATAACCCTTTATTGTAAGCGCTTTCGGTAGGGAGATTCTCCCCACCTTCTTCAGACAAAATGTTACAACAATAAAGTATCATTACCATATTAAATAGTGTAATTGGTAATGACATCACAATCATTCCCCAAACTTTAAAAAGGTACACAACTTTTTCATACTTTAAAACTTATTTACATCAAAAATTAACTCTATAAACTAAAACCAATCTGTATTATAAAAAGCAGTTATGTACAACAATCAGTTGGTTTTAATATGTGTATCTATAAACATTTCTGTAACTACTAACTAAATAGTCAGAAGGACAAAGCAAGCAGAAAAATAATGAATAAATAATGCCAAATACAACATGCTATATTATATATAGAGAAAGCTTAATATATGATAAATTTCTCTACAAATATTATGTTAAAATTGGATACTACTTAAACTCTAAAATAATAACAGTAGCTAACTGTTGCCATATAAAAATAGGCGTTAAACATGAATCTAAGTACCAGAAAGTGTAGTATAATATAAAAATTCATCTATTTAATGCCATCAATTTCAAGAAACATTTAATGGACAATATCTCATTAAGACCAGGAGGCATATAGGCAGCTGTACGAATCTGCCAAAAAGCTTCTTGTTGTTCCAATTTCAACTGCAAAGGTCCCCCTCTAATATGTGGTTCAACCTGTTGTACCACTGCAAAACAAAAACTATGATCTAAGTTGTTGTGTATGTGTTTTGCAAGAGCGTTGTTCAAATCACCTCTTCCCATAGCATATACATGTTCGTATATTCTTTTCTTGAGTGGTCTATCGGTCTTACCTATGTAAAAAGCTGGACACTTTTTACATATTGCCGTATAGACCACTCCCTTTGAATTACAATTAAAAGAGCCATAAATGGTAAAATTTTTGCCAGCCATGTTAATGGTAGAACTGACCAAAATATATTTACAGTAATGGCATGTACCACATCTCTTCATCCCTGACCCCTTCTTATTTGTTTTAATTTTTGTTCGTTCTAAGAGTTGTTTAAGATTTGGTCCACGCCTGAAAGTAATCATCGGCTTCTCCCCTAATAATTTGGCCAACTGCTGATCTTCTGAAATAATTCTCCAGTTCTTAAAGATAATGTTATTAATAATCTGGGCATCAATGTTATAAGTGAAGAGAAAGCTAGTGTTAAACGCTTTATCATTGTTGTAGATTTTTACAACCATGTTATCCCCACCAAGTAGTGGTTCAAAATGTCCGGATTCCCTTTTAGTATAAACCTCTTGTTTTATATCGTCCACAAAGGAACTTGGATATCCTCTTGCTATAAACATAGATTGAATGTTATCACATTCAATTCTAAAATCTAATAGGTTAGACACCATTCGGGCTGCCCGAACAAATTGTCCCTTTACTACGCTTCTTTTTTGGTGTATCGGATGGGAACTGTTGAAGTGGAGATAATTGTTCGAGAAAGTAGGTTTTCTAAAAATACATGATTTAAACTGTCCAGAATTGAAATCTTTACTTATTTTCATGTCAAGGAAGGAAATTTCAGTCAAACCAGTGACATAAGTAAATTCCAAAAATTGTGTCATGTTTGACATGTTTTCGATAAAAAATGAAATACTATCTAAAGATCCTCTCCACAAAAAGAACATGTCATCTTGGTACCTTGTGTACCAAGTGACATTTTCACGGTAGAGTTCATTTTGAAACGGAAATTCATGCTCCCAGTGTGCTAGCACACTGTTTGCAAAGGTGCACCCACAGGGGGAACCCATGGCAATCCCTGTTGTTTGTAGATAATAATCATCCTTAAAAATTAAATAATTATTATCAAGGATAATTTCTAGCAGTGTTTCCACCAGATACATCTGCTCACTAGGAAGGGGAAACACATCTGAGCTTGAAGAAAACAACGAAAGAGCCAACGGATCTAACCAGCAACCGACAGCCAGCGGATCTAATCAGCAACAGAGGGTTGCTTTTAATGCGAACAGTAGAATTGAAAACAATCAATTCCAACCTACCAGACAGACTGTCTAACACGATCTCTCTACCAAGACTTTCTTCCTTTTTGGCTAACAACGACTTTTTTTCAAGTGGACATATGAATGGTGCACATGCACAGGAAGAGAGGGCGAGTTCGTTTCTTGACGAATTAAACCTGTTTGATTTAAAACTGTTTCGCTGCAGGAAACTGCAGCTGGAGATTTCATATCTCCGCGAATGTGTGAATAAACATATTGTGCCTAAAGGCTTGCGCCAATGGCGTTACCCAGCAGGCACAATAAGGAATTCAGAATTCCATAAAGAACTCATAAATTTGTTTGATAAACAGGGCATTGATTTCATGGAGTGTCTTGTAAAACACTATTTGGTTGAAGTTAATTTATTACAGGAAGACTTGATTAAGTTAGAAACTTATTTACAAGGGCATGCTGACTTTAGTAGATATAAGTTTGATTATCAGAGAGTACTATCTAGTATTGAAGTCGCCATTGAAAAAATTGTGGTAAATAAAAAACGCAAAATAGATAGGGATATCATTGAATACCAAAATAACAAGGCTTACCCTCCACCTCCACCTGGCCAAATTGCTGCCTGGAGACAACCATCAGAGGGAGGGGAAATTGACTCCAATGTTAATGTTATTAATGTTGGGGAAGAAAACGAACCACAACCAGTTCGTAGAAGTGAGCGCATCAGGAACAATGGGGTAAATAACAACCATCAGGGAAGGAATGGTAACAATACCGATGGTCAGGTTATTGATGAGATTGATAATGCAACTGTAAACAATCAGGGTTTTCAGAGAGGCACTACCACCAGGAATATTACAACGAACAACAATTACCAGGGACGCAATCAAAAGAAGAAAAGGGGCAATCAGCGCAGGCGTTAGTCCCAGGACAAGATGATAGTAATAATATCCTATCCCTTGGGCAGAAGCCAACCATTTTGCTTAATAGCAATGGGGACTTTAAAGTCTACAATTATACTATTTTAACAATAGATGCAAGTATTATTGAATTTCTTGCTAAGGGCTTGTCTTTTGTCCCTGATAAAAATTGCAATCTTGTCAGTACTATTGTGGATTTAAAATTGTATGTTCGCAAACTTAACCTTGCGTCACTTTTAGGAAATACTCCCTCTTTGCTTAATACATATAGAGTATCCAGTATTTTCAATCCACCTCTTAATAATACTCTCAATATGTTTGAGAGGATGTGTGAGTTGGATCTTAGGGCAATGATTAACAAACAGTATCACCCCTTTGGTAATAAGAAACGGGCCAGATTGAACATTAATGGCTCTGAATTGGCATTCATTGATTTACTCAACGAATGCCATATTAGAGTTATGGCACCTGATAAAGGTGGTGGCCTGATATTCATGGATAATTTTGAATATGAAAATAAAATGTTAGAATATCTGAATACAGGCCCTTACATTCTTTCTAGTCTTAATGAGGTTAATACGGCAAATAAGAAAATCAAAGAAATACTGGATGATCTGTTTCTTGAAGGTACAATAGATTCTGATCTATTACAGTATTTGACAATGACAGCTCCAAGGATCCCAACTTTGTTTGGCACCCCTAAATTAGACAAAAATTTAACTGACCCCCCCCTTCAGACCAATTGTGGATGGTAGAGGGTCAGTTACGTATGCGTGTGCCAAACTGGTTGATAATATTCTTAAACCTTTATTAAAACAAGAAGATCAATTTTGCAGGGATTCATGGAGCTTCCTTGAAAATATTGGTAAAATTGCCTTTGATCCCACTCTTGTTTTCCTAGTAGTTGACATTAAAGATCTGTATACGGTCATTCCACATAGTGTAGGAGTTCAATGGACAACAGACTTCATGCTTCGGAAAGGGGCACCCAGTGAGCAGATGTATCTGGTGGAAACACTGCTAGACATTATCCTTGGTAATAATTATTTAATTTTTAAGGATGATTATTATCTACAAACAACAGGGATTGCCATGGGTTCCCCCTGTGGGTGCACCTTTGCAAACAGTGTGCTAGCACACTGGGAGCATGAATTTCTGTTTCAAAATTAACTCTACCGTGAAAATGTCACTTGGTACACAAGGTACCAAGATGACATGTTCTTTTTGTGGAGAGGATCTTTAGACAGTATTTCATTTTTTATCGAAAACATGTCAAACATGACACAATTTTTGGAATTTACTTATGTCACTGGTTTGACTGAAATTTCCTTCCTTGACGTGAAAATAAGTAAAGATTTAAATTCTGGACAGTTTAAATCATGTATTTTTAGAAAACCTACTTTCTCGAACAATTATCTCCACTTCAACAGTTCCCATCCGATACACCAAAAAAGAAGCATAGTAAAGGGACAATTTGTTCGGGCAGCCCGAATGGTGTCTAACCTATTAGATTTTAGAATTGAATGTGATAACATTCAATCTATGTTTATAGCAAGAGGATATCCAAGTTCCTTTGTGGACGATATAAAACAAGAGGTTTATACTAAAAGGGAATAGGGACATTTTGAACCACTACTTGGTGGGGGTAACATGGTTGTAAAAATCTACAACAATGATAAAGCGTTTACCACTAGCTTTCTCTTCACTTATAACATTGATGCCCAGATTATTAATAACATTATCTTTAAGAACTGGAGAATTATTTCAGAAGATCAGCAGTTGGCCAAATTATTAGGGGAGAAGCCGATGATTACTTACAGGCGTGGACCAAATCTTAAACAACTCTTAGAACGAACAAAAATTAAAACAAATAAGAAGGGGTCAGGGATGAAGAGATGTGGTACATGCCATTACTGTAAATATATTTTGGTCAGTTCTACCATTAACATGGCTGGCAAAAATTTTACCATTTATGGCTCTTTTAATTGTAATTCAAAGGGAGTGGTCTATACGGCAATATGTAAAAAGTGTCCAGCTTTTTACATAGGTAAGACCGATAGACCACTCAAGAAAAGAATATACAAACATGTATATGCTATGGGAAGAGGTGATTTGAACAATGCTCTTGCAAAACACATACACAACAACTTAGATCATAGTTTTTGTTTTGCAGTGGTACAACAGGTTGAACCACATATTAGAGGGGGACCTTGGCAGTTGAAATTGGAACAACAAGAAGCTTTTTGGCAGATTCGTACAGCTGCCTATATGCCTCCTGGTCTTAATGAGATATTGTCCATTAAATGTTTCTTGAAATTGATGGCATTAAATAGATGAATTTTTATATTATACTACACTTTCTGGTACTTAGATTCATGTTTAACACCTATTTTTATATGGCAACAGTTAGCTACTGTTATTATTTTAGATTTTAAGTAGTATCCAATTTTAACATAATATTTGTAGAGAAATTTATCATATATTAAGCTTTCTCTATATATAATATAGCATGTTGTATTTGGCATTATTTATTCATTATTCATTATTTTTCTGCTTGCTTTGTCCTTCTGACTATTTAGTTAGTAGTTACAGAAATGTTTATAGATACACATATTAAAACCAACTGATTGTTGTACATAACTGTTTTTTATAATACAGATTGGTTTTAGTTTATAGAGTTAATTTTTGATGTAAATAAGTTTTAAAGAATGAAAAAGTTGTGTACCTTTTTAATGGTTGGGGAATGATTGTGATGTCATTACCAATTACACTATTTAATATGGTAATGATACTTAATTGTTGTAACATTTTGTCTGAAGAAGTTGGGGAGAATCTCCCTACCGAAAGCACTTACAATAAAGGGTTATTTGACTATATCCTGCCTGTTCCTTGCTGTTGGATTTCGTTGCCTCTTTGGATTTCTTTATCTAGTTTTGGTTTTTGTCGTGTTTTACTCGTTCTATCAAATACTGACCCATTCAATAGAACAACGATGAGCAGTGGCTACCCATCTCATATGGAATTGTTCGTCAGTCTCATCTTGCATATCAAACGGAGTTGTAGGATTTTTAAAGGCTCGCAAGCCTCGGGGCGTAATGTCTAGCTCTAAATATCTCTAAGCTCAGTTTAAATGTACCGCCAATTCTTTTGGCATGAGTCTATCTAATTTGTTAAACATATCTTTTGTTTCTGTAGATAAAGAATTACCTACTCGCTGACCAATGCCAGAAAAAGCATTGTCAATTCTTCTTTGCTGTTCTTTCTGTAAAACCTTTTGAAAAAAAGCAACTTGTTCTTCCTGATTTATTCGGGTATTAGTTCGTTCACCCACAGACGAGGTATATTGATCCATAGTGGTCTGGCTCATCTCAGTAGAATCTTGCCTAAAGACTCTAGGCACATTAAGTGAAGGATCACTGGACATGAAAAAACAGTAGTATACAACTAAAAAAATAAAAAAGCCAAATATGACAACAAAAAACAGGATCCACCACAAATTTATTGGATAATCTCTAGCGCTTCAGCTTACGCCTTCAAAGGAAAATACTATCAAAAGCAACATAGCACATATTTATACCATAAAAACATCAATTAAACAATTAAATATTCAATTAACTAATCATTCCATTAATTATAAAAAGACTTTCCAATTGCATTCTACATTAATACCACCAGGGGCCATAGTACCATACTTCAATATAAAAATTGTTTCTTTATATAAAAGCTTCTTTTTTACATTGTCATCCCTTTCAACAGTAACAATATGTTCTAAAACAGTAGCCAATATACCATTTGAATTACTATTATGATGGCTTTTAAAATGCACTGCAAGCAGACTTTCCACTCTTTCATTTTTAATGTCCCTGACATGTTCTTGCAACCTTGTCTTAAAAGGCACGTTTACTTTCCCCCACATAAAATAATCCACATGGACATCTTAATGGATATACAATTCTTTCTGTATTACATGAAAATTTCCCTCTAGGTCTAAAACTTCTGCCATTTATATTTTGAAATGTTTGACTTGTATATTGGCATGAAATACACCTTCCACATGGGTAGGTCCCCATTAAATTCACATTAATGTTCAAACTAATCTTTTGAGGTAAGAAATCTTGCATGAACCAGCATATCTTTTAAATTTTTACATCTTTTAAATGAAAAATTTACATTTCTTTCAAAAATATCCATTAAATCTTTATATTTAAATAAAGAAGTCCAATAAAATTGAATTATCTGCCTCACCTCTTCTGACAAAAAATCATAAGTCATTACCATATAAATTTTTCTTAAATGTCTTAGTTTTTGACTTTCATCATAGCATTTGTTATAATTCTTACCAGCCTTACACATACCACTTTTTCTAACCTTATTTACGGAAAATAACACCTCCTCAGCATCGTATCCCCTTTTAATAAATAACTGTGATGTCTTTTCAAGTTCTTTATCAATTTCACTTGTATTGTTACATAATCTTTTTACTCTTAGAAGTTCACCATATGGTAAAGATTTTAATAAATGTGGGGGATGGAAACGATGTCCATCTAGAAAATGCAAACCCTCTTCAAATTTGCGAAATACTTCAGTAACAATTTTACCATCCTTGCCTCCTTCAAGACTAATGTCTAAAAAATCCACTTTATTACCTACCTGAAAACCATCAAATTTTAAATGAAACTCATTCTTCTGTAAATCATGCATAAAATTATTAACTTCTTTCCTACCCCCTTGGCAAATAAAAATTAAATCGATGTAACGACAATATTTGACCACATTTTTTTTTTTAAATTCAATTTGATACAGGAATTCTATTTAAAAAAAACCATCATAATATTAGCATACATGGGGGCAAATGCTGCCCCCATGGCTGTACCCTTAGAGGTCATCTCTGGGCTCCCTGATAGGTTTCTCAAAATGTTGACTATCTTTGGTTCCAGTTTCCACTCGTGTGGGTCCATGAGATTTCTGCTTAGGTCGTCTGCTGGTGAATTTAGCTTGCCTGGCAAGAATTGAGCTTGTAGGTGCACTTGGTAGCTCAAGGCGGTGTTCCACAGAGCCATGGCTAGTCTGCAGAGAGGGTATGAGTGGGTTCCCCCTGCTTGTTTATGTACCACATAACAGTGGTGTTTGCCTGTCTTTACCAATAATTGTCCTGGAAGACTTTGGTCCTTGTAGGCTGTCAGAGAATTCTGTACAGCTAACATTTATTTTTGATTGATATGCAGGTGCATTTGACTCTGGTTCCATTTGCCCTGAATGCACTGCCCTGCCAAGTAAGCCTCCCATGCATAGTCTAATGCATCTCTTGTTAGGGTTTGGGCGGCAGGGGTTAGAGTGAATGGCAATCCCTTGTTGTGGTAGCAGGCCTCTGCCCACCAAAGGAACTCTGTCTTTATACAAGGAATGATAGGAATTCATTGATTCTAGGTCCTGCGAATGTTGACACCATAGGCTTTTTAGATACCATTGTAGTTTCCACATATAGGTTCATAGGTAGGTACTAGGCTATCAGCCCTAGGGCCCATACAAGCCTAGCCAAAAAATGTACACTGACTTTCGCCACCCAAGAAAATTATTTTCTTGTGCCCCTGTCGAGCAGAGCCACAGAAGTGATCCCCGGGGTGAATTTCCCATTTCCCATCCAAACATCAAGATTTTTCTTGAAGAGTGCCAATGAGGAGCTCTGTCTGACATAGATAGGTAGTCTGTTCCAGAGTATGGGAAGTCTCTGGGACAGGAATCTATCCCTCCAGCATGTTCTGTTTATTGTGGTGACAAGGTTTAGGTCCCTAGAGCGTGTAGCTCGGAGGGATTGGGATTTCTTTAAGTGGAGCATGCCCAACAGCTCTGGGTTTGACATAGCTTTGTATGTTAGGCAGAGATCGCCCCTGAGTAGGCGATATGCGATGGAGTAAAGCTGTAGTTTTTTGAGACGGTCTGCATAGGGCATCTGTTTGAGGCCAGTAATCCTCTTTGTGAGGTATTTCTGTGGTCTTTCCAGTTGTTGTAGATGTCTTGTGAGGTACATACCAAAAGGGGCGTTGTACTCCATAATGGGTCTAATGAGTGATTAGTAGAGGGGAACAATGACCTCTTTTTTTCTGGATTAGAATCCTTTTGTGATAAGATGAGCCACGTAGAAGGATTTCCTGACCACTGTGGTGATGTGATTATCAAAAGAGAGACTACTGTCCACCTGTGTCTCAAGGTCTCATCACATTTTCGGCATTAAGTAGACTACCAGCTATGTGGTAGTTCATGGGTACAGACTTTTTACCAAAGGGGATGACAATACACTTCTTGGCATTGAGCTTCAGGCCATGGCTTTGACACCAGGCATCTGTCTCAGTGAGGCCCTTTTGTAGTTTGCCCACATCGTTAGGAGTTTCGATTATGGCTCCTAGTTTACAGTCATCTGCAAACTTTGTTAGCCAAAGACCTTCTGTGTTGGCCTGCACTTCAGAGAAGTAGATACCAAACAGGAGAGGACCCAGGACTGAACCCTATGGTACTCCACTTGTCACTGGTCTGATGTTGGATTTGGAATCCGCTACTTTCACAGTGTGGGTTCTGACCGTGAGCCAGTTGGCAACCCATCTTGTGACATAAGGATTTATACCTAGTTTAGTGAGCTTATCTATAATTCCAGAGTGGGGGGATGGTGTCGAAAGCCTTGGCAAGATCTAGACAAGCTGTGTGAACCATTTTACCCTCATCTATGGCTTTGGTGACTGCTTCAAAGAAGTCAATCAGGTTTAGGAGACATGATCTGCCTTTTACAAATCCAAACTGGGTAGGGTCCAGAGTTTGGAGATTACCAATGTCTTTGTTTATGAGTTCCACAATGATACGTTCCATGGCCTTGCAGACCAGGCTCGTCAGGCTAATGGGGTTGTAGTTCCCGGGGTCCATCATGGCTCCCCCTTTGTGGAGTGGGATAACCGTCACGGTGTGCCATTCAGTGGGTACAAAGCCTGAGGTGAGGCTATGATTGAACATGGTACTTAGGTAGGGTGCCAGTTCATTCTGTAGTTCGTGTAGAACGCAGCCTGGGATATTGTCAGGTCCCATGGATGCTGTGTTCTTGGCTTTGGAGAGTGTGTTTATTTACCTGTGCAGCTGTGATTATAGGAACTTTGCATTCTTCCGGTATAGAGATGGGCCCTCTAGGGGGGTAAAGTTAGCAGTGAACCTATCTGCTAGGATGTTGGCAATATCAGTTGGTTCTGTATATTTAGTGCCATTGTGCTGTAACTCAGAGCAGATCGGAGTGTTCCCATTTAGATTCCTGACATAGCTCATAGCCATAGAATGCTTTATGGCTGCCTTTAGAGTCAGTGGCAATTTTGTTTTCGTAACTAGTTTGGAGGATTTTATGAGGGATCTCAGCTTCTTACTGAGGTTGACCAGGGAGTTCCTCCAGTCATGGGATTTTACTCTTTTTTGCAACAGTTTCTTTCTTCTGTTGTACAGTTTGTTTATGGCAGAGGACCACCAGATTGGCTTCCTTTTTTTGGAGGATAACATCTTGGTTCTATTAGGGATAGCATGATCCATGCACTCGTGCTTATAAAGTGCATTTGTGTAGGATTCGGCAGTCATACCTCTATTGTCCGTCTGCATGGGTGTCATGAAGTTTGCCACTTCTGTCTTAAGAAGTGTGAAGTTGGCTTTGGAGAAGTTTTTTACGATGGTTTCCCTAATTGGGGGTGGGGGTGGGATGTGGATGTCTAGGCTGATTAGCTTGTGGTCGGATCTGACCAACGAGGAATTGACCTCTGGTGTGAAACACCGGTTTCCCATGTTGGTAATGACCAGGTCTAGGATACTGCTGCCCCTGGTGGGGGTATGAATAAGCTGATCCAAGGCGTTGGAATTTATGAAATCTAGAAAACGTTGAGCAAAAGAGTTGGTACATGAGTAGTTTTCCCAGTTAATGGTGGGGTAGTTGAAATAGCCCATTATTAGGGTGTTGGGTTGTACCCTAATACTTTCCAGTGTATCACAAAATGAGGAGTGTGAATCCTGGGGCATGGTGGGGGGTCTGTAGCAAGCTACAATTTGGATTGCAGTCTTGCCCAGAGTTAGTTGCACTTGGATAATCTCGGATGCATTATGCTGTGCAACTAGTCTGGAGGTGTGGATATCCTTAATGAATATGGACACGCCTCCGCCTTTAGTGTTTCTTTCTGGGTTAGGTGGCCGAAAGGTGTGGTATGAATTGAAGCCTGATAGTGCAGGGGTGCCAGGTCTCTGTCACTGCACAGATGTCAATGTTCTCCATTTTAAGGCGTGCCTCGAGTGAGTGCATTTTGAGGTTTAGACTTCTAGCATTGAGTAGCATTACCCTCCGATTTTGCTTGCTTGTACCTATTACGGTGGTGAATTTGTCATTTGAACCTTGCCTAAAAAAGGCACTATAGGGGTGGCAAGAGCCTTAGCCAGTATCCGGAATTCTAAGGGCGACAGTTGTAGACCATCTCTGGCAAAGCATCGTGGACTGTCGATCATGTCATCCCAGGAGACAAATACTGCATCCCCTTAGAATGACACCAGAAGCTTAGTCAATTGAAGTCAATCATTTTGTCCTTGTACTGTGGTATCATTCTGGGTGATGGCAGGATGCTACTCAGGGTTAGGGTCATACCTGCCTGGGATACAAGATCGGAGAGAGCTCCTCCATGTCTCTTTTCAAGTAGTCCAGGGAGGTACATCTCGGGTCATTCACACCAACATGGACAATGACAAGTGTCATATTTGTACTTATTGTGGAGTGACCTGAGTGCATGCATTATGTGGCGGATCCTGGCACCTGACAGGCAGATGACAGTAACTTTCTCCTTGTTTAGTCTAGTGAGTGGAACATCAGTGTGCATGACTATAGAGTCACCTATGACTAGAGTGTTGGGTACATTGTTATGCCTTATGGGCTGTGGTTGAGTGGCACACTGAGTTTGTGGGCTGTGTGTCATTTGGGTTGTGTTGGGGGGTGGAGTTTTCTCGCGTTTATGCTTTGGATGTCCCTGATGCTTGGGCAGGTTTTTATTGAGAGCCTCCGCGAATGTAAGTGTATGTTTTGTGTTCCTGTGTGTGTGTTTTGGTGGTGTAGGTTTTGAGGGACTATGTGATGAGTGTGGTGTGGTGCAAGTGTTTACCTTCTCCTATTGACTGTCTAGTCCAGTCTTGGGTGAAGAGAGCTTTGCTTCCAGTTTGGCTATATAAGTGCATCTCTCACAGGTTGTAGTGTTGGGTGGTATGAGGAGAGAGTTGTCTGTGTACATGAGGCAATTGCTGCATTACCCCAAGATGCCCAGATTCATCAGGTAGACATGAGAAATCACTGGGAGTTGACCCTTAGACATGCCTGGATAAGTGCTTATTTATTAAGTACTAAAAACTGCTTTCCACTAGAGAAGTGAGGAAAGTTGAGTGCTGTAGTAATTTGCAGCTTAAGTGGTGCTTACAATGAGTTCTGAACAAGTGCTGAGTTCAAAGAAACAGATTTGAGTGCTGAAACTAGAAAACTGGCTAGTTATAAGAAACAAAACTAAGCTAGAAGGCTTCCCTCCAACACAGAAGGCCTTGGGGGCTCAGAAGCCTACAAACAGTCTAGACCACTTAACAGGAAAGGCAGGAAACAAGCTTAAAACTTTTTTTTGTTTTCTTTCCCAGATGCTCTCTTTGTACACAGTAGGAGTGCCTGAAATCAGAATATGATCTCACTGCACTCAGTTGAGTGAGCAAATGAGATGGACCCAGAAGGAGTATCCAAACACAAATTTACAAGAGGGGCGGGCAGTTTCAAAGCCACTAAGATTAACACCAAAATAGAAACAGAGAGGGTGGGTGGGAAAAATAACTGAAGAACAGATTCAAAATTTCCAGTTCAGTTAATAATCATGCAACAAGTTAAATCAATTTAAATACTGTATTATTTGAAAAAAAGTGCAGATAACAGTACTTAAATTCTCTTATACATCCAGTTGAATACAGCTAGATCTTAGGCGGCCAAAGCTGAGGTTTTTAAGCATAAAATATTTCAAACTGTACCACTTAAATAGGCAAGGACAGGAAATCAAAGAATGTGGCTACCCCCACACCTGCAATTACTAACAAATAATAAAATTCAAGCCACCACTAACTGAAGAACAGTCAAAACTTCCAGTTCAGTTAATAATCGTGCAACACAGTTAAATCAATTTAAATACTGTAGTATTTGAAAAAAAGTGCAGATAAAGGTACTTAAATTCTCATATATGTCCAGTTGAATACAGCTAGATCTTAGCCGGCCAAAGGTGAGGTTTTTAAGCAGAAAATATTTCTAACTGTACCACTTAAATAAGCAAGGACAGGAAATGAAAGAATGTGGCTACCCCCACACCTGCAATTACTAACAAATAATAAAATGCAGTCTTGCATATGGAATTAGTAAGATGCAAGAGGCCATGAACACCAGGGGCTTGCAGTATTTTTCTTGCAGATAGCTGGGTTTGTGTGGCCAGTACTTTGAAGTAGGCTGTCAAACTTGTTTCTCTGGCATGTGGTAGGCCATCTGGGAAGTTTGTTCAAGCTTGCTCCCAGGAATACAATTTGTTGGCAGGGTACTAGGTGAGATTTCAATTCGTTTATGGTGTACCCCAGAGAGGTTAGCAGTTTCTTTACAAATGCCAGATGATTTAATTGTATGTCCTGGCTTTCTGCATTAGACAATCGTCCAGGTACGGGTATATTTTGAATATTTTTTTTGCCTGCAGAATGCAATAACTGGAGCTAGGCCACTTTGTGAATACCCTGGGCACAGCAGATAAGCCGCAGTGCAGAGAACTGATAGTGCATGTAGCCTGATCTGAAGCATAAGTATTTTCTGCAAGATTCCCTTATTGGGATGTGCAGGTAAGCTTACTTGAAGTTCAATGTTGCCAACCAGGCATTTTTACCTAGCATGGGAAGCAGCTGATGAGGAGTTAGCATTTTGAATTTTGGGATTATCAAAAAGGTGTTTAGGATAGACAGGTCCAGGATAGGACGCCAGGAGTTGTCTTTTCTGGGTACCAGGAAAAGTCTGGAGTAAAACCTTGTCCCCATTCCTCTGCTGGGACAGGCTGAATAGCCCTGATACTTAGAAGAGTGAGAAAGTACAGTTGTGTACACTTACCATAAATGTAAATGCTCGAGTGTATTAAATGTTGCAGTCATTACATTTGGGTTATCTGCTTGCAGTAGCCCTCAATTGGCCTGATTAACAAAGTCTTGGGTCCTGCATCGGTTGTTGTCCCCTTCTTCCATGACGTCAGGTCATCAGGGGTATAAAGCATGCAGCCGATGCCATTACATCAGTTTTTCTTGCCCCAGATGTCAGGTGCCCCCCCCTACTGGGCAGCAATTAAAACTATAAATACAAGGATATACCTCCAACAAAAAAGCAAATACACCAAAAAGCTTTTAGAGCATAATAAGTGAGAGTAGAGGTATAGCCAAAAGAAGAAAGGGGGTTGGAGGGAGGGTAACCAGGACTGCAACAGTGAATACACTCGAACATCTACATTTATGGTAAGTGTACGCAACTGTACTATGTTTTTCATGTTTCACTGTTACAGTTGTAACATTTGGGTTGATTCCCAAAGCTAAGGTTGGGAGGAGGAATTTAAATAGAATTAGGACCAGCTATAAGACCCTGCAAGACTGCAGTGGCAAACCCAGCTCTGGATTTTGCGAAAATTGGCCAGTGATAATGCTTGGTGAAAGTATGTACAGAATTCCAGGTAGCAGCTTCTAGGATGTCCCTAGTAGGGGCGCCCCTGAGAAAGGCTGTAGAGGTAGATGCAGCCCTGGTTGAATGGGGTCCGATGCCCTCTGGGATAGGTTTTTCATGGTGCTTATAGAAGAAATGAATGCAGTGGCCTATCCATTTTGAAATAGCTTTCCCCTCTGTCCCTGCAGCAAATGCCACAAGCAGTTCAGATTTCCTTTGAGATTTAGTCCTGTCCAAGTAGAATCTAAGCTGTCTGTGCATGCCTAAAGAGTGCAGTATCCATTCCCCTCTGTTCTGTGGGTTAGGAAAGAAGGTAGGCAAATGAATGGACTGACTAGAAGCCACACTGGATACCACCTTGGGCATGAAGGAGGGATTGGTTCTGAGGGACACCCTGTCCGTATCAAAGATGATGAAAGGTTCCACTGCCATAACGGCCTATAATTCAGATACCCTTCTTGCAGAAGTTATTGCTAACAGGAAAGCTGTTTTCCAGGAAAGACATTTTAAATATGCAGTAGCAGCTGGCTTGAAAGGATGAAGAGTAAGTTTCTACAAGAAAAAGTTAAGATCCAAGGCTGGGGTTGGAGCTCTCCTGGGTGGCCTTAAATTTATGGCCCCTCTGAGGAACTGCTTGAGCAGTGAGTGAGAGAAGAGGGGAGGCTCTGTGCTATAATGAGCTGAAATGGCTGAGGCATGAATTTTGGAGGAAAAGGACAAGCCCTTATGAAGCATCTCAGTCAAGTATAGTAGAAACTGAGGTAAATTGGGCACTTCTGCATTCATTCCTTGAGATTGGTTCCAGGCACAAAACTTTTCAATTTTGTAGCATAAGATTTTCTAGTACTAGGCCTCCTTGCCTCAAGAATGATATCCATCACTGATTTACAGAGGAATGGTAAAGGAGAGATTAGGTAATTAGCCAGGCTGCTGGGTTCAGGGTTTGCAGCTGTGGGTGCAGGATCCGGTTCTCCTGCTGAGACAACAGGGAAGGAATCTGAGGCAGGTGCCAAGCGTGACACACTGCGCAAGAGTGGGTACCAGTGTTGGCAAGGCCAGTCTGGTGCAATTAAAATTGTCCTTGGCTTGTTCTGTTTGATCTTTAGTAGTACCTTGGAGAGCAGAGGCAGCGGAGGAAAGGCATAAACTAATAGTTTTTTTCCAGCTGAAGGATAGAGCATCCACTTTCCAAGCTAGCTTGTGGGGAATCCTTGTGCAAAATTTATCCAGTTGATGGTTCTGGGGGGAGGAAACGGGTCTATATCTAGGCTCCCCCATTTGCTTGTCAACATGTTGAAAATCCTTGGTTCCAGTTTCCACTCGTGTGGGTCCATGAGGTTTCTGCTTAGTCCGTCTGCCAGTGTATTTAGTTTTCCTGGCAGGAACTGAGCTTGTAGATTCACTTGGTAGCTCAAGGCTGTGTTCCACAATGCCATGGCTAGTCTGCAGAGGGTTAAGAATGTGTACCCCCTGCTTGTTTATGTACCACATGACAGTGGTGTTGTCAGTCTTTACCATTAGTTGTCCTGGAAGAATGTGGTCCTTGAAGGCTGTCAGAGCACTATTTACAGCTAACATTTCCTTTTGATTTATGTGCAGGTGCATTTGACTTTGGTTCCATTTGCCCTGAATGCACTTTCCTGTCAGGTGAGCCCCCCATGCATAGTCTGATGCGTCTGTTAAGATTTGGGCGGCAGGAGGTAATGTGAATGGTAGTCCCCTGTTTTGGTGGCAGGCCTCTGCCCATCAAAGGAACTCTAGGCGTAGGCAACGTATGATAGGAATCCTTCCTTCTAGATCCTGTGAATGTTGACACCATAGGCTTTTGAGATACCAATGTAGTTTTCTCATATGCAGCCTTGCATATGGAATTACAAATATGCAGGAGGCCATGAACCCCAAGGCTTGCAGTATTTGCCTTGCAGATTGCTGGGTTTTTGTGGCCACTTGTTTGAAGTAGGTTGTCAAATTAATCAGTTTCTCGGGCGTGAGGAAAGCCATCTGGGAAGTTGTATTCAAGCTTGCTCCGAGGAATACAATTTGTTGACAGGGCACCAGGTATGATTTCTTTTCAGTTATGGTGAACCCCAGACAAGTCAGTACCCTTTGCATAAAGGCCAGATAATTCAAAAGAATGTCCTGGCATTCTGTCTGAATTAGACAATCGTCCAGGTATGGGCATATTTGAATATTTCTTTGCCTGCAAAATGCAATGACTGGAGCTAGGCACTTTGTGAATTCCCTGGGCGCAGTAGATAAGCCAAAGGGCAGTGCAGAGAACTGATGGTGCATGTAGCCTGCTTTGAAGCGTAGGTATCTTCTTCAAAACTCCCTGATAGGAATGTGCAGGTATGCTTCTTTTAAGTCTAGTGTTACCAACCATGCATCTTTGCCTAGCATAGGAAGCAGCTGGTGAAGAGTCAGCATCTTGAATTTTGGAATCATCAGAAAGGTGTTTAGAGTAGAAAGGTCCAAGACAGGACGCCATGTATTGCCTTTTCTGGGTACCAGGAAAATTCTCGAATAGAAACCTTGTCCCTTTTCCTCTTCTGGTACAACTGAATAGCCTCCATGTTTAAAAGAGAGAGTACTTGATTTTGGGCCTCTGCCCACTGATTGGGGGTAGATCTGGCCACCCGCTTGGTGTTGGTAACGCGTGGAAGTGAAATCTATATCCTTGAGACACTATATTTAAAACCCATTTGTCCTAGGTAATGAGTTCCCAGTTTTTGGCCTGCAGACCAATCTTTCCGCCTAAAGGAGCATTCAGTTGGGAAGCGCTTGGAAGTTTTAAAAGCAAGTCATTGAGACAGTTTTCCACAGGGGGGGGGGGGGGAGTGTTACTACTCCATGATTTTGGTGCGGAAACCTCACACTGCTTAATCTTGTGTGTCCCTGGGACTGAAACCTGGGGTTTCTGCTGTGTCTGGGTTTGGCTTGAGAAGACCTGGAAGGGACTGGAAAGGACCAATTTTAGAGGGTCAGTGCCTACTAAATCTAGGAGGCTGAACTTGTAAGAAATCTTTAACAGTTTGCATAGATTTAGCTTTATCTTCCATCTTTTTAAGAGCTTCTTCAGCTTTGTTGCCAAACATGCGGTCCTGATTTAAGGCAGCATCCAACAATTTAGCTTTAACATGATCAGGGAATGATTGCTCCTTAAGCCAAGTATCCCTTCTGAGCACAGACCCAGTAACAGCAGCCCTGCAAGAGGCCTCTAATGAATCAAATCCACATTGCAAAGTATGTTTTTCAACCTGTTCAGCAGAATGCATTAAATCCTGTAATTCTTTATTTTCAGCACAGTCAGGAATCATCATCATTTTCTGTTTAAGCAATCCAATAACATGTTGTTGATAATTTAACATATGAAACTGGCAGTTTAAAGCCCTAATGGCCACGGTTGCAGAAGTGTAAATCTTCTTACCCCATCTATACAGCACCATGGAGTCTCTATCAGAAGGGGTAGGATTTTTAGCAGTAGAAGCCTTAATGCCCTTGGGTCCCTGTGAAACAGTCTCTGGATCCGCAATGGGATTTTTAAAAAGGAACTTGTGTGAATCAAGAACCCTGTAATATCTGTCAGGTTTTCTGGGAGCAGTAGGCAAAGAAACAGGGACCACACTAGATTCTGAAAAGGCATCACCAACAATGTGTAGTACAGGAGGTATAGTTAAAGGCCTATGCTGAGGCAGGAGTAAGAAATCCCTAAGCCTCTTTTTTGAATCAGAAAAATCCTGGCTTTACCAGTGGAAATGCTCCCTTAAAGTATGTAAAGTCTCACCAAAAGAAAAAATCCTCTATAAGGGAGGCAGGGGGAATAGACTTCTCTGCATCAGAATCCTGATAAGTAGATAAGGGCAAATCCAGATCATCAGAAGAATCAGAAAAATCAGAATCCTGGTCAGAAGATTCATAAACAACTTCAATCCTAGGTCTCTTGGGGGGGGGGGGGGGTTGGCTTCCCCTGATTAGAGTTATAAGATCTTCAGCCATTCTTATTCGGTTTATAGGCATAGAGGCCTGAGCATGCGGCCTGGGCGTCAGTTTCTTAGGCATGGTTTGAGACTTTGGCCTAAATGAAGAAGGAGGCATTGGTTTAATATGCAAGCCCATAGGCCTGAATACACTATTAGAAGACTGTGCCTGCAGAGCGGCTCCAGATACATCCGAGGTAGAGACATCCACAGGTTCCACAATTGAAGCATTTCGCGGCATTACCGGACTCCAAATGGATCTCAGTAGAGGCCTGCGAGTCAGAAGTAGTGGGTATCAGGGGCTGCGAAAGCACCTCAGAGTACGGGCAAACTGGCGACTGGCTTAGGAGAAGCGTCAGCAGCTTTGGACCTCGGCGGCCTGTCTCTGTCTTTATTTTTGCGTTTTTTCAGAATCCTGGTAGTCGGATGGTTAACCGACATTTCTGGATAATTAAACGGAGAACCGAAATATTTAGAGGCGAAAATATACCGCCGACGGACAGTGTGCTGATTAAATAAAGCACAAAACTGACAGCAAGGTACATCATGGTCAGGACCTAGGCAAGGAATACAGTACGAATTAAAATCTTTATGAGGTATTTGCTTTCCACAAGTAATGCAATTATTAACTTTTACTGACATCAGAAGGAACAAGAAAAAGTTTCCCCAACGGGGTACTTGGCTTTAGTTGAAGACTTCGGTTCTGAAACTCGAAAACGAAAATTTCAGGAGTCGGCCGACCGGCACTTGCGAACTGCTTCTGCTTTGGGCACCGCACGGCAATTGAGACTGATATAATGGCATCGGCTGCATGCCTTACACCCCTGACGACCTGACGTCTTGGAAGAAGGGACAGCAACTGATGCAGGACCCAACACTTTGTTAATCAGGCCGACTGAGGGCTACTGCAAGCAGAAACCCAAATGTAATAACTGCAACAGTGAAACACGAAGAACATCCTGCTGTTGAGCCTCTGCCCACTGATTTGGGGTTGGTAAGGTGTGGAATCTGTATCCTTGGGAAACTATATTTAAAACCCATTTGTCTTGGGTAATGAGTTCATAGTTTTTTTGCAAGCAGGGCGATCTTTCCCCCTAAAAGAGCATTCAGTTGAGCAGGGCTTGGAAGATTTAAGGTTAAGTCATTGTGACAGTTTACCATAGGGGGTGTCTTACTACTTCCAGCTTTGGAAGTGGGAGCCCCCCACTGCTTAGGCCTGTGAGTACCTTTGAGACTGTAGCCTAGGTGGTCTGCTGTTCCTGGATTTGGACTAAGAAGGCCTGGAAGTGACAGGAAAGGACCAATTCTTAGAAAACCAACCAAAACCAATCTGGGAGGCTGTACTTGCAGGAAAACTTTAACAGTTTGCATAGATTTAGCTTTTTCCTCCATCTTAACTACTACTTCTGCTTTGTTGCCAGACAGGCGGTAGCATCCATTAATTTAGCTTTAACATTATCTGGTAAATTTTGCTCCTTAAGCCAAGTATGCCTTCTAAGTACAGACCCAGTGACAGTAGCTCTGCAAGATGCCTCTAAGGAGTCAAAACAACACTGCAAAGTATGTTTACCAACTTGTTCAGCAGAATGCACAAGTCCTGTAAATCTTTATATTCAGCACAGTCAGGAATCAACATCATTTTCTGTTTCAGTAATCCAATAATATGCTGCTGATACTTTAACATATGAAACTGGCAGTTTAAGGCCCTAATGGCCAAAGTAGCAGAAGGGTATACCTTCTTACCCAATCTGTCCAGGGCCCTGGAACCTCTATCAGAGGGGGTATGTTTTTTGGCAGAAGTAGCCTGAATGCCTTTGGTTCCCAGTGAAATGGTCTCTGGGTCTGCAGTAGGACTCTTAAAGAGGAACTTGTGAGAGTCGGGTACTCTAATACCAGGAGCCGGAGGTAAAGTGTCTGGGGCCAGGCTAGATTCCAAGAATGCATCATCTACAATATCCAGTACAGGAGGAATAACTAAAGGCCTGTGTTGAGGTAGGAGTAAGAATTCCCTAAGCCTCTTTTTGGAGTCAGAGTAATCCTGGCCTTCCCGCCAGAAAAGCTCCCTAAGAGTGTGCAAAGTTTCACCAAAAGAGAAATCTTCTGGAGGGGAAGCAGACGGAATGGAGTCCTCTGCATCAGAATCCTCTTAGGTAGATCAAAGAAAATCCTAGTCATCAGAAGAAAAGTACAGTTTTGTACCTACCATAAATGTAGATGTTCGAAGATCCACATTGCTGCAGTCCTTACATATGGGTAGTCCGCTGTCCTCGGTCGGCCCGAATATCAAAGTATTAGGCTGACGTCGGTCAAGGCGCTTAAGACTGACATCAGAACGTCAGGGTACAAATGCGCATGACCGACGTCATATCCTCAGTCTTTTCTTGCCCCAGATGTCAGAAGACCCTAAAAAGAAAGGCCAAAACCAAAAGACAGCAAAAAACAACCAACCACCCTTGCACTAATCATATGTACAATATATACAATATCCACAATATTCACAACCCAAACCACACAACCACCTCTAACTACAGAGGGGAAGGAGGGAGGAATTGGACTGCAGCAATGTGGATCTTCGAACATCTACATTTATGGTAGGTACAAAACTGTACTATGTTCTTCATTTCACATTGCTGCAGTCCTTACATATGGGTAGAATCCCAAAGCAGAGGTAAGGGAGGATGGCAAAACTACAAAGCATTAGGAGCTGCCAAAATGCCCTGTAAAATTGCAGTGGCAAAACCAGCCCTAGATTTAGAGTAAAGTGGAAGGTGGTAATGCTTAGAGAAAGTATGCACTGAACTCCAAGTAGCTGCCTCCAAAATATCTTTAGTTGCCACCCCTTAAAAGCTGTAGAAGTGGCAGTCGCCCTAGTGGAATGAGGCCTAATCCCAGCTGGAATCTCCTTACCATGATGGGAATAACAGAAAGCAATACAAAACCCAATCCACTTAGAAATAGTTTGTTTTGAAACAGGCTTGCCCTGAGAACCCAAAGCAAATGAAACAAATAACTGCTGAGACTGCCTGAACCCTTTAGTTCTGCTCAAATAATATCGCAATTGCCTGTGTATATCCAAAGTGTGCAAAATCTTTTCCCCTTTATTTTGGTGGTTTGCATAAAAAGTAGGCAAATGAATAGTTTGGTTTAAAGCCACACTAGAAACCACTTTAGGCATAAAGGAAGGATTAGTACGCAAAGATACCCTATCCTTATGGAAAATTAAGAAAGGCTCAACCGCCATAAGGGCCTGTAATTCAGAAACCCTTCTCGCAGAGGTAATGGCCAACAAAAAAGCAGTCTTCCATGATAAATATTTCAACTCGGCAGTAGCTGCAGGCTCAAAAGGTTGTAGAGTGAGTTTCTCCAACACAAAATTGAGATCCCAAGCAGGAGTAGGAGCTCTACGTGGGGGTCTTATATTCTTTGCCCCTCTAAGGAATTGCTTAAACAAAGGATGAGAAAACAATGGTGGGTCACAGTCATAGTGAGCAGAAATTGCTGCAGCATGAACCTTAATACAGGAGAAGGACAAACCTTTGTCCAGTAACTCAGTAAGATATTGAAGAGCCACACTTAAATTAGGCTTAGAAACATCAAATTCCTTTGCTGTACTCCAAAATAAAAATCTCCTCCATTTATCTGCGTACACTTTCCTTGTACTAGGCCTTCTGGCCTCCAAAATAACATTTAAAACTTGCTGTGGAAGCTGAGACCCTCCAGGGTTTAAAACAGAATATGCCAGGCCGTTAGATGTAGAGAGTGAAGTTTCACATTGAGTAAATGACTGTTCTCCTGAGACAGCAGGTGTGGAATCGAAGGCAAAAGCCATGGAGGCTCCCGTATCAGACTTCTCAGTAATGGGTACCAGTGCTGTCGAGGCCAATCTGGAGCTATTAAAATCATCTTTGGCTTGTCCTGTCTGACCTTCAGGAGTACCTTTGGGAGGAGAGGCAGAGGTGGAAAGGCATACACATGAAGATTGCTCCAATTGAATGAGAGAGCATCCACTTTCCAAGCTGTGGGATGAAACCTTTTTGTGCAAAACTTTGGCAGCTGGTAGTTTAGTGGAGAAGCGAACAGATCTATGTCTGGAGTTCCCCATAACACTGTCAATTTCTGAAATACATGAGGATCCAATTTCCACTCGTGGGGATCCATAATTTGTCTGCTCAACACATCTGCTAAGGAGTTCTGTGCTCCGGCAGAAACCTTGCCTGAAGATTTAGCTGTAAACTGAGAGCAGTCTCCCACAAAATCATTGCTTGTCTGCATAGAGGATAAGAATCGTTCCCCTTGCTTGTTGATGTACCACATGACAGTTGTGTTGTCTGTTAGAACCAACACCTGCCCTGGAAGAAGTAAATCCTTGAAAGCTATTAATGCAAATTGGACTGCTAACATCTCCTTCAAGTTGATATGTAGATGTTGAAGTCTGACAGGCCACGTGTCTTGTACCCACTTTCCATTTAGATGAGCTCCCCAAGCTTTGTCTGAGGCATCTGTCGTTAGAATCTGACTCGCCTCTGGCCGGGTCACAGAGAGTCCCTTGTTTAGGTGACATTCCTGAGCCCACCACAAAAATTCTTTTTGAATGCAAGGTATTATCTGAATGACAGTGTCCATATCTTGGCAGTGCTGTGTCCATACATTTTTGAGATACCATTGTAGCTTCCTCATATGCAGTTTGGCATTGGGAAGCACCAGAATACAAGATGCCATGAACCCCAAGGCTTGAAGGACTGTCCTTGCAGTCAGCCTGGACTGATGAGACAATTGATGGAAGTAAAGAGAAAGATTCTTTTGTTTGTCTGGGGTCAAAAAGGCCATCTGGGATGCTGTATTCAGTCTCACACCCAGAAAGCACATGTTCTGAGAGGGTACTAGACTGGACTTTATTTCGTTCACAGAATACCCCAGGCATCTTAGCACTGCTATCACATACTGTAAATGATGAAAAAGTTCGTCCTTTTCTTGGGCCAGAATCAGGCAATCGTCCAAATAAGGATAGATCTGTATTCCTCTTAGCCTGAAGAAAGCTATCACTGGAGCCAGAACCTTCGTGAACACTCTGGGCGCAGTAGATAAGCCAAAGGGCAATGCAGAGAACTGATAATGAGAAGTCCCAGCCAAAACGCAGATACTTCCTGCAACTGAGCCTGATAGGAACATGAAGGTAAGCCTCCTTGAGATCCAGAGTCACCATCCAGTGATCTTTGCCCAGCAGAGGTAAAAGCTGTTGTAACGTCAACATTTTGAACTTGGGAATGTCCAGATATGTGTTGAGGATAGATAAATCCAAAATTGGTCTCCACGTGTTCCCCTTCTTTGGTACTAGGAACAGGCGAGAATAAAATCCTAGGCCCACTTCTGGCTGAGGGACCGGTTGTATGGCCCCTATTTGAAGTAGCAGAGAAATTTGTTTGTGAGCCTCTAGTCTTTGCTGAGGAGGAACGTCCGGCATGTCTTTGAAAGGAGGCAAGGTATGGAAATAAAACTTGTAACCTTGGTGTATGATATCCAATACCCATCTGTCTTGGGTAATCAAACTCCAATTTTCCTTGAAGAGTGCCAACCTTCCTCCCAAAGGTGCTGCCAGGCAAGAAGGATCTGGCAGCTGAAAAGGTAGGTCATTGGGCCTGTTTACGAAAGGACTGGCCCCTGCCCTCACCCGAAGATTGTGCAGGTGAACTCCCTGTTCTAGGTCTGAAGGAACTCTGAGCTCTACCCCTACCACGTCTAGATCTACCCCTAGACTGAGAATCATAAGAAGGATACGTCCACCCCTTAGCAGGCCAATTCCTACTAAACTTCGGAGGCTGAACTTGCAAAAAATCTTTAACAGCCTGCATAGACTTAGCCTTGTCTTCCATTTTCTTTAAGACTGACTCCACAGGTGAACCAAACAACACATCAGACTGTAAAGGAGCATCCAAAATCCTTGTCTTAACATGGTCAGATAAATTCTGATCCCTCAGCCAGGCGTGCCTGCGAAGAACTGAACCAGTGGCAGCTACCCTAGACGAGGCCTGTACAGCATCAAAACCACATTGTAAAGAATGCTTACCCACTTGTTCAGAGACATGCACCAAATCTTGCAATTCTTTACACTCAATGCCTTCCGCCAGAGCATCTACCTTAGACTTCAATTGAGAAAGAAGATAGTTTTGATATTTCAACATGTGAAACTGGCAATTCAAAGCCCTCATAGCTAAGGTGGAAGAAGTATAGACTTTCTTTCCCCATCTATCCAAAGCTCTGGCCTCTTTATCTGGAGGGACGCGATTTTTTACAACAGAGGCCTTGACACCCTTAGGTCCCTGACTAACAGTTTCTGGGTCCGCCCTAGGACTCTTATAAAGATATTTATGAGCCTCAGGCACCCTGTAATACCTATCCGGTTTAACAGGAGCAGGAGGCAAAGAATCAGGATTAAGTGAAGCCTCTGCAAACACATCTTCCACAACATCCAGAACAGGGGTATAGCCAAGGGCCTATGCTGGGGCAAAAGCAAAATTCCCTAAGCCTTTTCCTGGAATCAGAGAAGTCCTGACCTTCCCACTTAAAATGTTCCCTCATGGAATGAAGAGTCTCTGAAAAGAAAAATCCTCTGGAGGAGAAGCAGAAGGAGTCGAATCATCTGCATCAGAATCAGAATAAGGAGAGTACTCCTGCAAGTCTTCAGCCGAAGACTCAAACATCCGAAGCCTGCTCAAAACTCCCCAACTCTGGCTCCACCCTAGGCCTCTTATCAGGAGGGGGCAAAGAACCTCTAATCAAAGTAATTAAATCTTCTGCCATTTTAAGCATGTGCTTCTTGGGCACAGACCCTGCTGAACTAGGAGTGACACCAACAGAAGCTAAACCTGGCCTGCCTCTGGGAGAAGCCTTGGAAACAGAAGGAGAGGGCCTAACCACCCTAGGAAGGGAGGGGAGTACAGTAACCTGAGAAGCCCCTTCAGCCTGGCCTGCCTCCTGAGAGGCCACATCCTGCAATATCAAAGTTTCCCCCTGGGACTCCAGAGAAGCCTCCGTCGGAACCATCGGTTCCACTGATGCCTCTAAAGAACCGGCGTCCGGTACGGACGACTCTTCTTGCCTGGGTTTAGCTGCTTTGTCTTTGCGCTTCTTCGAAGCGGGCGGAGAATCCGACGGCATATTATAATTGCACCGCTTCCCGAAGACCAACCTAGCACAATCTAACCTTCGCTTAATAGTGCGCTTATTGAACCTAGCACAAAAGCGACACCCAACAACGTCGTGCTCAGGCCCCAAACAAGGAATACACAAAGAATGATAATCCCTATGCGGTATCTGCTTCCCACAAGAAATACAGTTATTCACTTTTTCTGACATCCGGTAAACCACTGAGGCAAGAAAAACTAAAATATTCCCCAACGGGGTACTTAGCCAACTTTGACTCGGTCTGAAACTCCGAATTCGAAAAATTTCAGAACGCCGAACGGCACTTGCAATGCTGCTTCTGCATCGGACCATGCGGCAAAAAAGACTGAGGATATGACGTCGGTCATGCGCATTTGTACCCTGACGTTCTGATGTCAGTCTTAAGCGCCTTGACCGACGTCAGCCTAATACTTTGATATTCGGGCCGACCGAGGACAGCGGACTACCCATATGTAAGGACTGCAGCAATGTGAAATGAAGAACATCAGTTAGTTATGTACTCACCATAACGATCGATGTATGTGGTCCATCTCGCCTACATTCCTTACTCACGGGTTCGGAGCCGATTCTCGGCTCCGACTCGGACAAATTTCTCTAGCACAAAGTCTCTAATTGGCTGGGCTAACCTGGTATCCCAGGATGCACCTCGCCCTAGTGCCAGATCTTGTTTGCAATCATAACAATCATAACACTCATAACCCATACTCAATAAACACCGGAAGAAATTCCAGCCAGATAAGGGAACCAAATTACTGACCTTGAAGGGTCCACAGAGCCAATATTCTTCCAAATCCTCTAGGAAGGGGGCAGGTGGGAGGGTACGTAGGAATGTTGGCGAGATGGACCACATACATCGATCGTTATGGTGAGTACATAACTAACTGATGTTACGTGGTCCTATCTCGCCTACATTTCTTACTCACGGGACAGCGTCCCCAGCACCTCTATCCTGGGAGGCTCATAAGAAGATACTCCTGAGAACTGTGGAACCAAAGGAAGCCCGGCCCCTAGAAGCCACGTCCAGCTTGTAATGAGTAATAAAAGTGTTGGGAGAAGCCCAAGTGGCCGCAGCACAAATATCATCCAAGGAAAGCCTAGCATGGAAAGCTACTGATGTAGACATAGCCCTGGTAGAATGAGCCTTGACGGGAAAGGGTAAAGTTCTGCCTGCTGATGAGTAGATGAATGAAATACAATCTTTGATCCATTTAGAAATTGTGCACTTGGAAATAGGACAACCTGCTCTGTTCTCTGAAAAGGACACAAGCAGTTGATCAGATTTCCTAACATGCTTAGTCCTATGTAAATAAAATCTCAGTTGTCTGTGCACATCCAACTGATGAAACCTGAACTCTGCTTTATTGGAAAAGTTCGGAAAAAACACTGGTAGCTCAATAGATTGATGGAGATTGACAGTGGATGACACCTTCGGAAGGAAGGGTTAAGCCTCAGGGAAACTCTGTCCTTATGAAAGATCAAATACGGAGCTTTAATGGACAAGGCTTGAAGTTCTGATACCGTCCTGGCCGATGTAATGGCTATCAGAAAAGCTGTCTTCCAAGATAAGAATTTTAAGTTGCAAGTGGTAGTCGGTTCAAAGGGTGGTAACATAAGAGCTTGTAGCACAAGGTTCAAGTCCCATGGCAGTACAGGTTCAGAAACTGGGGGACGAAGTAACCAAGCGCCTTTTAGAAAGGCTTTACAGAGTTTGTGGCCCATAACAGAGGGCTCAGAAGATGTGTGAAAATTGGAAATTGCAGCCAACTGTACTTCAATGGTAGCGGGCGCGGAGCCCTGATGGAACAACATGGCTAAAAAATCTAAGACCGATGGAATAGGGGCTGTGAAGGGGTCCAAACCTTGGGCCTGAGCCCAAATGGAGAATCTCCTCCATTTGCTGGAATAAATCTTCCTGGTGGAAGACTTATGAGAAGACAAGATGTGCACCACTTGAGGTGAAAAGGAATGTCGCCTGACTAGCGATGGAAGTGGAGCAGCCAGGCTGTCAACCTGAGAGTTCGCAGGGATGGATGAAGTTGTCCTGACATGTGAATCAGGAGGTACGGCACTGGGTCCAGAGTCCTCGGACTGTCCAGTGCGTACCGTTGAAGAAAAGGGAACCATACTTGTCGAGGCCAGTGTGCAGGAATAAGGATCATCCTGCTCCCCAAGGATATGGCTTTCTGTATCACTCTTGGTAACAGAGGAAACGGAGGGAAAGCGTAGACCAGACTGGGGGGCCAATCATGAGCTAGAGCATCCCTGGGTGATTCCCCCTGTGGGGGGATCAGAGTGAAGTACTTGCTGCATTTGGCATTGAGTGGGCTGGCGAAGAGATAGCAGCAAGGCTTACCCCACCTTTTGAAGATCTGAACCACCACTTGGTTGTTCAGGGACCACTCGTGAGGCATCAGAATAGCTCTGCTTACCCTGTCTGCTATCACATTGGACTTCCCTGGAATGTGCATTGCCACTAGAAACCATTGGGAAAACACTGCCCACTGCCACACTCGCATGGCCTTTCTGCAGAGGGGATAAGATTTGGTTCTCCCCTGCTTGCTCAGGTACCACACTACAGACATGTTGCCCGAGTGAACTGTAATCGTTCCCAGAAGTAGAGAGTCCTGGAGTGCTCGCAACGCCAGAAACACCGCTCTCATCTCCAGAACATTGATGTGCAAGTGTACCTCGTGATCTTGCCAGGTGCCTTGGACCGTCCTGCCTAGATAATGCCCCTCCACCCCATCTGGGTGGCGTTCGTGGTCACCGTGGCTACTGGAGACGTAGGAACCAAGCTCTTTCCTCTGTCCAGATTGGAGGAGCATAGCCACCAGAGGAGGTCCTGTTTGCATCGCTTCGTGAGAAGTATCAAGTGGGAAAGAGGAAGCTTTTGAAAGGACCACTGAACCGACAGGAGCCACTGTAGGATCCGCATGTGTAACCTGGCCAGAGGTACCAGCATGATGGTGGAGGCCATGGATCCCAAGAGCTGAAGAACTAACCTGGCCTGAACTTTTCTGAGGGGCAACAGTGTGTGGATCTGAGACTGCAACACTCTTATCCTGTCTTGTGGCAGAAAGGCGCGCATTTGAATAGAGTCTAGCTCTGCGCCTATAAAAACAACACGCTGTGAGGGCTGCAAGGCAGACTTTTCCCAGTTCAAAGTAATTCCTAGACGTTGGCAAAGTGAGATGGTCATCTCCCTGGCTTGAACGAGCAGATGCCTGGTGGGGGCGGCGAGAAGCCAGTCGTCCAGATACGGAAACACCTGGAATCCTAGACGTCTCAGGTGAGCTGTCACCACTGCCAAACACTTGGTAAACACCCTGGGGGCTGTGGTGAGACCAAAGGGCAGGGAACAAAACTGGAAGTGACTGGCTCCTAGCCAGAAGCGTAAATGATTCCTGGATGCCTTCCCCATTTTGATGTGGTAGTAGGCATCCTTGAGATCGATGGGGCACATCCATACTCCTTTCTCCAGCAGTGGAAAAATGGACTGAAGTGTGACCATTCAGAACTTGGACTTCAGAACGTAGCAATTCAATCGACTGAGATCCAGAATGGCTCTCAGGTCCCCTGTCCTTTTCGGCACCAAAAAGAGTCGTAAGTTCCAGATCAGACATGGTCTGAGGGGACTGGTTGGATGATTTTTTTTTTCTAGCAGCTTTGCAACTTCTAGTGCTGCTTGATCCCGTTGACTGGGTGGGACGTCTGGGATCCTTCTGACTGGACGAGGTGTCGACGCAAAGGGAATAGTGTAACCTCCGGTAACTATTTGGAGCACCCAACAATCCTGGGTGATGCTTTCCCAGGCTTCCGGATGCAATGGAATTCGGCCCCCGACTGGCTCCGGAATAGCACAGTCGGACAACACCTCACGAACGCTGGAAGGAAGAACAGCAAAAGGAATTGTGGTCTCCCGAGTTGCAGGGGCCTCCTCTGCCTCTAGGACGGCATCTTCCGGAATAACCCCCCCCCTCTGCCTCTGGAGGGGGACTCACCTTGAGCTGCGGGAAAGGACCTCGGAGACTTTTTGAACCACATCTTCCCTCCTCTCTGAGTCTTGGGATAAGGCCTAGAAGGGAGAGAAAAACGGGCCCCTATGGCAGATAGGGTCTTTCCCTCCTGTTCGTATCTGGTGAGGGTGTCTTTCACTTTGGGTCCGAAGAGAGAGGACCTATCAAAGGGGGAGTCAGTGAAGGAAGACTTAAAGACCTCCGCGAAATGACACGGGCGCATCCAGGCTTGCCTTCTGAGAGCTACACCTGAGCTAGCTGCCCTACTCGCCCCTTCGGCTGCATAAGATATGAGCCTCATAGACGAGTTGACAATGGACCCTAGGGTAGACCACTGGGCATTAACAGTCTGTGCTACCGCCTCAGGCATGTTAGCCATCAGAGTATCTCCTAGCTCCTTCAGGAGATCTCTCTGGAGCCGAGTGAAATGACAGAGGTAATTCAACAACCGTAAGGTAAAGGTCACCGAAGACAGGGTACGCTTCCCATACCGGTCCATACTCCTGGACTCCTTGTTAGGAGGGTGGACTGAAGAAGAAGCCTCTGCAACTTCCTGCTGAGTGGCTGCCGCCACCACCGAAGCATCTACCAAAACCCCTTTGGTAAGGAACTCTTTGCCCGGGGGAGCAGACAGGAAATTGTTGGGATGTCTGGGCACCGGTTCCACGGAATCAGGGTTCTCCCACATCCATCGACAAATCAAGTCCAGGAGTTCCAATGGTGGAGACACCCAGGAGGCGGAGCGTTGAGCTCCAAAGGCCTTGAGAAATACAGACTCCTCCTCAGAGGGGGTCTTGGAGGGCCAGTCGCCTCTCTGTCTCAAAATCTCCAGGATGTCGGAGAAAGAGACATCGGACGACGACTTGGGGGACCCCTCTGATTCCTCGAGGTCGGTATCAGAAGTGAGTGACTCGTCCTGGGAGTTGATGTGCTTCCTTCTTGCACGACTTCTTACTGGGAGGCTCCTCAGGCAGAGACTCTGAGGGGCCCTCAGAAAGTAGGGGACCGCTCAAGGGAGTATCCCCAGACCTTCGGGCACCGCCGTCCATGGAGAGGACGGCGTCAGAGGCTCTAGCCGAGGTGTAAGGGGATGGAGTGACCGATCCAGGTGATGTACCTGACAACCTGGCCAGGGTGCTCCTCATGGCCTTGAAGGCCAGTCACCCCAAGTCCGAGGACCGACCAGTCTCCGAGACCATGACTGGAGTCGAGATTCCCTGAGCCAAAGCACCGAGAGGGAGGCTCGGAACAGACAGGAGTCCAGAGGTATCCCCCTCAGGTCCGACTGAGGAAACCCAAGTGCCGAAACCAGAGGACGGAGCCGACCTGGTTGAAGCCGAAGCCGGCTTCGATAGACTCAGCTGGGGTATCGGAGCAGACACCAGAACATCACTCAGCGCAGAGCACTCCGGCTCCGACACATGGGTGTTCGGAGGAGGAATCATCCGTACAAGAATGGGAACCGGCTCCGGAGCCGACTGGGTCAGAGCCGAAAACAGTTTTGCTAACACCGGCAACTGTAGGAGCCTCTGGACTACCCTATCCACATCCAAATCAGACAGCCTAGAGGATTTGGAAGAAATAGAAGGAGATCTAGATCTCCCGACTGGAGACTCATGCCTGACACTGGGTGACCTGCTCTGAAGAGGTTCCAAAAGTATCGGAGCCGAGGTCGCCTCCAGTACAACAGATATCTCTCCTGTGGCCCAGAGGACAATGGAGCCGAGGAGGTAGTATCCATTTCCAAGTCCTTCTCCTTTGGTCCCGAGGACAGTGGAGCCGAGGATGTAGTATCCATTTCCAAGATCTTCTCCTTCGGCCCAAAGACAGTGGAGCCGAGGAGGACGTATCCAATTTACAAACCTTCTCCGATGGCTCCGAAGAAGCAGACTGAGCCGGAGATCTTTTCTTGGCCTTAAGAGGCTTAGACTTGGTACTAGAAGGCGGAGACGACTCCAAGACTTCCTCAAAGGAGGGCTTGATCAGACCCTTCAAAATCAGTTTAATTTTACGTTCCTGCAGTACCCTAGGGCTAAAAACATGACAGAAACTGCAGGACTCTTGCAAGTGAATAGCACCAAGACAATAAACACAGATAGAGTGCCCATCTGTAATGGACATTTTATAACCACATTTTGTACACTTCTTAAACCCAGAGGGTTTATGTTCCTTTAGTTCTTTCGACATGGCAAGCATCCGAGCCACACACAACCGACAAGAGTCAAACACAAAAGGAGGGCGGGAAGACCAACAAGCACTTAAATGGACAAGGAAACTCTAACTTAAATGCTTCCTAAAAGGGAGTTAACCACTAACACAACAGCACAACACAAGGGAATACACTGGCGAGGACTAGGTCCTCTAACTTAAATGGGCCTAGCCCGCGAAAACGGTAGGGATACCACAAAACACTAAACTCTCAAAATCTCATGCAACAACTATTCAGGTACAAAGTTAGCTATCAAAATAGCTTTTGTCAAAAAGGAAGACTGCTAAAATACTAAAAGTATTTTAAAAGGGTACTTAGCCAACAGCCATGAGAGACCACGTCCTAACTCTACGAGCTGCAAACGAGATCTGGGGCTACGGAGAGGTGCATCCTGGGATACCGGGTTAGCCCAGCCAATTAGAGACTTTGTGCTAGAGAAATTTGGCCGAGTCAGAGCCGATTCTCGGCTCTGAACCCATGAGTAAGGAATGTAGGTGAGATAGGACCACATAACATCAGAAATTTCAGAATCCTGATCAGAAGAAACAGAAGGAAAATCAGTTCTAGGTCTCTTAGAGGGAGAAGGCTGGCTTCCCCTAATTAGAATAATAAGGTATTCTGCCATTCTTATCATTTGTTTTTTAGGCATATGGGCCTGACCATGCGGCTTGGACGTCAGTTTCCTAGGCGTGGATAGAGTTTTAGGCCTTGAAGAAGAAGATGGCGTCGGTTTGACATGCAAGTCAGTAGGCCTGAAAACACCCTCAGAAGTTGGTGCCTGCACAGCGTCTCCGGACCCATTCAAGGTAGAGACATTTGCAAGTTCCAAAGTCAAAGAAGCATCTCGCGGCATACCGGACTCCGAATGGGTCTCAGTAGAGGTCAGCAAATCTGAAGTAGCGGGTATCAGGAGCTGCAAAAGTGCCTCAAAGAGTACCAGCGAACTGGCGTCTAGCTTAACGGAAGCATCGTCAGCAGCTTTGGACCTATGCGGTCTGTCTTTATCTTTACATTTCTTTGGAATGTCGGTAGTTGGATGGCTTACCAAAGCCATTTCTGGATAATTAAACAAAGTACCAAAATAGTTTGATGTGAAAATGAACAGACGACGAATACTTCGAGGATTGAATAAGGCACAAAACCGACAGCGAGGGACATCGTGGTCTGGGCTTAAGCAAGGAATGCAGTACGAATGAAGATCTTTATGAGTTATTTGCTTTCCACAAGTAATACAATTGTTAACTTTTGCTGACATTGGTTTAGAGCAAGAAAAAAAATCCCCAACGGGGTACTTAGCTTCTTTGAAGACTTCGGTTCTGAAACTTGAAAACGAAAATTTCAAGAGTCGGCCGACCGGCACTTCTGAACTGCTTCTGCTTCGGGCACCGCACTGCAAGAAAGACTGATGGAATGGAGTCTGCTGCATGCTTTATACCCCTGACTACCTGACGTCATTGAAGAAGAGACAGCAACCGACACAGGACCCAAAACTTTGATAATAAGGTCGGCTGAGGGCTAAAGTACAGTTGTGTACACTTACCATAAATGTAGATGTTCGAGTGTATTCACTGTTGCAGTCATTACATTTCAGTAATCTGCTGGCAGGTTGCCCTCAGTCGGCCTGATTAACAAAGTCTTGGGTCCTGCATCGGTTGCTGTCCCTTCTCTTCCATGACGTCAGGTCATCAGGGGTATAAAACATGCAGCCAACGCCATTACATCAGTTTTTCTTGCCCCAGATGTCAGGTGCCCCCCAAATGGGGAACAAATAAAATTAAAAACACAAAAAATATACCTCCAATCCCAAAAGCAAATACACCAAAAGGGCTTTTAAGCATAGTGAAAGAAAGTAGAGGTATAGCCAGAGAAAAACATGGGGCTGGAGGGTAACCAGGACTGCAACAGTGAATACACTCGAACATCTACATTTATGGTAAGTGTACACAACTGTACTATGTTCTTCGTGTTTCACTGTTGCAGTCATTACATTTGGGTAGATTCCCAAAGCTATGGTTGGGTGGAGGGAATTATACAGCATTAGGACCAGCTATAAGGAGCAAGAAAAAGTTTCCCCAACGGGGTACTTAGCTTTTTAGTTGAAGACTTCGGATCTGAAATTCGAAAACAAAAATTTCATGAGTCGGCCGATCGGCACTTGCTAACTGCTTCTGCTTGGGGCACCACGCGGCAAGAAAGACTGATGTAATGGCGTCGGCTGCATGTTTTATACCCCTGACGACCTGACGTCATGGAAGAAGGGACAGCAACCGACGCAGGACTCAAGACTTTGTTAATCAGGACGACTGAGAGCAACCTGCCAGCAGATTACCCAAATGTAATGACTGCAACAGTGAAACACGAAGAACGTCTGCAAGCAGATAACCCAAATGTAATGACTGCAACAGTGAAACACGAAGAACATCAGGATGAGACAGAGGCAGTTGTTGAAGAGACCACTGGGAAAATGGTAGCCACTGAAGGATTCTCATATGTAGTCTGGCTAGTGGAACTACAGTTATAGTAGAGGCCATGCTTCCTAAAAGTTTGAGCACTGTCTTGGCTTTGACTCTGTGTTGGGGAAAGTAGACTGTATCTGTTGTCTCAGATTTCGTATCCTGTCTGCAGGAAGACGAGCCATCATGGCGACTGTGTCTATTTCTGTGCCAATAAAAGTCACATATTGAGAGGGCGTCAAGGTAGACTTTTCCCAATTTATAGTAATCCCTAGCTGAGTGCAGAGTCGGATGGTTGAATCCTTGGCTTTTAGAAGTAGGTGCCTGGTGGTGGCAGTCAGGAACCAGTCGTCCAGGTACAGAAACACTTGGAATCCTGGACGCCTCAAGTGATCCTTCATTACTGCCATGCATTTGGTGAACACCCTTGGGGCTGTGGTGAGACCAAAGGGCAGAGCAGGAAATTGGTAATGACTGGCTCCCAGCCGGAAGCGTAAACGATTCCTCGATGCTCTGTCCATTTTTATGTGGTAGGCAACATCTTGGAGGTCTATGGAGAACATCCAACTGTCTTTCCCTAACAGAGGGAATATAGACTGCAGTGTTACCATTTGGAACTTGGACTTCTTCACGGATTCATTTAATTTGCTGAAATCCAAAATGGGTCACCAGTCCCCTGTTCGTTTTGGCACCAAAAAGAATTTGGAGTAAGTTCTGAATCTTACCTCATCTGTGGGGACAGTTTGGATGACTCTCTTTTCAAGCAACTTTTGGACTTCTATACTTGCTTGATCACTGTGATTGGGTGGAACATCTGGGACTTTCCTGGTGGTTTGAGGTGGAAAAAAGAAGGGTATGCAGTATCCTCTGGAAATTATTCTTTGTACCCACTTGTCTAGAGTGATGTTGTGCCAGGCTTCTGAATACAAAGATAAGCAACCCCCGACTGGCTCCAGAGAAGTGCAGTCGGGCCCCACTTCAGGAGCGCTGATAAGGTTGTCCACAAAAAGAATCACGGCCACCCCGGTTTTGTGGACCCCCCCCCCATACCTCTAGGGCGACATCTACCATTACTTCCTCCTCCTCTGCCTCTGAAGGAGGAATCATCTTGTGCGCCCGGGAAAAATTTCTAAGATTTCTTGAACAACATTTTCCTGCCTCTCTGACCCTTAGGGTATGGTCTAGAAGGGTCGGAAAAACGCACTCCCATGGCAGAGAGAGTTTTCCCTTCCTGCTCGCACCTGGTGAGTGTATCCTTTTCCTTTGGTCCAAACAGAGAGGAACCGTCAAAGGGGGCGTTGGTAAAAGTAGATTTGAAGGGCTCTGGAAAATTATATAAATGCACCCAGGAGTGTCTCCTAAGGTAAACTCATGAATTCGCTGCATGAGATATCAGCCTCATGGAGGAGTTAACAATGGAGTTTAAAGTGGACAACTGAGTTAACAATGGAGTTTAAGGTGGACAACTGAGCAGTAACCTGTTTGGGACTACTTCAGCTAATGTATTTTGGAGAGTATCTCCTAGCTCCTTTAGGAGATCTGTTTGCAGCCTGGTAAAATGTGTGAGGTAATTCAGTGATCTGAGTGTAAATGCCTCTGAAGAGAAGATACGCTTCCCGTATCTATCCATCATTCGAGACTCCTTGTTCAGTGGATGGACAGATGAAGAAGTCTCTGCTAGTTCCTTCTTTGCGGCTGCTGCCACCACCATGGCATCTACAGGCACACCTTTAGTAAAAAACTCTTTGTCTTTGGGGGCTGAAAAAAATTTGTTGGGCCTTCTGGAGGCTGGCTCCACATCATCAGGAGTTTCCCACACCTTTCGACTGACTAGATCCAAGAGCTCATCGAAAGGTGGAGACACCCAAGAGGCTGAAGGTTGAGAGCCAAAAGCCTTCAGGTACACCGAATCCTCATCAGAAAGGGTGACAGTGGGCCAGCCGCCTCTCTGTTTCAGGATATCTACAAAGAAGATATCATCAGAGGACAACCTAGGGGACACTCCTGACTTCTCGAGGTAAGTGTCACAGATGATGGACTCATCAGGGGAGTCTACATGCTTCCTTTTGCAAGTTCTCTTCAGAGGAGGCTCCTCAGAAGGGTATTCTGGGGAGGTCTCGGAAGACTGGGGGCCACCCAATGGGGGCTCCTGAGGCTGCGTGTCTCTGCTGTCAAGAGAGAGAGATGGTGCTGAGACAGAGGTCGCACCTTGATGGTGAAGAGCATCGGTACCCTTGTGTGGAGCTGAAGGCCTAGACAGCATGCTCATCATCTCGAAGGTAGAGCTCTCTGGCTCCAAGGACAACCCCGGTTCCGAGGAAGCGGAAGTAGCCCTCGGCTCCAAAGCAATCGGCTCTGAGATAGATGTAGGATCTGAGCTCAACCTATCTGATGCACGGAGAGGTAGACTAGGAACCGAAGAAGTCCATATCCAAGCGTCCCTGATGGGGCAGACTGGTGAGCTTCAGTTCCTAGACACCAATGATGGCGCTGAAGGTGTCGGAGCAGAACTCTGCTCCGAGACAGGCACAAGAGGTGCTGGAACCAAAGGTTACACGACAACTGGCACCAATAGTTCTGGATCCGAAGGACCAACATGGCTCGGAGGAACAGAAACAGGGAGTATGGCATTAGACAGCTCCGGAACAGACTAGGTTGGAGCCGGCAACAAATTAGCTAGAGCCAACGACTTAAAGAGTCTAAGCACTACTCTCTCTACATCCTCTTCAGAAAGACTCTTGGAGGATCTGAAAAATAAGGTAGGTGACCTAGACATCTGCAAAAATGGTGATCAGAGAGTTGGGGAGACCGGTAATTCTCTAGACCGGCTATGAGGTAAATGTTCAGTGGTCGGCACCGAGAAACTTGGGGCTGACACTGAAGTGTCGATATCGGTAACCTCGACCAGGTCCGAGGACAGTGGAGCCGAAGAGGTAGAAAGTTTGTCCAATTTTGAGATTTTTTGTGGAGGCCCAGATAAAATAGTTGGTGTGGGAGAATGCCTCTTGGCAGACTTGACCTTCTCCTTTTTTAGAAGAGGGAGACCTGGAATGTGATGATGAAGAGCTGGCTAACTCCTCCTCAAAGGAAGGCTTAAGGAGACCTTTCAGGATCAATTTGTTCTTCCTTTCCTGGAGAACCCGAGAACTGAAGGACTGACAGAAGGAACAGGTCTCCTGAAGATGTATGGCACCTAAATAGTAAACACAATTACTATGTCCATCAGCAATTGAGATTTTTTGAGAGCATTTGACACACTTCTTAAAACTCTAAGATTCATGATCCTTAGACTCCACAGACATGTTTCACAAACACAAACACGAGGAAGGGCGGAGGCAGTCAAGAAATAGTAGGGCTGGCTAGCAGGCCTTGTAATACTGCTGTGGCAAATCCAGCTCTGGATTTAGAAAAGATAGGTAAGTGGTAATGCTTGGTGAAGGTGTGTACAGAAATCCAGAGGGAAAGCAGGAAGAGAGGACAAGGTCCTCTAACGTAAACAGGCCTATCCCTGCAATAAACTGCAAACAAGGAAAACAAGAGATGACTAGGTCGTCTAACTTAAACGGGCCTAGCCCTGCTCAAGAACAACACACAAAGACTAGCAAAAAACAGAGGACTAGGTCCTCTGACTTAAACCGGCCTAGCCCTGCTGAGGAAACAACACCAGTGAAGGTTAATAGACAACTAGGTCCTCTAACTTAAACAGACCTAGCCGTAAAAGAGGAGAAGCTACGTAAATAATTTGCTACAAGAATAGCAATAATTCAACAACACGCTAATAAGAATTAGTAAGAGAAGAAGCACCATGGTGTATCCAACTGCCCAAATAAATCCTGCAAGCACGATGAAATAACGTACTGTTTATTACAAAAAACAAAAAAAATCACAAAGCGCTTTTCATCAGGCCACATAGCCCAACTTCTTCAGATAATTATACTACATAGGACATGAACTATACAGGAAGTAGAAAGGAAGTGAAAAGTCAGCTGGTTCCTGCATCAGCAGGAATCAGCTGCTCTTAAAGTGGCAACCACCTTCATTCATTACCTAAAATGCGCAGCTTAAACAACTCTCATCTACACATTGTTTCAAAACAATATTTTAAAATAACAGATAAACACTGTAAAAAGATCTAAAACCAGTGATTACCTATTATGAAATATTAATGCAATTAAAATTAACAGTATATATGTATATTTATATTTTTATTATTTTTATGTTATTGGCCAGATTTCCAAAGTCTTGGTCCGGCGTCAGTTGCTGTCGCTTCTTCCCTGACGTCAGTGCACCAGGGGTATATAAGAGGCATCCGATGCCATTTTCTTCAGTTTTTCTTGCCCCAGATATCAGATGCCCCCAAGTAGGTAGGGAATACATATTGCTAATAAAACATATAAAAAGGAATAAAAGGTATACCTTCAGTTACAAGCAAATACACCACAAAGGTTGTACAGTATAGAAAAGTTCAGCTAGGTCAGAGGAGATGGAGGGAGGGTAACCTGGACTGCAGCAGTGTGAATACTCGAACATCTACATTTATGGTAGGTACAAAACTGTACTATGTTCATCGTGTTACACTGCTGCAGTCATCACATTTGGGTTGAATCCCAAAGCTAAGGATGGGCAGTGGAACTAAACAGGGTTTGGAGAAGCTAGTAGGTCCTGCAGAACTGCAGTGGCAAAGCCAGCTCTGGTTTTAGAGTATAGAGGTAAGTGACAGTGCTTGGTGAAGGTGTGCACTGAACTCCAAGTTGCAGCCTCCAAAATATCCTTGGTTGGTACCCCTCTGAGGAAGGCTGTTGATGTTGCTGTAGCCCTGGTGGAATGGGGCCTAATGTTACCAGGTACAGGTTTCCCATGGTGTGTGTAGCAGAAACGGATACAATGTCCTATCCATTTTGAAATGGTCTGTTTTAAGATAGCCTTTCCTTGTGATCCTGCAACATAGGATACAAAGAGCTGGTCAGATTTTCTGAAAGCCTTAGTTTTATCCAAGTAGTAACGTAATTGCCTGTGAATGTCCAGGAGCCTTTCCCCTTTGTTCTGGGGGTTTGGATAAAAGGTGGGCAAATTAATGGTTTAGTTTAGGACCACACTGGATACCACCTTTTGCATAAAGGAAGGATTAGTTCATGAAGCGACTCTGTCTTGATGAAAAATGATGAAAGGCTCCACTGCCATTAAGGCCTGTAGCTCTGAGACTCTTCGTGCTGAAGTTATTGCTAGCAGCAGAGCAGCTTTCCATAACAGAAACTGTAAATCAGCTGTAAAAGCTGGTTCAAAGGGCGGTAGTGTAAGTTTTTCCAAAACAAAGTTGAGATCCCAAGTTGGTGTTGGTGCTCTCCGGGGCGGTCTTATGTTCTTAGCCCCTCTGAGGTACTGTCTTAGTAATGGATATGAAAATATAGGAGGATCCGTGTTGTATTGAGCTGAAATAGCTGAGGCGTGGATCTTAATAGATGAAAAGGAAAGTCCTTTGTGCAACATCTCAGTTAAATATTGTAGAATCTGAGGAATATTTGGGACAAGGGGATTCTGGCCTTTAGCCTGGTTCCAGGCGCAGAATCTTTTCCATTTGTCTGAATAGGCTTTCCTGGTGCTGGGCCTCCTGGCCTCCAGAATGACATCCATAACAGCTTTGGAAAGAAGTGTTGACTGGTTGTTTAGGTAATTTGCCATGCAGCTAGATTTAAAGTCTTTAGCTGGCTTGTGTAGAATCTGATTGTTTTGCTGAGTAAGCAGGTGAGGAATTTGAGGTAAAATCCATGGTGGACCTTGAGCCATGTTCATTAGTATTGGATACCAGTGTTGGCGTGGCCAGTCTGGAGCAATGAATATCATTTGTGGCCTCTCTAATCTGGCTTTCAGCAGCACCTTTGCCAGAAGAGGCAGTGGAGGAAAGGCATACACTGTTAATGTTTTCCAACTGAATGAGAGGGTGTCCACTTTCCAAGCTAGTGTGTGGTATGTCCTTGTGCAAAATTTCCATAGTTGGTAGTTTTGGGGAGAGGTAAACAGATCTACGTCTTAGCTCCCCCATTTTTGAATTACCATTGCGAATACTTGTGGATCTAGTTTCCACTCGTGAGGATCTATGATGTTTCCGCTTAGATCGTCTGCCAATGTGTTTTTCTTTCCTGGCAGGAATTGTGCTTGTAGTTGAACATGGTAGGTCAGTGCTGTGTTCCACAAGGTCATTGCTTGCCTGCAGAGGGGGTAGGAATGTGTGCCCCCTTGCTCGTTTATGTACCACATCACTGTGGTGTTGTCCGTCTTTATTAGGAGTTGTCCTGGATGTAGGAGGTCCTTGAAAGCTGTTAGGGCATTTTGTACAGCTAGCATCTCTTTTTGATTGATATGTAGATGCCTTTGATCTGCAGACCATTTGCCCTGAATACACTGTCCTGCCATGTGTGCTCCCCAGGCGTAATCCGATGCATCGGTTGTCATGGTTTGCCTGGCTGTGGGCAAGGTGAAAGGCTGACCCTTGTTGAGGTGACATGCCTGAGCCCACCATAGAAACTCCTGTTGAAGGCAGGGAATTAGTGGTATTATTGTTTCCAAGCTGTGGCTGTGTTGAGTCCATACGCTTTTCAGGTACCACTGTAATTTCCTCATATGCAGTTTTGCATATGGTATTAGTAGTATGCAAGATGCCATGAATCCCAAGGCCTGCAGAATTTTTCTTGCAGGGAGTTGGGTCTTTGTTGCCGTCATTTTGAAGTATTGAGTCAGTTGTCCTTGCTTGTCTGGTGTGAGATAAGCCATCTGGGCCGTTGTATTTAAGCTGGCACCCAGGAATATTATGTCTTGTGAGGGCACTAGTTTTGACTTCTTTTTGTTTACTGTGTACCCTAGGCAACTTAATAGGTTTTTGACAAACGCCAGACGCTTTAAAAGAATGTCCTTGCTTTCTGCTTGAATAAGGCAGTCATCCAGGTATGGATATATTTGAATTCCTCTTTGCCTGCAGTATGCAATTACTAGTGCCAGGCATTTTGTGAAGACCCTGGGCGCAGTAGATAAGCCAAAGGGCAGTGCAGAGAACTGGTAATGGGTTGAACCTGCTATAAATCGGAGGTATCTTCTGCAATTTTGTCTGATAGGGACATGGAAGTATGCCTCCTTGAGGTCCAACGTTACTAGCCAAGCCTTCTTGCCCAGCATGGGAAGAAGTTGCTGTAGGGTTAGCATCTTGAATTTGGGTATGTCCAGATATGTGTGTTTTTAATTTAGAGGTCCAGAATGGGTCTTCCAGGCTTTGTCCTTTCGGGGAACTAGAAAGAGTTTGAGTAAAACCCTTGTCCTTGCTCCTGTGTAGGAACCTGTTGAATGGCTCTCATGTCCATAAGAGCTGTAATTTGTTTTTGAGCCTCTGCCCATTGATTTGGTGTCAGGTTTAGCATTCCTTTTATCCTTGGTAAAGTGTGAAAGTGGAATCTGTATCCTTGAGATACAATATTTAGGACCCATTTGTCTTTTGTGATGATGTAACAGTTGTCTGCAAAAAGTGCTAGTTTTCCTCCCAAGGGAGCTGCCAAGAGGGATTTGCTTGGTGGTCTGAGGGGTAAGTCATTGTGTTTGTCTTCTGATAGCTTGAGACCTGTCTTCTCCTCCTTTCTGGGTTGTGTCACCCCATTGTCGAGGCTTGTAAGAGCCTTGTGACTGACCTCTGCCCCTTGGGCATCTGTATTTGCCCCTCTGTGGTCTGTCAGAAGCTGGAAAGGACCAGTTTTTGGTTGGCCAATTTCTGCTGGAACGAGGGGGTAGAACCTGTAAAAAATCCTTGACCGTCTGCATAGATTTTGCCTTATCCTCCATTTTCTTTAAAACCTCTTCTGCTTTTACACCAAATAAAACATCCTGCTGTACAGGTGCATCAAATAACTTTGCTTTAACATGATCAGGTAAAGTTTGTTCTTTTAATCAAGCATGCCTACGTATGACAGACCCTGTCACTGCTGCTCTACAAGAAGCTTCCAATGAATCAAATCCACGTTTTCCCACTTGTTCAGCTGCATGCAACAAATCTTGCATTTCCTTGTAAACAGGCTGCTCTGTATGTGTGAGCATTTTTTGTTTTAATTGAGACATCAAATACTTTGATATTTCAGCATGTGAAACTGGCAATTTAAGGCCCTCATTTCTTTCCCCATCTGTCTAGTGCTCTAGAATCCCTTTCAGAGGGTACAGGATTTTTAGCAATAGAGACCTTAACCCCTTTGTGACCCTGGGAAATGGTTTCTGGGTCAGCAACAGGGCTTTTATATAGGAATTTGTGTGATTCAGGGACTCTGTAGTATCTGTCTGGTTTGGCTGCTGCAGGAGGTAGTGAATCTGGGTTAAGGCTAGATTCTGAATAAACATCATCCACAATGTCTAACACGGGTGGAATAGCAAGTGGTCTGTGCTGGGGTAGTAAAAGGAACTCTCGGAGCTTTTTCTTAGGATCAGAGTAATCCTGGCCTTCCCACTGGAAATGTTCCCTCATTGTATGTAAAGTTTCCCCAAAAAAGTAGTCTTCTGGGGGAGATGCTGAAGGAATAGACTCTTCAGCATCAGAGTCTTCATAAGGGGGAAGAGAGTATTCCTGTTCCTCAGAAGAATCTGAGGAAATTGAAACCTGTTCAGAGGAAGCGTAGTCCTCCTCCTGTCTAGGCCTTTTATCAGGAGGGTGATTGGAACCCCTGATTACGGTAATTAAGTCTTCAGCCATCTTAAGCATCTGTTTCTTAGGCATGGGGCCTTGTACTGGAGACTGCTGTACAGTCTTCTTTGCTTTTAAAGGAGTTTTTAGCTTTGCAAAGGATTTAATAGTAAGTGCAGTCGGTCTGAAGACACCTTCTGCAACTGAAGGCGTTTCAACTGCACCGGAATCTGCTTCAGCCATGGAGTCGGAAGGGCCTAAAGATAAAGGTTGTGGAGGCCTAGCAATCTCCGCTTGGGAATCGGATGCCGCCTGGGGTTCTAAATCAGCGGTCGTCAGGGGCTGCGTAGGCACCTCAATGAAAACCGGAGAACCGGCGACTGGCCTAGCAGAGGCCTCGGAGTCTGGTTTGGGTCTCGGCTGCCTGTCGTTATCTTTGTGGTTTTTATGCATTCCAGTCGTCGGTTGCTCCGACGGCATGGTATAATTAAATTTCCTACCAAAATATTGTAGGGCGAAATCAAACCGACGTTTAATAGTTCCTTTGTTAAACCTAGCACAAAACTGACAACCTGTGACGTTGTGGTCTGGGCCTAGGCAAGGAATACAATAAGAATGAAAGTCCTTATGAGTATTTGCTTCCCACAAGAAATGCAACTGTTAACTTTTTCTGACATCGGACTGAGGCAAGAAAAGGTTCCCCAACAGGGTACTTAGCTTTATTGAAGACTTCGGTCTGAAATTTGATTTGAAAATCTCAGGAGTCGGCCGACCGGCACTGGTGAACTGCTTCTGCTTCGGGCACCGCGCGGCAAGAAAGACTGAAGAAAATGGCGTCGGATGCCTCTTATATACCCTTGGCAGACTGACGTCAGGGAAGAAGCGACAGCAACCGACGCCGGACCAAGACTTTGGAACTCTGGCCGACTGTGGGAACACCTGACAGCAGGATAACCCAAGTGTGATGACTGCAGCAGTGTAACACGATGAACATCTATAACATCACCAAGGAAGAAAAACAAGCACTTATGTATCTGCAACAAGCACAAGTCAGGACCATGAAACCAGATAAAGGAGGGGGCATAGCCATTTTTAACTTGGATGATTATAACAATAAAATTCAAACCATTTTAGAAAGTGACACTTATGAGGAGGTATCAAAGAATGAATTAAACATAACTTATAAAAGAGTTAGGTTATTTTTTGAAGAATTATTAATTGAAGCAAGGATAGATATGACTGTAGCAAATTATTTACATATGTCGGCCCCAAGGATACCTACTATTTTTGGAGTACCAAAAATACATAAATGCATAGACAACCCACCCATGAGACCACTGGTCGATGCTAGAGCAAGTATTACTTATGCTTGCTCTAAATTTATTGACCACACTTTAAAGAAATATGTGGCTCAACAAAAGTACATTTGTAAAGATTCATGGACATTTTTGGATAATATAAACCACCTACAATACCAAGATGATTTAAATTTTCTTACAATAGATGTGAAAGACTTCTATTCATCAATTCCCCATACAGAAGGAATTGAATGGGTGAGTTTATTACTACATGACATGGGAGCCCCTCAGAATGAAATAAAACTGATGGCTGAATTATTGGATACAGTTCTTTCCAACAATTGCATCACTTTTAACAACAGATACTACTTACAAAAAATAGGAGTGGCGATGGGCTCTCCATGTGGTGGTACATTTGCAAAATTAGTAATGGCCTACTGGGAACACGAGCATGTCATTGATGTAACTACATACACAAGTATGATTAAACACTATACACGTTTCCTGGATGATATATTTATCCTGTTCCAGGGTAACCAACAGGAGGCTTCTAACTTTTTGACTTACTTAAACACGACTAGTACATTTTTAAAATTCACATAAAATTTTTCACAGGACAGAATTGCTTATTTGGATGTTGATTTAAGTGCGGATAGACAAAACCAATGTTTTAAAGCCTGGATTTATATAAAGGAAACATATTTAAATGCATTTCTTCACTATAGTAGCTGTCATCCGGCCCACCAGAAAAGTTTGGTTGTTAAGGGCCAATTTGTAAGGGCAGCTCGAATGGTTACGGATGACAACCATTTTATTGAAGAATGATCAACACTTATGGACATGTTTAAAAAGAGAGGTTATCCTATTTCACTCCTACAAGAAATTTGTCAGGAAGTGAAAAATAAAAGAGAAGTGGGCTTGTACAAAGCAATACTATCAAGTAACCAGAGTTTAGAAACAAACAGTTGTACAGGATGGGATGTGACACTAAACGAAAATGGAAACAGACTTATTATTATGTATTGTATAGACAGTTGATTTTATAAATATTTTAAGGAAAATTGGGACTTGATAAACATGGATACACATTTACTAAGAGACCCTATTGCTTTCCCTAAAACAGTTTACAGAAAAGGAAAAAACTTAAAGAATCTAGTGGAAACTCGGTACTGCTACATTTAACCATGCAGGTATGAATAAGTGTTTGTCATGCCCTTACTGTAAATATACGGAGCAGGAAACAAAATTTAGTATAAGAGGTTTTGAATACAATACTAAGTACAAATATGACTGCAACTCCAAGGGAGTGGTATGCCTAGCTAAGTGTCATACCTGTCCTGCCTTCTACATCGGAAAAACTGACAGAAGTCTTGACTCTGATGATGCCTTGTAAGGTGAAAGTGCTAAGTCTGCTATTAAATTTCTTGTGATATTGGATAATATCTTCGTTCTGGTACTGAATTATTGTCTCTAACTTTGGACGCTACCTGGTCTGTTGGTGGTTTGGAGTGCAGTGGCCGTGGAGTTACTGTCTTATTTGTTTTCTATACCCTTTCGTTTGGGTTAGCTTTTGTTTTACTAAGCTATATATACTAAGCGACTACTATAATGACAAAGTGATCACTAAGAAAGTACAGTTGTGTACACTTACCATAAATGTAGATGTTCGAATGTATTCACTGTTGCAGTCATCATACTTGGGTTATCTGCCTGCAGGTAACCCTCAGTTGGCCCAATACCAGTGTCTTGGGATTTCTGTGTCGGATGCTGTCTCATCCATGACGTCAGGTCATCAGGGTATAAAACATGCAGCCGATGCCATTACATCAGTTTTTCTTGCCCCAGATGTCAGGAGCTCCCAAAATAGGAAGCAATCAAAATAGCGTGGAACAACTCCAGTAAAAAGTAAATACCATTTCCATAAGATATGGCCAAAAAGAGGACAGGTAGAAAGTATAGAAAGACAGAGGGCTGGAGGGAGGGTAACCAAGACAGCAACAGTGAATACACTCTAACATCTACGTTTATGGAAGGTGGACACAACTAGACTATGTATTTCGTGTTTCACTGCTGCAGTCATCACACGAGTTGATTCCCAAAGCTGAGGAAGGGTGGAGGCAGTCAAGAAGTAGTAGGGCTGGCTAGCAGGCCTTGTAAGACAGCTGTGGCAAATCCAGCTCTGGATTTAAAAGAGATAGGTAAGTGGTAATGCTTGGTGAAGGTGTGTACAGGTTGCAGCTTCCAGGATGTCCCTGGTAGGGACTCCCCTGAGAAAAGCTGTAGAGGTTGAGATAGCCCTAGTGGAATGAGGCCTGATCCCCTGTGGGGGAGGTTTTCCATGGTGTTTATAGCAGAAATGGATGCAGTGCGCTATCCATTTAGAAATGGTTCGTTTCAAAATGGCCTTGACCTCTGCTCCTGTACCAAAGCTGACTAGCACTTTCCTGAAAGGTTTAGTCATGTCAAGGAATAACCTGAGCTGCCTGTGCACGTCCAAGGAGTGCAGGATCCTTTCCCCTCTATTCTGAGGATTAGGAAAAAAGGTTGGCAAACGGATGGATTGGTTTAAAGCCACACTGGATACCACCTTGGACATAAAAGATGGATTAGTCCTGAGGGAAACCATGTCAGCTTCGAAAATAATGAAGGGCTCTCCACAGCCATTAGTGCCTGTAACTCAGACACTCTTCTTGCTGAATTAATAGCTAGAAGTAAGGCTGTTTTCCAAGAGAAGAATTTTAACTCTGCTGAAGCAGCAGGTTCAAAAGGGGGAAGTGTGAGCTTTTCCAGTACAACATTAAGGTCCCAGGCCGGGGTGGGAGATCTCCTAGGGGGCCTTAAATTGTTAGCTCTTCTCAGGAACTGCTTGATGAGAGGGTGAGAAAAGAGAGGAGGCTCAGTATTATTATGAGCTGAGATGGCAGAGGCATGAATCTTAATGGATGAGAAGGATAGGCCTCTGTGGAGCAGCTCTGCTAGGTAATCCAGGATTTAAGTCAAGTTGGGGACAGCTGTGTCCTTTCCTTGAGACTGACTCCAAGAATATCTTTTCCACTTTTCAGCATAGGATTTCCTAGTACTAGGCCCTTCTGGCCTCAAGGATAATGTCCAGCGCCTGTTTGCTGAGGGATGCTGGTAATGTATTCATGGGACAGACCAAGCTGCACGGTTTAGGGTTTGCAGCTGTGGATGCAAAATCTGTCCCTCCTGCTGAGACAGCAGGGAAGGTGTCTGATGCAGGTGGCAGGATAGCACTGCTGTCAGACTGCATAGGAGTGGGTACCAGTGCTGACGTGGCCAGTCTGGTGCAATAAGGATTGCCCTTGACCTGTCCTGTTTGATCTTGAGTAGTACTTTTGGAGGAGGGGCAGAGGAGGAAAGGCATAAATTGAGAGGTTTTCCCATGTAAAGGATAGGGCGTCCACCTTCCAGGCTCTGCTGTGAGGGTTCCTGGTGCAACATTTGTTCAATTGGTTGTTTTGGGGGGAGGCAAAATGGTCCACCTCCGGAGTTCCCCATCTCTGGGTTAGAAGCTTGAATGAGTTGCGTTCCAGTTTCCACTCGTGAGTGTCCTGTAGATTTCTGCTTGTCGTCTCCCAATGAATTTTGCTTGCCTGGCAGGAATTGAGCTTGTAGGTGCACTTGGATGCTCAAGGTTGTGTTCCACAGGCCATGGCTAACCTGCAGAGTGGGTAAGAATGAGTCCTGCCCTGCTTGTTTATGTACCACATAACTGTGGTGTTGTCTGTCTTTATCAGGAGCTGTCCTGGAAGGGTAAGGTATTTGAAGACTGTCAGAGCATTCTGTACAGCTATCATCACTTTTTGATTGATATGCAAGAGAATTTGTTCTGGTCTCCATTTGCCTTGAATGCATTTGCCTGCCTTGTGAGCCCCCCCATGCATAGTCTGATGAGTCTGTTGTCAGGATTTGGGCAGCGAGGAGTTGAGTGAAAGGAAATCCCTTGTTGTGGTTGCATGCTTCTGCCCACCAAAGGAACTCTGCCCGTAGACCAGGTGTGATAGGAATCACTGTTTCCAGGTCCTGAGAATGTTGACACCAGAGACTTTTTAAGTGCCATTGAAGTTTCCTCATATGCAGTCTTGCATATGGAATTAGCAGAATGCATGAGGCCATGAACCCTAAGGCTTGAAGTATTTTCCTTGCAGATAGATGGGTTTTGTTGGCCATTAGTTTGAAATAGTTTGTCAAGTGGACCTGCTTTTCTGGAGTGAGGAATGCCATCTGGGAAGTTGTGTTCAAGCTTGCTCCCAGGAATACAATTTGTTGGCTGGGCACCAGTTGTCATTTCTTTTCATTGATGGTGTATTCCAGTGAAGTTAGAAGTCTTTTTACAAATGCCAGGTGCTGAAGCAGCAATTCCTGAGTCCGCCTGAACCAGGCAAACGTCCAAGTATGGGTATATTTGAATATTTCTCTACTTACAGTATGCAATGGCTGGAGCCAGGCATTTTGTGAATACTCTGGGTGCAGTAGATAAGCCAAAGGGAAGTGCAAAGAAAAAGAAGTACTCACCATAACGTTCCATCTGAGTAGTTAGACTTCATTTGTCATCAACCTGTGGGTTTCGGATCCGATAAGGATCCGAGCCGGCAGCTTTCCAAGCTAAGATCAGAGCTCCAAGCTCCTCCCCCTTACCCATATTACACTGCAACCTCCTTCCAACCCTCAGATCGAGTTTGCCACCCACAATGTGACACATTAACCCAAGAGACATAACCTGGCCTGATCACACAGACTAAGCTTACAATACCCAGCAAGTCTGAGTCCAAAGACCATCGCAAACCGCTAAGGTCAAGGGGAAGGAGGGAGGGAAGACTGATGACAAATGAAGTCTAACTACTGAGATGGAACGTTATAGTGAGTACACAACTTCTTTATCTGAAGTAGTTAACTTCATTTGGTTATCAACCTGTGGGACACAGTCCCCAGCTACTAAAGACCTTGGGAGGCCCTTATGGAAGGATATTCAGGAGCACTGCAGAACCAAAAGAAGCCCTTCCTCTAGATACCATGTCCAACTTATAATGAGTAATAAAAGTGAGAGAGGAAAACCAGGTAGCCGGTGAACAAACTCTGGGCCAGAAAGCAGATGAAGTAGCCATAGAATGAGCATGAACCCTGTCTGGTTCTGGTAATCCATGATAGAATGAGTAGAATGAGCATGAATCCTGTCTGGTTCTGGTAATCCATGATCCTTGTATGATAGAATGAGTAGAATGACCATGAACCCTGTCTGGTTCTGGTAATCCATGATCCTTGTACGATAGAACGAGTAGAATGAGCATGAAGAATGAGCATGAATCCTGTCTGGTTCTGGTAATCCATGATCCTTGTACGATAGAATGAGTAGAATGAGCATGAACCCTGTCTGGTTCTGGTAATCCATGATCCTTGTACGATAGAATGAGTAGAATGAGCATGAACCCTGTCTGGTTCTGGTAATCCATGATCCTTGTACAATAGAATGAGTAGAATGAGCATGAACCCTGTCTGGTTCTGGTAATCCATGATCCTTGTACAATAGAATGAGTAGAATGAGCATGAACCCTGTCTGGTTCTGGTAATCCATGATCCTTGTACGATAGAAAGAGTAGAAAGAGCATGAACCCTGTCTGGTTCTGGTAATCCATGATCCTTGTACACCTGCAGAATACAAAGTGAAATCCATCTAGCAAGAGTCACCTTCGAAACTTGGCAAAGGAAACAAATAGCTGATCAGACTTACGAAAAGGTTTAGTCCTATGTAAATAAAAGCACAACTGTCTGTGGACATCCAGCAAATGAAACTTGTATTCCCCTTTGTTTTGAAAATTAGGGAAAAATACTGGAAGATTAACAGACTGATTGGTATTTGACTCTGAAGCAACTTTAGGGAGGAAAAAAGGATTTGTCCTTAGAGAAACCCTACCCTTATGAAAAAGTAAGTATGAGGGTTTCATACACAAGGATTGAAGTTCAGACACTCTCCTAGCCGAGGTGATGGCGACCAGGAAGGCTGACTCCCATGACAAAAATTTTAAATCAACTGATGCTGCGAGTTCGGAGGTGCAACTAAGGCCTGAAGAACCAAGGTGAAATCCCACAGAGGGGAAGGATGCTTAATTGCAGGTCTCAGCAAAAAGGTGCCTTTGATGAAAGTTTTACAAATCCTAGAAGCAGCTAGTGAACCTGAATTTTCTCCTACTTGAAAATGGGATACAGCCGCCAGCTGGACCTTAACAGTGGAAGAGCTAGCCCCCTGCTGGAAAATCTGAGACAGAAAGTTTAATACTGCTGGAATTGGGGTGGTAAACAGATCCAAATCTCTCTAAGAAGCCCAGATGGAAACATGCTTCCATTTACTACTGTACACCTTTCGGGTGGAGGACTTGTGCACAGCCACCAGAATGGACTTAACAGGAGAAGAGAGTCCAGGAGTCCTGGCAATTAGTGGAACTGGTGCAACCAAGCAGTTAGCTTGAGGCTGTCCAGATTCGGTGGAGGAATTCCTGAGGGATGACAAATGCGATCCGGAATGGGATCTAACTCCAGGGTGGAGCTACTAGATGAGACCGTAGGCAAGGGAACCAAACTTGACGAGGCCAGAATGGGGCTATGAGGATAATCCTGCTCCCCAACCGACGTGCTTTCTGCAAGAATTTTCTCATTAGAGGTAGCGGGGGATACACAAAGAAGAACAGGTGGCCAAGCATGGACAAGAGCGTCTCTGGGGGCTTCCTCCCAGAGGGGGAATCAGAGCGAAAAACTGCTGCACTTTGCGTTGGACGGCGATGCGAAGAGATCACAGCAAGGCTGACCCCACTTGAGGAAGATCTGTTCTGTTACACAAGGGTTCAGACACCACTCGTAGGGTCAAAGGATAGTCCTGCTCAGTTTGTCTGCCAAAATGTTGGACCGACTTGGAATGTGCTCTGCTATCAGAAAGCGGTTGGTGGAGATCGCCCATTCCCATACTCTCATGGCCTCTCGACAAAGCGGGTAGGACCTGGTTCCCCCTTGTTTGTTGATATACCAGACCACTGACATGTTGTCTGACTGAATTGCAATCGTTCCCAAAGGGAGAGAAGCGTGAAGGGCCTGCAATGCCAGAAGGACCACCCTCATCTCTAGAACACTGAGATGCAGAACGGTCTCGTTCAGGGACCACATGCCTTGGACAGTCCTGCCCAAGCAGTGCCCCCCCCTCAGATGGGAGGCGTCCGTGGTCACCGTGGCTTGGGGCGGGGGTCACATAAAAGGAGATCCCAGGATTGAAGCCACCAGATGAGGGAAGTCTTGCACACCTTGCTGAGAGGAATCGGGTAACTTAAGGGCTGGTATAACAGAGACCACTGAACTTGTAACGTACACTGTAACACTCATGTGTAGACATGCACAAGGAACCAGACTTATTGTTGCTGCCATGGACCCTAAGGCCCTCGGAAAGTACAGTTTTGTACCTACCATAAATGTAGATGTTTGAGTGCTAATACAGCTGCAGTCATAACAGATGGCTTCTCCTGCCGTCAGGCGGGTCCTCGGTCGGCTGAATTCCAAAGTCTAGGTCCGGCGTCGGATGTAGTCGCTTCTCCCCTGACGTCAGTGCGACAGGGATATAAAGGAACCAGCCGACGCCATTTTCTTCAGTTTTTCTTGCCCCAGATGTCAGGTGCATCCAGAAGGAAGGCAATACATAAATTTGTGTGATAATGCAGTGCAATATAATCAAAATACAGTAGTTGCAAGCAAATACATCATAAATGAAAACCCCAATCAGGTTGTATGAGGATGTGTTAGCCTATAGGCCTGTCCCAAGAGGGGAAGGAGGGAGGGAAACCTGGACTGCAGCTGTATTAGCACTCGAACATCTACATTTGTGGTAGGTACAAAACTGTATGTTCACTGTGCATACAGCTGCAGTCATAACAGATGGGTAGAATCCCAAAGCTAAGAAAGGGGTGGTAGGCACTAGGTGGAACTAGGAGGAGCCAAAATGCCCTGCAAGACTGCAGTGGCAAAGCCTGCTCTAGATTTGGAGTATAATGGTAGGTTGTAGTGCTTGGAGAAGGTATGCACAGAACTCCAAGTGGCTGCTTCCAAAATATCCTTGGTAGGAACTCCTCTGAGGAAGGCTGCAGAGGTGGCTGTGGCCCTGGTGGAATGAGTTCTAATGCCTGTAGGAACAGTTTTGCCATGAAAGGAATAGCAAAAGCGTATGCAGTGGGCTATCCATTTTGAGATTGTTTGGAAATTGGCTTCCCTTGAGCTCCTACCGCATAGGCCACAAAGAGCTGTTCTGATTTCCTGAAAGGCTTCGTTCTGTCCAAATAATAATGCAGTTGTCTGTGGATGTCCAAGGAATGTAGTAATCTCTCCCCTTTGTTTTGAGGATTAGGATAAAAAGTAGGTAAATGTATGGCCTGATTTAAAGCTACCCTGGATACCACTTTAGGCATAAAGGACGGGTTGGTTTGTAAGGAAACTCTGTCCTGATGGAAGATGATAAAAGGCTGGACAGCCATGAGAGCCTGTAGTTCTGAAACTCTACGAGCTGAGGTGATGGCCAGAAGGAAAGCTGTTTTCCAGGACAAATACTGTAAATCTGATGAGGCAGCTGGCTCAAAGGGAGGCAAGGTCAGTTTTTCCAGAATGAAATTAAGATCCCAAGCAGGTATTGGTTGTTTCCTTGGAGGCCTTAAATTCTTAGCCCCTCTGAGGAACTGTCTTAAGAGAGGGTGAGAGAATAAAGGTGGATCAGTGTTGTATTCTTCAGAAATGGCTGAGGCATGGATATTGATGGAGGAGAAAGAAAGTCCACAGCTTAGCAGTTCAGCCAAATATTGTAGTATTTGAGGTAAATTCAGTTTTCCAGGATCCTGGCCCTTTTTCTCATTCCAGACACAAAAACGTTTCCATTTTGCGGAGTAAGCTTTTCTAGTTGATGGCCTTCTGGCCTCCAAAATGACATCCTGCACCTCCTTGGAGAGTAGGGCCTGTTGTGCTGCTAAGGAATCTTCCATGCGGCTAGATTGAGTGTTTTTAGCTGGCTGTGAAGAGTTTTGAAACTGTGCTGAGTCAGAAGAAGAGGCATTAGAGGCAGTGTCCATGGTGGGGAATGCGTCAGGCTCCTCAGGAGTGGGTACCAGTGTTGCCTTGGCCAGTCCGAAGCAATGAGAATCACCTTTGGTCTGTCTGCTTTGGTCTTTAATAGAACTTTGGGCAGCAGAGGAAGAGGAGGGAAGGCATAAACTGTCATTGATGTCCAACTGAAAGAGAGAGCATCCACTCTCCAGGCCTTTGGATGGAAGATCCTTGAGCAGAATTTTGTCAATTGATGATTCTTGTGGGAGGCAAAGAGATCTATGTCTGGCCTTCCCCATTCTTGGATTATTTCTGTAAAAACTTTTGGATGCAATTTCCATTCGTGTGGATCTGTCATATTCCTGCTTAGGTTGTCTGCCAGCATGTTTTCCTTGCCTGCCAAGTACTGTGCTTGTAGTTCCATTTGTAAGTCCATGGCCATGTTCCAAAGTGACATGGCCAGTCTGCATAGGGGGCAAGAATGTGTTCCTCCCTGTTTGTTTATGTACCACATAACTGTGGTGTTGTCTGTTCTTATCAATAGTTGACCTGGTTGTAGAAGGTCCTTGAAAGCTATAACAGCATTTATTACTGCTAGCATTTCTTTTTGATTGATGTGAAGGTGCTTTTCTTTTTGGGACCATTTGCCTTGAATGCACCGATCTGTCATGTGCGCCCCCCCCAGACGTAGTCCGAGGCATCTGTTGTGATTACTTGATTTGCTTGAGGCTTGCTGAATGGAAGACCTGTGTTTGTTTGACATGCTTGAGCCCACCACAGAAATTCCTTTTGCAGACATGGAATTAGTGGTATTATTGTTTCCAAACTGTGGCTGTGTTGAGACCATGTGTTTTTCAGGTACCATTGTAGTTTCCTCATATGCAGCTTTGCACATGGGATTAGTAAGATGCAAGATGCCATGAATCCCAGAGCCTGCAGGATTTTCCTTGCAGTCAGCCTGGTGCAATTTGCTAGTGTTCTGAAGTATTGAATTAGTTGCCCCTGCTTCTCTGGCGTGAGGTAGGCCATCTGGGTGTTTGTGTCCAAATTGGCACCCAGGAAAATTATCTTCTAAGAGGGTATTAGCCTTTGATTTTTTTTTGACTGTGTATCCCCAGGAGTTCAATAACATTATTACATAAGCCAGATGTTTCAGAAGAATGTGCTTGCTGTCCGCTTGGATCAGGCAGTCGTCCAAATAGGGGTATATTTGTATCCCTTGAAGTCTGCAGTAGGCAATTACTGATGCCAGGCATTTCGTGAATACTCTGGGCAGTAGATAAGCCAAAGGGCAATGCAGAGAATTGATAATGGGTTGAACCTGCAAGAAATCGGAGGTACCTTCTGCAATTTTGTCTGATTGGGACATGCAGGTATGCCTCCTTGAGGTCCAATGTTACCAGCCAAGACTCCTTGCCCAGCATGGGAAGAAGTTGCTGTAGAGTGAGCATCTTGAATTTTGATGCAGTAGAAATGTGTTTAGGATGGATAGATCCAAAATAGGTCTCCAATCTTTTCCCTTCCTTGGCACCAGAAATAGCCTGGAATAAAAACCTTGACCTTGTTAGATGCGTAGGTACCTCTTGAATAGCTTTCATGTTTATGAGATCTGTAATCTGCCTTTGTGCCCCTGCCCTTTGATTGTGTGGCAGGTTTGGCATGCCTCTCATTTTTGGAAGGGTATGAAAATGGAATTTGTAGCCTCTGTTTATAATGTCCAGGATCCATTTGTCCTTTGTGACAACATGCCAATTTTTGAAAATAATGCCAGCTTTCCTCCTAAGGGGCTGCCATTTAAGACCTGGTTGGCATGCAAAGGGAAAGTCACTGGGTTTGCTTTCTGAAAGATTGAGTTGTCCTCACCACCTCCTTGTGTAGGAGCTTGCCATTGTCTGCCTCTATACGATCCTTGGGATTGTCCTCTGCCCCTCGAGCCTGTATCTGCCTCTTTGGGGTCTGTCTGTGGCAGGAAAGGACCAGTTTTGGAAGGCCAATTTCTACTAAAACGTGGGGGTTGTACCTGTAGAAATTCTTTCACAGTTTGCATTGATTTAGCCTTTTCCTCCATTTTCCTTAATACCTCCTCAGCATTAGCACCAAATAGTACATCCTTTTGAAGAGGGGCGTCTAGTAATTTAGCTTTGACATGATCAGGCAAAGCTTGCTCCTTGAGCCAGGCATGCCTACGTATGACTGATCCTGTAACAACAGCTCTACATGAGGCCTCTAGAGCATCAAAACCGCATTGTAAGGTATGTTTACCCACTTGTTCTGCACTATGCATTAAATCCTGCAACTCCTTCAAGTCTGGTTGTTCAGGTTGTGACATTTTACTTTTCAATTGTGATAACAAAAACTGTTGGTATTTTAGCACATGAAACTAACAGTTTAAGGCCCTCATGGATAAAGTAGCAGAGGTATATACCTGTTTTCCCCACCTTTCTAAGGATCTAGAATCTCTCTCGGAGGGCAATGGATTTTTGGCAATGGAGGCCTTAAATCCCTTGGGGCCCTGTGAGATGGTTTCTGGGTCAGCAGCATGGCTTTTGTATAGAAATTGGTGTGACTCAGGAACCCTGTAGTACCTGTCAGGCTTAACTGGAGCTGGAGGTAGAGAGCCCGGGTTAAGGCAGTCCTCCGAGTAAACATCATCTAGGATGCCCAAGACAGGAGGTATAGCCAGAGGCCTGTGCTCAGGTAACAAGAGAAATTCCCTGAGCCTTTTCTTGGAATCTGAATAATCCTGGCCTTCCCAGTGGAAGTGTTCCCTTAAGGTATGCAAAGTTTTCCCAAATGAGAAATCCTCAGGGGGGGATACAGAAGGGATGGACTCCTCCGCATCAGAGTCTTCAAAAGGGGAGTAAAAATGTTCCTGATCATCAGAGTGCTCTGAAATAATGCAGCCCTGATCAGAGGAGGGGGAATCTTCCTCCACTCTGGGCCTTTTGTCCAGTGGGGGCTGAGAACCTCTGATTAGAGTAATTAAATCCTCAGCCATTTTAAGCATCTGTTTCTTAGGCATGGGGCCTGGAGATGGGCCCTGTGTAGCTGGCCTCTTAGGGTGCATGGTTGCTTTAGACTTTGTGAAAGCCTTGATGGAGAAAGAAGAGGAAGGTCTGAAGACACCTTGAGTGGAGGTGGACCTGTCCACATTCTGAGTTTCAACGCCAAGAGTGGCTTCGGTATCTGTAGTTGGGGTGTGGGCCGCACAGGAGACACCGTCAAAGAAGTGTCGTCGGTAATCAGGGGCTGCGTAGGCGCCTCGCTGAGAACCGGACCATGTGTAGTCGGCTTTGGCGTGGTGTTGGTAGAGGCCGCGGACCTCGTGTGTCGGTCCTTGTCTTTGCGTTTTTTAGACAAAACCGGAGTCAGAGTATCCGACGACATAGTATAGTTAAATGCTTTCCCAAAATAATGCTGGGCGAACTCCACCCGACGCTTAATAGTGCGTTTGTTGAATGTAGCACAAAAGCGACAGACCGAGACGTTGTGGTCTGGGCCTAAACAAGGTATACAGAGGGAATGGAAATCCTTATGCGGTATTTGCTTCCCACAAGAAATACAATTATTAACTTTGTCTGACATCGGTCTGAGGCAAGAAAAGTTTCCCCAACGGGGTACTTAGCTTTTAAGAAGACTTCGGTCCAAATTTTCGTAATCTCAGGAGCTGGCCGACTGGCACTTGCAAACTGCTTCTGCTTCGGGCACCGCACGGCAAGAAAGACTGAAGAAAATGGCGTCCGCTGGTTCCTTTATACCCCTGTCGCACTGACGTCTGGGAAGAAGCGACGACAACCGACACCGGACCTAGACTTTGGAATTCGGCCGACCGAGGACCCGGCTGACGGCAGGAGAACCCAACTGTTATGACTGCAGCTGTATGCACGATGAACATCTAGTTCTGCTGGGGGTGAAGATGTCTGAAGAAGTGTCACTACATGGAGGGTCAGGTTCCGAAGTCTACCTGGAGTCAAAAATACCTTGGCGTTGAGAATCTATTCTTGCACCTATGAAATCCAGAATCTGAATGGGCTGAAGAGAGGACTTTGCAATTTTTATCGTGACACCCAGTAAATTTGACAACTGAAGGAAAGAATTTCTGGCTTGAACAAGTCGATGCCTGGAGGGGGTGGTGAAGAGCCAATCGTCCAGGTACGGGAAGACCTGAATGCCCTGAAGTCTCAGGTGGGCCACTAAAACTGCCATGACCTTGGTAAACACCCTAGGGGCTGTGGTGAGTCTGAAGGGTAGGACCCTGAACTGGCAGTGACTGGCTCCATGCCAAAAGCGGAGAAACCTCCTGGATCGCCTGTCCATCACAATGTGGTAGTATGCATCCTTGAGGTCTACAGAGCACATCCAGTCTTCCTCCTGCAAGAATGGCAGGATGGATTGTAAGGTGACCATCCGGAACCTCTCCTTGGCAACAGACAGGTTCAACGTGGATAGGTCGAGAATTGGCCTCAAGTCCCCCATCTTTTTGGCACTAAAAAGAACCTGGAATAGATGCCTGATCTGGACTGATATGGGGGGGACAGGCTGGATTGCTCTTTTGTTTAGCAGCTTTTCTATTTCTACAGCTGCCACCTCCCTTTGAGCAGGTGGAATGTCTTGGAGGTGCTTTGGAGGTAAGGGACTGGTCAGAAAGGGAATGGAATAACCTCTGGATATTATCCAAAGCACCCAGCGGTCTGACGTTATGGACTCCCACTGAGCTAAGTGCTTTGAAAAAGGCCCTCCGACTGCCTCCAGAGTGGAGCAGTCAGGCAGCCCCTCAGGGCCGATGAGAGGATGACTTTGAAGCAGGCCAAACCTCCTTCTCCAGCTTTGGAGAAAATCTAAGGGATCAGAGCCGAGGGGAAGACGGCTTACGAGACTTATCCGGGGTAGTGACAACTTTAACAGGAGGACCCGATGGATCCGCTGGTCTCTTACAATCCCCATCTTTGTCTCTCTCTCTCTCTCTCTCTATGCTTCTCCTTCCTGGCCTCTGTCACCCTGTTTAGAAACGGGACTGTGAGTCCCGGACAGGGGAGGAGGACCTGAAGCAGATACGGCCACAGCCGTGGCCATAGAGGAAGAAGCAGTTTGCCAGAAGAAGCCCAGCCAAAATTAACTTGGTCCCGCAGGGCCCACTGCACATATTTTGCAGCCTGAGGAAAGGTAGGGAAAGTACAGTTTTGCACCTACCATAAATGTAGATGTTAGAGTGTATTCACTGCTGCAGTCATTACACTTGGGTTATCCTGCAGTCAGGCAGTCCCGCAGTCGGCCAGAGTTCCAAATTCTTGGTCCGGCGTCGTTTGCTGTCGCTTCTTCCCTGACGTCAGTGCGCCAGGGGTATACAAGATGCAGCAGACGCCATTTTCTTCAGTTTTTCTTGCCCCAGATGTCAAGTGCCCCCAAATAGGTAGGCAATACAAACTGCTAATAAAACATACATAAAAAGTAAAAGCAAAACCTTAAGTTATCAGCAAATACACCACATAGGTAGTATAGGGTAGAAAGGTATAGATAAGTCCCAGCTAAGAAAGAGGGGATGGAGGGGGGGGGGTAACCTGGACTGCAGCAGTGAATACACTTGAACATCTACATTTATGGTAGGTACAAAACTGTACTATGTTCATCGTGTTTTACTGCTGCAGTCATTACACTTGGGTTGAATACCAAACTGAGGTAGGGTGGCTGGTTCTATAGAGGATTTGGAGTGGCTATGAGGTTCTGCAGCACTGTAGTGGCAAAGCCAGCTCTGGATTTAGAATAAAGAGGCAAGTGATAATGTTTGGTAAAGGTGTGCACTGAACTCCAAGTTGCAGCTTCCAGGATATCTTTGGTAGGTACTCCTCTAAGGTAGGCAGTTGAAGTGGCTGTTGCCCTGGTGGAGTGTGGCCTAATATTGATAGGTACAGTTTTCCCATGCTGTGTGTAGCAGAAATGGATACAGTGTCCTATCCACTTTGAAATGGTCTGCTTTGAAATAGCCTTTCCCTGTGATCCTGCAGCATATGCTACAAACAATTGCTCAGTTTTCCTGAAAGCTTTTGTTTTGTCCAAGTAGAAATGTAGCTGTCTGTGTATGTCCAATGAATGCAGAAGTCTCCCCCCTTTATTCTGGGGATTTGGATAAAAAGTTGGCAAGTGAATAGTTTGGTTAAGAGCCACACTGGATACCACCTTAGGCATAAAAGGGTTTGTTCTTAAAGAAACCCTGTCTTGGTGAAAAATGATGAAAGGCTCCACTGCCATTAGTGCCTGTAGTTCTGAGACTCTTCGAGCTGAGGTTATTGCCAGAAGCAGGGCAGTTTTCCATGACACATATTTTAATTCTGCTGAATTGGCTGGCTCAAAAGGAGGTAAAGTTAGTTTTTCCAAGACAAAATTGAGGTCCCAAGTTGGCGTTGGTGCTCTCCAGGGAGGTCTTGTGTTTTTAGCGCCTCTGAGGTACTGTTTTAGCAATGGATGAGAGAAAATAGGAGGATCTGTGTTGTAATGAGCCGATATGGCAGCGGCGTGGATCTTAATGGATGAAAAGGATAGGCCTTTGTCCAGCATCTCAGTTAAGTATTGTAATATCCGAGGAATATTTGGGACAAGAGGGTCAAAGCTTTGAGCCTGGTTCCAGGCACAGAATCTCTTCCACTTTTCTGAATAGGATTTCCTGGTGCGAGGCCTCCTGGCCTCCGAAATGACATCCATAACAGCTTTAGAGAGAGGTGTTGTCTGCTTGACTAAGGAATCTGCCATGCAGCCAGTTTTAAGGTTTTGAGCTGGCTGTGCAGGATCTAGTTGCTTTGTTGAGTCAGAAGATGTGGAATTTGAGGTAAAATCCATGGCGGGCCTTGAGCCAAGTTCTTTATGATTGGGTACCAGTGCTGGCATGGCCAGTCTGGGGCAATCAGGATCATTTTTGGCTTTTCTTGTCAGGCTTTTAGGAGTGCCTTTGAAAAGAGAGGCAGTGGTGGGAAGGCATAAACTTTTAGGCTTTTCCAGCTGAACGAGACAGCATCCACTTTCCACGCTTGTGTGTGGTAAGTCCTTGTGCAGAAATTCTTTAGTTGACAATTCATTGGGGAGGCAAAAAGATCTATGTCTGGGCTCCCCCATTTTTGTGTTATCATGCTGAATACTTGTGGATTTAATTTCCACTCGTGAGGATCCATTATGTTTCTGCTTAAGTCATTTGCCAGAGCATTTTTCTTACCTGGCAGGAATCGTGCTTGCAGATGAACTTGATAAGTTAGAGCTATGTTCCACAAGATCATGGCTTGCCTGCAGAGGGGATAAGAATGAGTGCCCCCTTGCTTGTTTATGTACCACATAACTGTGGTGTTGTCTGTCTTTAGTAGCAGTTGTCCTGGATGCAGAAGGTCCTTGAAAGCTGTTAGGGCATTTTGTACAGCTAGCATCTCTTTTTGATTGATGTGAAGATGCATTTGGTCTGCGGCCCACTTGCCCTGAATACATTTTCCTGCCATGTGTGCTCCCCAGGCGTAATCCGAAGCATCTGTTGTTAGTGTCTGCCTGGCTGTGGCTAGAGTGAAAGGCTGTCCCTTGTGCCTGTGCCCACCATCGAAACTCCTGTTGTAGGCAGGGAATAAGTGGTATTACTACTTCCAAACTGTGACAGTGTTGAGCCCAAACACTTTTTAGGTACCACTGTAATTTCCTCATATGCAGTCTGGCATATGGTATTAGTAGTATGCAGGATGCCATGAACCCCAAGGCCTGCACAATTTTTCTTGCAGGGAGTTGGGTTTTTGTTGCCATCAATTGAAAGTACTGAGTCAGTTGTCTTTGCTTGTCTGGCGTGAGATAAGCCGTCTGGGCCGTTGTATTTAAGCTGGCACCCAGGAATATTCTCTCTTGTGAGGGCACTAGTTTTGACTTCTTTTCATTTACTGTGTACCCTAGGCAAATTAGCAGTCTGTTTACCAACGCCAGATGCTGTAGACGAATGTCCTTGCTTTCTGCTTGAATAAGGCAGTCGTCCAAGTATGGATATATTTGAATTCCTTTTTGTCTGCAAAATGCAATTACTGGTGTGAAGCATTCTGTGAAGACCCTGGGCGCAGTAGATAAGCCAAAGGGCAGTGCAGAGAATTGGTAATGCATTGAACCAGCTATGAATCTGAGGTATCTTCTGCAATTTTGTCTGATAGGGACATGCAGGTATGCCTCTTTGAGGTCCAAAGTAACAAGCGAAGCCTTCTTGTCCAGCATGGAAAGAAGCTGCTGAAGAGTCAATATTTTGAATTTCGGAACATCCAGGTAAGTATTTAGAGTAGAAAGGTCCAATATGGGTCTCCTTCAGGGGACCAGGAAAAGTCTTGAGTAAAATCCTTGTCCTTGTTCCTGTTGTGGCACTTAGTGAATAGCTCTCATGGCCATGAGGGCTGTAATTTGTTTTTGTGCCTCTGCCCATTGATTTGGTGGCAGTCTGGCATTCCTTTTAGCCTTGGTAGAGTATGAAAGTGGAACCTGTAACCTTGAGACACAATATTCAGAACCCATTTGTCTTGGGTGATTGTATGCCAATTTTGTGAAAAAAGTGCTAGTTTTCCCCTAAGGGAGCTTCCAAAAGGTAAGTGCTTGGCATTTGAAGGGGGAAGTCATTGGGACTGTTTCCTATAAGGTTGTGACTTGTCTTCCCCTCCTTCTGGGGTTGAAGCACCCCACTGTCGTGGTCTGTAAGAGCCTTGGGGCTGAGATCTGCCTCTTGGGCATCTGTATCTGCCTCTTTGTGGTCTGTCTGACACTGGAAAGGACCAATTTTTGGAGGGCCAATTTCTGCAAAATCGAGGTGGCTGTACCTGTAAGAAATCCTTCTCTGTTTGCATAGATTTTGCCTTATCCTCCATTTTCTTTAATACCTCTTCTGCCTTAACACCAAATAAAATATCCTGCTGTAAAGGAGCATCCAATAATTTTGCCTTAACATGATCAGGTAAACCTTGTTCTTTTAACCAAGCATGCCTTCGTATCACAGATCCTGTAACTGCTGCTCTACAAGAAGCCTCTAATGAATCAAAACCATATTGCAGAGTATGTTTTCCCACTTGTTCAGCTGCATGCAATAAATCCTGCATTTCCTTATAGTCAGGATGTTCTGAACTTGTAAGCATTTTCTGTTTTAACACAGACATTAAATATTGTTGGTATTTAAGCATGTGAAACTGGCAATTTAAAGCCCTCACTGCTGAAGTTGCAGAAGTGTAAACTTTCTTCCCCCATCTGTCTAATGCTCTAGAATCCCTGTCAGAGGGAACTGGATTTTTAGCTGTGAAAGCCTTTACCCCTTTGAGACCCTGGGAAATAGTTTCTGGGTCAGCAACAGGGTTTTTATAAAGAAATTTGTGAGAGTCAGGGACTCTGTAGTACCTGTCTGGCTTGACTGGAGCAGGGGGCAAAGAATCAGGATTTAAACTGGATTCAGAGAACACATCATCCACAATATCTAACACTGGCGGAATAGCAAGCAGCCTGTGCTGAGACAATAAAAGAAAGTCTCTGAGCCTTTTCTTGGGTATGTAAAGTTTCCCCAAAAGAGTAATCCTCAGGAGGAGAGGCTGAAGGAATTGATTCTTCAGCATCAGAGTCCTTATAGGGGGGTAAAGAGTACCCTGGTCTGAAGAGGAATTGGAAGAAATGGAAACCTGGTCAGAGGAATCATAGTCTGTATCCTGCCTAGGCCTTTTATCTGGAGGGGGATGGGAACTCCTGATCAGAGTAATTGTATTCGGCCATTTTAAGCATCTGTTTTTTAGGCATGGAGGCCTGTCCAGGTGAATGCTGTACTTGCTTCTTTGTCTTTAATGGAGTTTTAGATTTGGCTGTAGATTTAATGGTAAGTTGTGAATGTCTGAAAACACCCTCAGAAGCAGATGCCTGCTCAGCAGCTCCGGACCCATCTGAAGGGTTAGTTTCCGTAGGCCCAATACCTTGAGTTTCCAGAGGCCTAGACATCTTCACGTGGGAGTCGGAGGCGGCCTGTGGCTCTGAGGTAGCGGGTGTCAGGGGCTGCGAAAGCACCTCACTGAGAACTGGTGAACCGGCGACTGGCCTAGAGGAGGCTTCATAGTCAGTTTTGGGCCTCGGATGCCTGTCCTTATCCTTGTCTTCGCATTTTTTGTGTATTCCGGTCGTCGGGTGCTCTGACGGTATGGTATAATTGAACCTTTGGCCAAAGTAATGGCGAGCAAAGTCAAACTGACGTTTAATAGTGCACTTGTTAAATCTAGCACAAAACTGACAACTAGTGACGTCGTGGTCTGGGCCTAGGCATGGAATACAGTAAGAATGAAAATCCTTATGAGGTATTTGCTTCCCACAAGAAATACAATTATTAACTTTTACTGACATCGGTCTGAGGCAAGAAAAAGTTTCCCCAACAGGGTACTTAGCTTTACTGAAGACTTCGGTTCTGAAATTTGAATTGAAAATCTCAGGAGTCGGCCGACCGGCACTTGCGAACTGCTTTTGCTTCAGGCACCGCACAGCAAGAAAGACTGAAGAAAAAGTACAGTTTTGTACCTACCATAAATGTAGATGTTCGAGTGCTAATACAGCTGCAGTAATTACAGATGGGTTCTCTGCCGTCAGGCGGGTCCTCGGTCGGGCGAATTCCAAAGTCTAGGTCCGGCGTCGGTTGTTGTCGCTTTCTTTCCTGACGTCAGTGCGACAGGGGTATATAAGACACAGCCGACGCCATTTTCTTCAGTCTTTCTTGCCCCAGATGTCAGGTGCCCCCAGAAGGGAGGCAATACATAAATTATATATATATAATCATGCAATGCAATATAATCCAAAAATCAGTAGTTGCAAGCAAATACACCATAGGACAACCCAATCAGGTTATATGAGGAGGTGTTAGCCACTAGGCCTTTACCAAGAGGGGAAGGAGGGAGGGAAACCTGTACTGCAGCTGTATTAGCACTCGAACATCTACATTTATGGTAGGTACAAAACTGTACTATGTTCATCGTGCATACAGCTGCAGTAATTACAGATGGGTAGAATCCCAAAGCTACGCACAGGGTGGTAGGCACTAGGTGGAACTGGGAAGAGCCAGAATGCCCTGCAACACAGCAGTGGCAAAGCCTGCTCTAGTTTTGGAGTATAAAGGCAGGTGGTAGTGTTTTGTGAAGGTATGCACAGAACTCCAAGTGGCTGCCTCCAAAATATCTTTGGTAGGGACTCCTCTGAGGAAGGCTGTAGAGGTAGCTGTGGCCCTTGTGGAGTGGGATCTGATGCCTGTAGGAACAGATTTGCCATGAAAGGAGTAACAAAACCGTATGCAGTGGCCTATTCATTTTGAAATTGTCTGTTTGGAAATTGGCTTCCCTTGAGCTCCTACAGCGTAGGACACAAAGAGTTGTTCTGATTTCCTGAAAGGCTTTGTTCTGTCCAAATAGTAACGTAGCTGTCTATGGATGTCTAAGGAATGTAGCAGCCTTTCCCCTTTGTTTTGAGGATTGGGGTAAAAGGTAGGTAAGTGTATGGCCTGATTTGAAGCTACCCTGGATACTACCTTAGGCATGAATGACGGGTTGGTTCGTAGGGAAACCCTGTCCTGATGGAAGATGAGAAAGGGCTGCACAGCCATGAGGGATTGTAGTTCTGAAACCCTACGAGCTGAGGTAATGGCCAGAAGGAAAGCTGTTTTCCAGGACAAATATTGCAAATCTGTTGAGGCAGCTGGTTCAAAGGGAGGTAAAGTTAATTTTTCTAGAATGTAATTAAGATCCCAGGCTGGTATTGGTTGTTTCCTTGGAGGTCTTATATTCTTAGCCCCTCTGAGGAACTGTCTTAAGAGTGGGTGAGAGAATAAGGGTGGATCAGTGCTGTATTCTGCAGAAATGGCTGAGGCATGAATTTTGATGGAGGAAAATGAAAGTCCACTGTTCAACAGCTCAGCTAGATACTGTAATATCTGAGGCAAATTCAGTTTTCTAGGATCCTGGCCTTTTTTCTCATTCCAAGCGCAAAACCGTTTTCATTTTGCGGAGTAAGCCTTTCTAGTAGATGGCCTTCTGGCCTCCAAAATGACACCCTGCACCTCTTTGGAGAGTAGGGTCTGTTGTGGTGTTAAGGAATTTTCCATGCAGTCAGATTGAGTGTTTTCAGCTGACTGTGAAGAGTTTTGTAGCTGTGCTGAGTCAGTAGAAGAGGCATTAGAGGTAGGGTCCAGGGAGGAGTATGTGTTAGGCTCCTCAGGAGTGGGTACCAGTGTTGTCTTGGCCAGTCTGGAGCAATCAGTATCATCTTCGGTCTGTCTGCTCTTGCTTTCAAGAGCACCTTGGGCAGAAGAGGCAAAGGAGGGAAGGCGTAAACTGTCCGTGCTGCCCAACTGAAAGAAAGGGCATCCACTCTCCAGGCCTTTGGATGGAAGGTCCTTGAGCAGAACTTTGTCAATTGATGATTCCTGTGGGAGGCAAAGAGATCTATGTCTGGCCTTCCCCACGCTTGGATTATCTTTGTAAACACTTGAGGATGCAACTTCCATTTGTGTGGGTCTGTCATATTTCTGCTTAGATTGTCTGCCAGCGTGTTTTCCAATCCTGGCAGGTACTGTGCTTGAAGTTCGATTTGCCATTCCAGAGCCACGTTCCAAAGTGACATGGCTAGCCTGCACAGGGGGTATGAATGTGTTCCTCCTTGTTTGTTTATGTACCACATTACTGTGGTGTTGTCTGTTCTTATCAATAATTGCCCTGGATGCAGGAGGTCCTTGAAAGCTGTAATTGCATTTATTACTGCTAGCATTTCCTTTTGATTGATGTGAAGGTGCTTTTCCTTTTGGGACCATTTGCCCTGAATGCACCTGTCATGTGTGCCCCCCCAGGCGTAGTCTGAGGCGTCTGTTGTGATGACTTGATTTGCTAGAGACTTGCAGAATGGTAGACCTGTGTTTGTTTGGCATGCTTGGGCCCACCATAGAAATTCCTCTTGCAAGCATGGGATTATTGGTATTATTGTTTCCAAACTGTGGCTGTGTTGAGACCATAGGCTTTTTAGGTACCATTGAAGTTTCCTCATATGCAACTTTGCACATGGGATTAGAAGAATGCAAGATGCCATGAAGCCCAGAGCCTGCAGGATTTTCCTTGCAGTAAGCCTGGTACAATTTGCTAGTATTTTGAAGTACTGAGTTAGTTGCCCCTGTTTTTCTGGCATAAGATAGGCCATCTGGGTGTTTGTGTCCAAGTTGGCACCCAGGAAAGTTATTTTCTGAGATGGTGTTAGCCTGGATTTCTCTTTGTTGACTGTGTATCCCAGAGAATTCAATAACTGTGTTACATAAGCCAGATGTTCCAGAAGTATGTGTTTGCTGTCCGCTTGGATCAGGCAATCGTCCAAATAAGGGTAAATTTGTATCCCTTGAAGTCTGCAGTAGGCAATTACTGATGCCAGGCATTTCATGAATACTCTGGGCGCAGTAGATAAGCCAAAGGGCAATGCAGAGAATTGATAGTGGATTGAACCTGCAAGAAATCTGAGGTATCTTCTGCAGCTTTGTCTGATTGGGACATGCAGGCATGCCTCCTTGAGGTCCAATGTTAACAGCCAAAACTCCTTGCCCAGCATGGGAAGAAGCTGCTGTAAGGTGAGCATCTTGAATTTTGGTACGAGTAGAAATGTGTTTAGGATGGATAAGTCCAAAATGGGTCTCCAGTCAGTTCCTTTCTTTGGTACCAGGAACAGTCTGGAATAAAAACCTTGACCTTGTTCGTGAGTAGGTACCTCTTGAATAGCTTTCATGTCTATGAGTTTTGAAATTTGTATTTGTGCCTCTGCCCTTTGATTGTGTGGCAGGTTTGGCATGCCTCTCATTTTTGGAAGAGTGTGAAAATGAAATCTGTAGCCTCTGTTTATAATGTCCAGGATCCATTTGTCTGTTGTGATAATATGCCAGTTTCTTGTAAATAATGCCAGCTTTCCTCCCAAGGGTGCTGCCAGCTGAGACTTGCTTGGCAATGAAAGGAGGAAGTCATTGGGTTTGTTTCCTGTATTGTTGTGCACTGTCTTCCCCACCTCTTGGTGCTGGAGTTTGCCACTGTCTGCCTCTATATGATCCTTGAGATTGTCCTCTGCCCCTTGTGCACCTGTATCTACCTCTTTGGGGCTTGTCCGTGGCTGGAAAGGACCAGTTTTTTGAAGGCCAATTTCTGCTGAAACGTGGTGGTTGAACCTGTAGAAAAGCTTTGACAGTTTGCATAGATTTAGCTTTTTCTTCCATTTTCCGTAGTATCTCCTCAGCATTAGTACCAAATAATACATCCTTTTGCAAAGGAGCATCTAGTAGTTTAGCTTTAACATGATCAGGCAAGGTTTGTTCCCTAAGCCAGGCATGCCTACGAATGACTGATCCTGTAACCGCAGCTCTACTTGAGGCCTCTAGAGCATCACAGCCACATTGTAAGGTGTGCTTACCCACTTATTCTGCACTATGCATCATATCCTGCAACTCCTTCAAATCTGGTTGTTCAGGTTGTGACATTTTATTCCTTAATTGTGATAACAGAAACTGCTGATATTTAAGCATATGGAACTGACAATTTAAGGCCCTCATGGCTAGGGTGGCCAAGGTATATACCTTTTTTCCCCACCTTTCTAAGGATCTAGACTCTCTTTCGGAAGGTAGTGGATTCTTAGCAGTAGAGGCCTTCATTCCCTTGGGGCCTTGAGATATGGTTTCAGGGTCAGCATTATGGCTTTTGTAAAGAAATTGGTGAGAGTTAGGAACTCTGTAGTACCTATCAGGCTTGACTGGGGCAGGAGGCAGAGAATCCGGATTAAGGCAAGCCTCCGAGTAAACATCATCTAGTATGTCCAAGACAGGAGGTATCGCCAGAGGTCTGTGCTGAGGTAGCAAAAGAAATTCCCTAAATCTTTTCTTGGAATCCGAAAAGCCTTGGCCTTCCCAATGGAAGTGTTCCCTCAAGGTATGCAAGGTTTCCCCAAAAGAAAAATCCTCTGGGGGAGATACAGAAGGAATGGACTGCTCTGCATCAGAATCTTCAAAAGGGGAGTACGAGTGTTCCTCTTCATCAGAATGTTCTAAAATAATGGAGCCCTGGTCAGAAGAGGGAGAATCTTCCTCCACTCTGGGTCTCTTGTACGGAGGTGGTTGGGAACCCCTGATAAGAGTAATTAAATCCTCAGCCATTTTTAGCATCTGCTTTTTAGGCATGGGGCCTGGAGATGGGCCCTGTGCAACAAGCCTCTTGGGATGCATGGCTGATTTGGACTTAGTAAAGGCCTTAATGGAAAAGGAAGATGAGGGTCTAAAGACACCATGGGTGGAAGTGGACCTGTCCACATTAGGAGGCTCAACACTCACAGTGGCTTCGGTAGCTGTAGTCTGGGTATGGGCCGAGGCACCTGCGGTCTCGGTTACAGAAGACACCACCAGAGAAGTGTCGTCGGTAGTCAGGGGCTGCGTAGGCGCCTCGCTGAGAACCGGACCACGTGTAGCCGGTTTTGGCCTGGTGTCGGTCTTTGTCCTTGCGTTTTTTGGACAAAATGGTAGTCTGAGTCTCAGTCGGTGTCTCCGACGACATTTTATAATCAAAAGCTTTACCAAAAAAGTGCTGGGCGAACTCCACCCGACGCTTAATAGTGCGTTTATTGAAAGTAGCGCAAAAGCGACAGCCAGAGACGTTGTGGTCTGGGCCTAAACAACGTATGCGGAGGGAATGGAAATCCTTATGCAGTATTTGCTTCCCACAAGAAATACAATTGTTAACTTTGTCTGACATCGGTCTGAGGCAAGAAAAGTTTCCCCAACGGGGTACTTAGCTTTAAAGAAGACTTCGGTTTCCAAATTTTTGTAATTTCAGGAGCTGGCCGACCGGCACTTACGAACTGCTTCTGCTTCGGGCACCGCGTGGCAAAAAAGACTGAAGAAAATGGCGTCGGCTGTGTCTTATATACCCCTGTCGCACTGACGTCAGGAAAGAAAGCGACAACAACCGACGCCGGACCTAGACTTTGGAATTCGGCCGACCGAGGACCTGCCTGACGGCAGAGAACCCATCTGTAATTACTGCAGCTGTATGCACGATGAACATCCACACCTGACGAGGCCGGAACGGGGCAATAAGGATCACTTTGCACCCCAGTCGGCAAGCTTTCTGAAGTAACTTCGGAATGAGAGGTAATGGAGGGGGTAAGCATACAGTAACCCAGGAGGCTAAACATGGATGAGAGCATCTCTGGGGGAGTCCCCTTGTGAAGGGATCAGAGCAAAGAACTCGCTGCACTTCGCATTGGAAGGAGATGCGAAGAGATCGCAACAAGGCTGACCCCACGCAAGGAAGATCTCCTTCCCTATCGACTGTTTCAGAGACCACTTGTATGGCATTAGAATAGCCGTTTGTCTGCTAAAATGGTCCCGGGATGTGGGTTGCAATCAGAAACAGACTGGTGGAGATCACCCACTCCCACACTCTCATAGCCTCGCGACAGGGAGGGTAAGATTTGGTTCCCCCTTGTTTGTTGATGTACCAGACAATAGACATATTGTCTGACTGAACTGCAATCGTCCCCGGGGAAGAACAGCGTGAAAGACTTGCAACGCTAAAAGCACTGCCCTCATCTCCAGAACACTGATATGCAATCTGGTCTCTGTCTGGGACCACGTGCCTTGGACCATCCTCTCCAAATAGTGCCCCCCCACCCGAGCTGGGAGGCGTCTGTGGTCACTGTGGCTTGGGCTGTGGGTGATATGAAGGGTCGACTTGCAAAGATTTCCGGTGACTGGAGCCACCAGAAAAGAGACATCTTGCAGGCTCTGCTGATTCGAATTGGATAGCCCATGGGGAGGTTTAGCCAAGACGACTGTACTGCCAGGGTCCACTGAAGCACCTGCATGGGAAGGATTGAGACTGCTGCGGCCATGGAGCCAAGGGCTCGGAGAACATTGCTTGCCATTGGCAGCCTGGGGCCTAGGATCACTGATACATTGGCCCATAGGCTCTGGACCTGTCTAGAGTGAGAAAGTCTTTCAACTGTAGAGTGTCCAGCCGTGCCCTTATAAATTCCAAGGTCTATGTTGGGTTCAAGCGGGACTTGGAGATGTTGATGGTAATCCCTAGGTTGACTGCAAGATGCAGGAAGGAGTCTCTAGCCATGCAAAGAAGACACTTGGTGGAAGCAGCGAGGAACCAATCATCTAGGTAAGGAAATAGATGAAAATTCCCTGAAGCCTCAGGTGAGCCGCTACAACTGCCATAAACTTAGTGAACACCTTGGGGGCTGTGATGAGACCAAAGGGTAGGGCTCTGAACTGGAAATGATTGGCTCCCAGCCTGAAGTGAAGGAATCCCCTGGAGCTTCTGCAAATTTTGATATGGTATTAAGCGTCCTGGAGGTCTATCGAGCACATCCAGTCGCATTCTCGGAGGCAAGGTAGAAAGGACTGCAAGGTGAACATCTGGAATTTCTGCTTGGCTACATTCAGGTTCAGGGTTGACAGGTCCAATATGGGCCTGAGGACCCCCATCTTTTTTGGCCCTAAAAAGAACCTGGAGTAAAACGCCTAATCCGGACTGATCTGGGGGGACCGGTTCGATGGCTCAATTGCAAAGCAGCTTTGAAATTTCCTGCACTGCTGCCTCCCTTTGAGCGGGTGGAACATCCGGGAGGCGCTTTGCGTGGATGGGTGGGGCAACGAACGGGATGGAGTAGCCTCTGGATGTTATTTGGAGCACCCAATGTTCCACCGTAATGGACTCCAAAGCCATTAGGTGCAATGACCATCTTCCCCTGACTGTCTCCAGAGTAGGACAGTCGGGCAACCCCTCTGGGTTACTGCGTGGGTCTGTCCGAGAAGGTTTCCCTAGACCTAAAGTTCCTTGGCCTCTGGGGCGGCATCTGTCTTGTCCCCCTCTGCCTCTAGGGGACGAATTGTCCTGAGAGTCCCAGGAGAACCGAGATTTTCGGAAGCACATCTTCTTTTGCCCTCTTTGATTCCTAGAAAAGGATCTTTGAGGGTTAGAAAAGAGGACTCTGACGGCAGGGTCTTCCCGTACTCCTCGCTCTGGACCAGGGTGTCACGAACTGTCTTCGCAAACAGGGAAGAACCAAAGGGAGCATTTGTGGAGGACGCCTTGAAGGGGTCCGCGAAATGACAGTCTGAGCCAAGTGTGTCGCCTCATAGCTACGCCGATCCCAGCTGCCCTAGCAGCTCCTTCCATGGCATGGGAAAGAAGACGCATGGATGTGTTCAAAACAGATTTTAGAGTTGACATTTTCGCTGAGAACAGCTGCTTGTCCTATGGCGACAAAGACTCTGGGGGCGACACAGAGAACTCTGTGACTAGGTCTCGCTGAAGTCATATGACGTGTGCCAAAATAATTCAGGGCTGGAATAGAAAACGTCACTGAAGAAAAGTCTCGCTTCCCAAATGGATCCACCGCCCTAGACTCCTTGTCCGGAGGGTGGACCAAAAAACCTTTCTGTGCCAGTTCTCTCTTGGTGGCAGCTGCAACCACTATAGCATCCACCAGGGATCCCTTGTACCAGGCCTGTCTGTCTGAAGGAGGAGAGAGGATCCTGTCCGGGCGTTTAGGTATTGGCTCCATGGTGTCAGGCTCCTTCCATGCCCGCGTGGTACTGAGATCCACTAAGGGATCAGCAGGAGGGGACACCCAGGATGTAAATGGGCCTGTGCCAAAGGCTTCCAGGAATACTGACTCATCCGTAGAGGGTTTTGGGGCTGACAAACCTCCCCCTTTGGCAGAGGATCTCCATGATGTCTCCAACTTCATCTAAGTCCGTATCGTCTGTGAGGGACTTTAGGGAGTCCATGTGTCTCCTTTTACATGAGTGCTTACGGGGACCCTCTTCAGTGGGACTCTCTGAAGAAGGCTCATAAGTCACGGGGGTGGTTCCACAATGGGATCCACCTGGGGGTCCCTCTAGCATGGGCTGTCCCTGGGACAAGCTGATGGAAGTCGTGACCAAATCCACGGGAGCCTGGGCGGAGTCCAAGGCAATGGGCTGGGGTCTCAGTCCTTGGGAGAGAACCCTCTCCAACATTTTGAACGCCTAAAGAAAGCGCACCTCCTTAGCAACCAACAAGGAAGAAGCTCTCCCCGGCTCCGCCATGAAGATTGGGACCGAGGCTGAGGTAGCAGGGGTTCCAAAGGAACAGCTCGGATCTGACAATGTCGGAGCCGAAGACACCTCCGTTCCCTCAGATCCGACTCCCTGTTCTCAGCCCCGAGAGTTGCTCGGATCTGAATAGCTCTGATCCAAGGAAATGAAGGTAATGGCCGGCATTGAGGTTGAAGGAACCGTCGGCACCGAACCCCAGCTCAGAGGATCCTCGGATCCATAAACCCTGAAACGTAGGTTGGATCGAGGAAGGAGAGATTGCATGGAAGAAGGGCAACAGAGGTCCCCTCTCCAGCCGGAGAGGGGCCTGGCAAGACTCCCATTTGGATCTGGGTCTGAATGAACCTCCGCATCATCCTGTCCATATCTAGCTCAGACAGACTCAGAGTCGAACATGAGGAGGCGACAGACTCCGATATGGCTGGTCGGTGCGACAACCTCGAAGGTGACCTCGGGTCCGAGTGCTCAGTCAGCTAGGGGAGAACCACGGGGAATGGAGCCGAGGAGAGGTAGTTCTAATTACTTTTGTGGGCAGGCTAGGGAAGGGCTCCCGCCCTGGAGATCGCTTGTGGTGCCTATCCCCTTCTCTTGTCCTTGTCTTTTTTCTCCTTTTCAATACTTTTAGTCCCCACTTCAGTAGGCTTAGAGGGAGGTTGGGTCCCAGCCTGGGCGGGGAGGGGGTTGATCAGCTACTGGAGCCAAGGTCCTTAGCAACCAGCTTTGTCTTTCCTTTCCTTTAAGGCCCTAGGATTGAACCCTGCACACACCCCACAAGCTAGGGCGAGATGGGGAACACCCAGACAAATAACACACAAGAGTGTGGCTATCAGCCGGTGAAAGCTTGTGGCCACACACTGTGCATTTTTTGAAAGTTGGTTTTGGCTTCTCAGCCATAACAAAAATCCACTCAGCCAAAACTTAAACCAAAACCATCACGCACACGCACTAAGGTCAGGTTAGGCCTATCACACTACCCTACTAACTTTAACATTTTTTAACAGAAAAACTGACGAACAGCAAAGGGGAGGAAAGGGTTAATTATCGACCACACACACACACACACACACACACACACACACACACACACACACACACACACACACACTAAATGTATCAGAAAAACTTCTACTTACTATACCCAACTTGGAGCTAAAGAGACCACGATGCATATGCTTGAAGCGGCAAACGAGATCTGAGGGAAGGTAGGAGATGTGAGGGATTATGGGTAAGGGGAGGAGCTTGGAGCAGATGGTTGGAAAATGTTGCCGGCTCGGATCCGAATACCCACAGGTTACAGATAAATGAAGTTAACTACTTCAGATCACAAAGTTTTTTTTTTTTTTTTTTTTTTGAACGGAATACCCAGGGGGAGGAAGAAAGGGAAAGGTAAACACTATCCACACACACTAAACTAACTTTTGCACAGTTAAAGAAAGAAAACCCGAATCTACCTGCCTGGAGCTCAGAGATCACGTCTTGGCAAAGCCGCGGCAAATGAGATCTGGGGGTTGGAAGGAGGCTGCAGTGTAGTATGGGTAAGGGGGAAGAGCTTGGAGCTCGGATCTTAGCTTGGAAAGCTGCTGGCCCGGATCCATATCAGATCTGAAACCCACAGGTTGATGATCAAATGAAGTTAACTACTTCAGATCTGATAGTGCATACAGCCTGCCCTGAAATGTAGATATTTCCAGCAAGATTCCCTTATGAGGATGTGCAGATAAGCTTCTTTTAAGTTTAGGGTGACTAACCAGGCATCCTTGGCTAGTATAAGAAGAAGCTGTTGCAGTGTAAGCATTTTGAATTTTGGGACCACCAGAAAGGTGTTGAGGATTGATAGATCCAGGATCGGGCGCCAAGAGCTCTCTTTTCTGGGCACCAGGAACAGTCTGGAGTAGAAACCCTGTCCCTTTTGTTCTATTGGAACAGGTTGAATAGCCCTGATATGGAGAAGGGAAAGTACTTGCTTTTGAGCCTCTGCCCACTGGTTTGGAGGAAGGTATGGCAACCTGCTTGGTGTTGGCAGTGAGTGCAAGTAGAATCTGTATCCCTGGGATACAATGTTTAGAACCCATCGGTCTTGAGTAATAGACATCCAGTTTTCTGCATGAAAGGCGAGTTTTCCTCCTACAGGCGCAAGTACTTGAGCATGGCTCGGAAGGATAAATGGAAAGTCATTGTGAACTTTTTCCATAAGGGGGTGGGATTAACACTCTCCCTGGTTTTGAGGTGGAAACACTCCATTGTTAAGATCTCTGTATAACCTGAGACTGTAGTCTTGGTGGTCTGTTTCCCCTGGGTTTGGACTGAGAAGGCCTAAGAGGGACTGGAAAGGACCAATTTTTTGAAGGCCAATGCCAACTGAATCTAGGTGGCTGCACCTGTAAGAAATCTTTGACTGTTTGCATAGATTTAGCTTTTCTTCCATCTTTTTAAGAACTTCTTCTGATTTTGTGCCAAACAAATGCTCCTGATTTAATGGAGCATCTAGTAATTTTGCTTTGACATGGTCAGGCAAGACTTGTTCTTTTAGCAAAGCATACCTTCTTAGTACAGACCCAGTGACAGCAGCCCTGCAAGATGCTTCTAAGGCATCAAACCCACATTGCAAAGTATGTTTACTAACTTGGCTTGCAGAATGCATTAACTCTTGTAAATCTTTATTTTCTGCACAATAAGGAAGTAACACCATTTTTTGTTTAATTAGTTCCACGATATGTTGCTGGTACTTCAACATGTGAAACTGGCAATTCAAAGCCATGATGGCAAGAGTTGCAGAGGTATATACCCTTCTTACCCAATCTGTCTAAAGCTCTAGAATCCCTGTCTGAAGGGGTAGGGTTTTTGGCTGTAGTAGCCTTAAAGCCTTTAGGTCCCTGGGAAATGGTCTCTGGATCCGCAGTAGGATTCTTAAAGAGAAATTTGTGAGAATCAGGTACTCTGTAGTACCTGTCAAGTTTTCTAGGGGCTGGTGGTAAGGTTTCAGAAGTAAGACTGCACCCCAAGAAGACGTAGTCTACAAAATCCAGGACAGGGGGTATAGCTAGAGGCCTGTGCTGAGCCAAATCTAAAAATTCCCTGAGTCTCTTTTTGGACTGAGGATAGTCCTGGCATTCCCAGTGGAAATGCTCTCTTAAGGTATGCAAGGTTTCACCAAAAGATAAATCCTCTGGAGGGGAGGCAAAGGGAATTGATTCCTCTGTATCTGAATCCTCATAGGTAGATAAGGTATGTCCTGGTAATCAGAAGGGTCAGAGTCATCAGACTCCTGGTCTGTAGAATCAGAAGAAAATTCAATTCTTTGTCTTTTGGCAGAGGAAGGCTGGCTTCCCCTAATTAGAGTAATAAGGTCTTCAGCCATTCTAAGCATTTGTTTTTGTGGCATGGGAGGATGAGCATGCGCTTTGGATGTTTTTCTAGGCGTAGTGTGAACTCTGGGCCTGAGAAACTCTGTAGTTTTAGTAGGAAATGAAGTTGTCTAATATGAATATCGGTAGGTTGGAATACACCCGCAGAAGTCTGTGCCTGCACAGCGGCTCCGGACCCATCCAAGGTACAGACATCTGCAGGTTCCAGAGTCGAAGAACCATCTCACAGCACACCAGACTCTGAATGAGTCTCAGCAGAGGCCTGCGAATCTGTAGAAGCGGGCATCAGGGGCTGCAAAGGACTTACTGAGTACCGTCGGACTGGCGACAAGCTTAACGGAAGCGTCGTCGGCAGTTTTTAACCTATGCGGTCTGTCTCTGTCTTTGTGCTTTTTCAGAAGATCGGTAGTCAGATGACTTCCCAAAGCCATTTCGGAATATGGAGAATGAGAGCGAAAGAATTTAGCTACAAAAATAGCCTGGCGACGAATGGTTCGGGTGTTAAGGCACAAAACGGACAGCTAGGGACGTCGTGGTCTGGGCCTAAACAGGTGACGTAGTAAGAATGAAAATCTCTGTGAGGTATTTGCTTTCCACAGGCAAAGCAATTGTTAATTTTTTCTAACATTGGTTAGAGCAAAAAGAAAGAATCCCCAACGGGGTAGTTAACTTTAGAAGACTTTAGGTCTGAAACTCGAAAAAATGAAAATTTCAGGTAGCGGCCGACTGGCACTTGTGAGTTGCTTCTGCTTCGGGCTCATTCTCAGCAGGAAAGACTGATGTAATGGTGTTGGCTGCATGTTTTATAACCCCGATGACCTGAAGTCATGGAAGAGGCGACAGCTCCGATGCAGAAATCCCAAGGCTCTGGTATTCGGGCCGACTTGAGGGCTACCTGCAGGCAGATAACCCAAGTGTGATGACTGCAACAGTGAAACACGAAGAACATCATTTGTGTCAATGTGATATTCAATGACAGCTCCTAACTTGCAATTATCTACAAATTTAGTCAGCTAAAGACTGCATTAGTCTGTATAATGGGCAGGACTGAGTTGTCATCATCTACAGCTTGTTGCTGTATCACATCACCACAACATTATTAGTCTGTATTTGACAGGTTCCTTTTTTCAGACAGGTTTGAAAACTTCAACAGCCAAAATCACAGCTTCATCTCCTATGCTGATACTGTTCTTTCTGAATGTCTCATCTGAAACACCTTGTACTATCAATTCTCTGCAAGTGCCTTTCAGGCCATGTCTGATGGGACTGCTGTCAGAGTCAGACAGCTTGGTTCTATTTTGAAGGCCACCCACAGATTTGAACAGATGTGATTTATTTACCTAGACAACCACATCCTAATGCAGGTTAACACTAAAATGGGGCAGTGTAAACATTAAGCATGATGGCACCCCATTTCCCACAATTTCTCATGTGAAGTCTTACCAGAGCAGTCATCAATATGCAGGATGACATGTATCTGGGAATTCTAAGAAATTCTCTGTCCAATTTTCAATTCAGTTTGGAAATCTTTCTGCCATATTGTGTCAGAAAAAAAGTATTTTGCCCACAGAGAAAATTTGGTTTCTCTGTATCTAGTGGGGCTCCCATACACAAAACTCTCCTTACTAGAGACAGATGAGACTTTGGAAGATTTGGGGTCAGTCCCTTTGGATAGAATAAAATAATTCCTACTCCTCAATCACACAGGAGTTTTTTTTTTTACCTTCTAAATAGAACTCTAGAAAGAAAGGGTAAACAACCTGGCTGCAAATTTAAAGTCTAGAGAAACCCATGGACAAAGAGAATCCATTATTTGAGAACAGCCTAGGGTGTTTGTTTTGGCAAGTATCTTTCTTTCCCAGAACAGTGAGTTGACCATCCTCTCCTTCGGAAATCATGACGTGTGCTTTGATACTGACATCCACATTGTAATAGCCTTGTCCTTCCTGTGTTTACATGGTTTTCTTCATGGCAGTCTGGCTTCCTCCCACATTCCAAAGACATACAGCAGATAGACTGGACACACTACATTGGCCACAGGTGTGAGTAGGCATGAAAAAGTGTGTAGTGTGGAAGAACAGTGGGAGGGCTAGTCAACTGGCAATGTAAACCTTGGCTCTAGAATACTGTCATTGTTGAAGTCAAACTCTGACCCCATGTGCAAAAATGGGAAAAGGGGGTTATGGATTACCCAAGTGTCCATATGGCCTTGACCCACCTGCAGTAAAGGCTAGGGTGGTTGGAAGGTTACATCTATTGTATATTTAAAAAAACATTATAATAAACACATAATATACCATATTAAATGAAGTAGGCAATACCGAAATAAAGTAAAAGAAATGACCTTTTCCTAAGCTGCAAATTCAAGGTGAAAGGACACACTTTTATAAAATGATTAGAAACAAAGTGGTAAAATGTACAAATGAAAATGATAAGATGAAAACCACTTGAGAGAATAAAAGCTTTTTCATTTATTAAGTAAAACACAAGTCTGATTAAATCTTCTTACTGGTTAAAAGAGTGCCAATGAACAATAGTAGGAGTACAACAAGAGCTATAAAAAGTACAGTTGTGTACACTTACCATAAATGTAGATGTTCGAGTGTATTCACTGTTGCAATCATCACATTTGGGTTATTCCTTCCAGGGCAGCCCTCGGCTGGCCCGAATACTAGAGGCTTAGTATTTCTGTGTCGGCTGCTGTCGCTTCAAGACTGACATCAGGTCGTCAGTAGTATAAAATAAGGCAGCCGACGCCATTACATCAGTTTTTCTTGCCCTAACCTGTCAGGAGCTCCCAAGTGGGAGCCAGGTTCTGGTGGAATAACCCCACCAGCAGAAAGTAAATACCAATATGTCCCTTGTAAGGAAAGAGAAGAAATATGAGGGGGGTGGAGGGAGGGAACCAGGACTGCAACAGTGAATACACTCGAACATCTACATTTATGGTAAGTGTACACAACTGTACTATGTTCTTCATGTTTCACTGTTGTAGCCATCACATTTGGGTCGATTCCCAAATCTGAGGAAAAGGGTGGAGGCAGTCAAGGAAACTAGGGGCTGGCTAAGATGCCCTGCAAGACTGCAGAGGTAAACCCTGCCCTGGATTTGGAGAAGATAGGCAGGTGGTAATGTTTGGTGAAGGTGTGAACAGATGTCCAGGTGGCAGCCTCCACAATGTCTTTGGTGGGGACTCCTCTGAGGAAAGCTGCAGAGGTGGAGGCTGCTCTGGTGGAGTGAGTCCTGACCCCCTTAGGGGGAAGCTTTCTGTGTTGTTTGTAAAAGAAATGGATGCAGTGTGCTATCCATTTGGAGATGGCTTGTTTGGAGATGGCCTTGCCCTCTGCACCTGCAGCAAAGCTAACTAGCAATTGATCAGACTTTCTGAAGGATTTAGTCCTGGTCTAGATAGAATCTGAGCTGTCTGTACACATCTAGAGAGTGCAGAATCCTTTCCCCCTTGTTCTGTGGGCTAGGGAAAAAAGGTGGGCAAATTAATGGATTGGTTGAGAGCTACACTGGACACCACCTTGGGCATGATGGATGGGTTAGTCCTAAAGGATACCCTGTCAGCATGGATGATGATGAAGGGTTCCACAGCCATGAGTGCTTGCAGCATGGAGACCCTTCTGGCTGAAGTGATGGCCAGAGAAAGCTGTCTTCTAGGAGAGAAATTTTAGCTCTGCGCAAGAGGCATGTTCAAAAGGGGGGGGGGGGGTAAGCTTTTCCAACACAAAGTTAAGGTCCCAAGCTGGGGTTGGTGCTTTTCTGGGTGACCTCAAGTTGCTAGCCCCTCTTAGGAAATGTTTGTTCAGAGGGTGTGAGAAAAGGGGCTGCTCAGTGGGAAATTGAGCAGAGATAGCAGAGGCAAGCATTTTAATAGAGGAAAAGGAGAGTCCACTGTGTAGCAGGTCAGCTAAGTAATCCAGGATGAGAGGGAGGGAGGGCTGTGCCATATTGACTCCCTTAGCCTAAATCCTGGTGCAGAACCTTTTCCATTTCTCAGCTTAAGACTTTCTAGTGCTAGGGTGTCTGGCCTCACGTATAACATCTAGAACCTGCTTGCTGAGGTTGGCAGATTGATCTGCCAAATTGAGTGTCTACAATTGGGGATGCATGAATTCCCCTTCTCTCTGGGTCGGGTTCAGGCACCTAGGCAGCGAGACATTTCCCTGTGGTACATATGACTGGAGACGCATGGCTGGAGTGACATTCAGCTGCAGAGAAACATGGCTGTTTGCAAATTCCCTGTGGGCAAAGAGAAGCCCACACTGCTATGCTCTCAGCTTTAATAACCAAACACATGGAAGCAGAAGAAGTAATGATTGTTGTGCTCAGTGTACAGTACATACTTATGGAACTACAATATGTAGAAGTGTGCTACAGCATGGAGGAAATCCTGCATGCTACTGTAGTAACATTTATGCTCCAGTATGTGTGTAAGGTAATGTTCCCTACACACTGTGAAGGGGTAGTGGTCCACACACACCAATTATAAAGGCACTCCCCATTGTGCACTGCATTTTTATTGCCACTGATATGCCCTCTGGCCAGCCTGCTGCCGATGCCTGCCATACCTGCTGTCTCATGTTCCCTTGGGGACCATGGACATTGTTTTCCCCCTGTACATTTGGTTACTGAAGTTGTGGGCACTGCAACACATGCTTCTTTTTGCCCAAAGGGAATGTGTTAACAGCCATATTTCTCTGCAGCTGAATGTCACTTCAGCCATGTGTCCTCAGTCAAATGTACCACAGGGAAATGTCTCGCTGCCTAGGCACCTGAACCACTCTGTGTCAGGAGGTTTGGAAGCTGAAGGAGATGCCAAGGTGGGCGAGGGGAGAGGCTGCGCAGCAAGGGGTACACCAGAGTGGCAAGGCCAGTCTGGAGCTGCAAGAAAGTACAGTTTTGTACCTACCATAAATGTAGATGTTTGAGTGCTAATACAGCTGCAGTCATAACAGATGGGTTCGCCTGCCGTCAGGTGGGTCCTCGGTCGGCCGAATTCCAAAGTCTAGGTCCGGCGTCGGTTGTCGTCGCTTCTTCCCTGATGTCAGTGCGACAGGGGTATAAAAGAACCAGCCGACGCCATTTTCTTCAGTTTTTCTTGCCCCAGATGTCAGGTGCCCCCAGAAGGAAGGCAATACATAAGTTTGTGTAATAATGCAGTGCAATATAATCAAAATACAGTAGTTACAAGCAAATACATCATAAAAGAATACCCCAATCAGGTTGTATGAGGATGTGCTAGCCTATAGGCCTGTCCCAAGAGGGGAAGGAGGGAGGGAAACCTGGACTGCAGCTGTATTAGCACTCTAACATCTGCATTTATGGTAGGTACAAAACTGTACTATGTTCATCGTGCATACAGCTGCAGTCATAACAGATGGGTAGAATCCCAAAGCTAAGAAAGGGGTGGTAGGCACTAGGTGGAACTAGGAGGAGCCAAAATGCCCTGCAAGACTGCAGTGGCAAAGCCTGCTCTAGATTTGGAGTATAATGGTAGGTTGTAGTGCTTGGAGAAGGTATGCACAGAACTCCAAGTGGCTGCTTCCAAAATATCCTTGGTAGGAACTCCTCTGAGGAAGGCTGCAGAGGTGGCTGTGGCCCTGGTGGAATGAGTTCTAATGCCTGTAGGTACAGCTTTGCCATGAAAGGAATAGCAAAAGTGTATGCAGTGGGCTATCCATTTTGAGATTGTCTGTTTGGAGATTGGCTTTCCTTGAGCTCCTACCGCATAGGCCACAAAGAGCTGTTCTGATTTCCTGAAAGGCTTTGTTCTGTCCAAATAATAACGCAGTTGTCTGTGGATGTCCAAGGAATGTAGTAATCTCTCCCCTTTGTTTTCAGGATTAGGATAAAAAGTAGGTAAATGTATGGCCTGATTTAAAGCTACCCTGGATACCACTTTAGGCATAAAGGACGGTTTGGTTCGTAAGGAGACTCTGTCCTGATGGAAGATGATAAAAAGCTGGACAGCCATGAGAGCCTGTAGTTCTGAAACTCTACGAGCTGAGGTGATAGCCAGAAGGAAGGCTGTTTTCCATGACAAATACTGCAAATCTGATGAGGCAGCTGGCTCAAAAGGAGGCAAGGTCAGTTTTTCCATAATGAAGTTAAGATCCCAAGCAGGTATTGGTTGTTTCCTTGGAGGTCTTAAATTTTTAGCCCCTCTGAGGAACTGTCTTAAGAGTGGGTGAGAGAATAAAGGTGGATCAGTGTTGTATTCTGCAAAAATGGCTGAGGCATGGATTTTGATGGAGGAGAAAGAAAGTCCACTGCTTAGCAGTTCAGCCAAGTATTGTAGTATTTGAGGTAAATTCAGTTTTCCAGGGTCCTGGCCCTTTTTCTCATTCCAGACACAAAAATGTTTCCATTTTGCGGAGTAAGCTTTTCTAGTTGATTACATTCTGGCCTCCAAAATGACATCCTGCACCTCCTTGGAGAGTAGGGCCTGCTGTGATGCTAAGAAATCTTCCATGCGGCTAGATTGAGTGTCTTTAGCTGACTGTGAAGAGTTTTGAAGCTGTGCTGAGTCAGAAGAAGAGGCATTCGAGGCAGGGTCCATGGTGGGGAATGCGTCAGGCTCCTCAGGAGTGGGTACCAGTGTTGCCTTGGCCAGTCTGCAGCAATGAGGATCATCTTTGGTCTGTCTGCTCTGGTCTTCAATAAAACTTTGGGCAGCAGAGGAAGAGGTGGGAAGGCATAAACTGTCATTGATGTCCAACTGAAAGAGAGAGCGGCCACTCTCCAGGCCTTTGGATGGAAGATCCTTGAGCAGAATTTTGTCAATTGATGATTTTTGTGGGAGGCAAAGAGATCTATGTCTGGCCTTTCCCATTCTTGGATTATTTCTGTAAAAACTTTTGGATGCAACTTCCATTCGTGTGGGTCTGTCATATTCCTGCTTAGGTTGTCTGCCAGCGTGTTTTCCTTGCCTGGCAAGTACTGTGCTTGTAGTTCCATTTGTAAGTCCATGGCCATGTTCCAAAGTGACATGGCCAGTCTGCATAGGGGTAAGAATGTGTTCCTCCCTACTTGTTTATGTACCACATAACTGTGGTGTTGTCCATTCTTATCAATAGTTGACCTGGTTGTAGGAGGTCCTTGAAAGCTATAATAGCATTTATTACTGCTAGCATTTCTTTTTGATTGATGTGAAGGTGCTTTTCTGTTTGGGACCACTTGCCCTGAATGCACCGATCTGTCATGTGTGCCCCCCCCCCCGGCGTAGTCCGAGGCGTCTGTTGTGATGACTTGATTTGCTTGAGGCTTGCTGAATGGAAGACCTGTGTTTGTTTGACATGCTTGAGCCCACCACAGAAATTCCTTTTGCAGACATGGAATTAGTGGTATTATTGTTTCCAAACTGTGGCTGTGTTGAGACCATATGTTTTTCAGGTACCATTGTAGTTTCTTCATATGCAGCTTTGCACATGGGATTAGTAAGATGCAAGATGCCATGAATCCCAGAGCCTGCAGGATTTTCCTTGCAGTCAGCCTGGTGCAATTTGCTAGTGTTATGAAGTATTGAATTAGCTGCCCCTGCTTCTCTGGCGTGAGGTAGGCCATCTGGGTGTTTGTGTCCAAATTGGCACCCAGGAAAATTATCTTCTGAGAGGGTATTAGCCTTGATTTCTTTTTGTTGACTGTGTATCCCAGAGAATTCAATAACATTATTACATAAGCCAGATGTTTCAGAAGAATGTGCTTGCTGTCCGCTTGGATCAGGCAGTCGTCCAAATAGGGATATATTTGTATCCCTTGAAGTCGGCAGTAGGCAATTACTGATGCCAGGCATTTCGTGAATACTCTGGGGGCAGTAGATTAAGCCAAAGGGCAATGCAGAGAATTGATAATGGGTTGAACCTGCAAGAAATCTGAGGTACCTTCTGCAATTTTGTCTGATAGGGACATGCAGGTATGCCTCCTTGAGGTCCAATGTTACCAGCCAAGACTCCTTGCCCAGCATGGGAAAAAGTTGCTGTAGAGTGAGCATCTTGAATTTTGGTACGAGTAGAAATGTGTTTAGGATGGATAGATCCAAAATAGGTCTCCAATCTTTTCCCTTCCTTGGCACCAGAAATAGCCTGGAATAAAAACCTTGACCTTGTTCGTGCGTAGGTACCTCTTGAATAGCTTTCATGTTTATGAGATCTGTAATTTGTCTTTGTGCCTCTGCCCTTTGATTGTGTGGCAGGTTTGGCATGTCTTTCATTTTTGTAAGGGTGTGAAAATGGAATTTGTAGCCTCTGTTTATAATGTCCAGGATCCATTTGTCCTTTGTGACAATATGCCAATTTTTTGAAAATAATGCCAGCTTTCCTCCTAAGGGGGCTGCCATTTGCGACCTGGTTGGCATGCAAAGGGGAAAGTCATTGGGTTTGCTTTCTGAAAGATTGTGAGTTGTCTTCACCACCTCTTTGTGTAGGAGCTTGCCATTGTCTGCCTCTATACGATCCTTGGGATTGTCCTCTGCCCCTCGGGCGCCTGTATCTGCCTCTTTGGGGTCTGTCTGTGGCAGGAAAGACCAGTTTTTGGAAGGCCAATTTCTACTAAAACGTGGGGGTTGAACCTGTACAAATTCTTTCACAGTTTGCATTGATTTAGCCTTTTCCTCCATTTTCCTTAATACCTCCTCAGCATTAGCACCAAATAGTACATCCTTTTGAAGAGGGGCGTCTAGTAATTTAGTTTTGACATGATCAGGCAAGGTTTGTTCCTTGAGCCAGGCATGCCTACGTATGACTGATCCTGTAACAGCTGCTCTACATGAGGCCTCTAGAGCATCAAAACCACACTGTAAGGTATGCTTACCCACTTGTTCTGCACTATGCATCAAATCCTGCAACTCCTTCAAGTCTGGTTGTTCAGGTTGTGACATTTTACTTTTCAATTGTGATAATAAAAACTGTTGGTATTTTAGCATATGAAACTGACAGTTTAAGGCCCTCATGGATAAGGTAGCCGAAGTATATACCTTTTTTCCCAACCTTTCTAAGGATCTGGAATCTCTCTCGGAAGGCAGTGGATTTTTAGCAATGGAGACCTTAACTCCCTTGGGGCCCTGTGAGATGGTTTCTGGGTCAGCAGCATGGCTTTTGTATAGAAATTGGTGCGAGTCAGGGACACTGTAGTACCTGTCAGGCTTAACTGGAGCTGGAGGTAGAGAGTCCGGGTTAAGGCAGGCCTCCGAGTAAACATCATCTAGGATGTCCAAGACAGGAGGTATAGCCAGAGGCCTGTGCTGAGGAAGCAAGAGAAATTCCGAACCTTTTCTTGGAATCTGAATAATCCTGGCCTTCCCAGTGGAAGTGTTCCCTTAAGGTATGCAAAGTTTCCCCAAATGAGTAATCCTCGGGGGGGGGGGGGGATACAGAAGGGATGGATTCCTCCACATCAGAGTCTTCAAAAGGGGAGTAAGAATGTTTCTGATCATCAGAGTGCTCTGAAATAATGGAGCCCTGATCAGAGGAGGGGGAATCTTGCTCCACTCTAAGCCTTTTGTCCGGAGGGGGCCGAGAACCTCTGATAAGAGTAATTAAATCCTCAGCCATTTTAAGCATCTGTTTCTTAGGCATGGGGCCTGGAGATGGGCCCTGTGTAGCTGGTCTCTTAGAGTGCATGGTTGCTTTAGACTTTGTGAAAGCCTTGATGGAGAAAGAAGAGGAAGGTCTGAAGACACCTCGAGTGGAGGTGGACCTGTCCACATTCTGAGTTTCAACGCCAAGAGTGGCTTCAGTATCTGTAGTCGGGGTGTGGCCCGAGGAGCCTGCGACCTCGGGCACAGGAGACACGGTCAAAGACAGGTTGTCGGTGGTCAGGGGCTACGTAGTCGCCTCGCTGAGAACCGGACCACGTGTAGTCAGCTTTGGCGTGGTGTCGGTAGAGGCCGCGGACCTCATGTGTCGGTCCTTGTGTTTGCGTTTTTTAGACAAAATCGGAGTCGGAGTATCCGACGACATAGTATAGTTAAATGCTTTCCCAAAATAATGCTGGGTGAACTCCGCCCGACGGTTAATAGTGCGTTTATTGAATGTAGCACAAAAGCGACAGACCGAGACGTCATGGTCTGGGCCTAAACAAGGTATACAGAGGGAATGGAAATCCTTATGTGGTACTTGCTTCCCACAATAAATACAATTATTAACTTTGTCGGACATCGGTCTGAGGCAAGAAAAGTTTCCCCAACGGGATACTTAGCTATTAAGAAGACTTCGGTTTCCAAATTTTTGTAATCTCAGGAGCTGGCCGACCGGCACTTGCAAACTGCTTCTGCTTCGGGCACCGCGCGGCAAGAAAGAGTGAAGAAAATGGCGTTGGCTGGTTCTTTTATACCCCTGTCGCACTGACGTCAGGGAAGAAGCGACGACAACCGACGCCGGACCTAGACTTTGAAATTCAACCGAGGACCCGCCTGACGGCAGGAGAACCCATCTGTTATGACTGCAGCTGTATGCACGATGAACATCTGTCCTTGGTTTTTCCTCATTTATTTTGAGCAGTACCCTGGGGATGAGACATAGTGGAGGAAAGGCATAGACTGATAGATTGACCTAGGGGAAGGACAGGGCATCCACATTCCAAGCCATGCAGTGAAGCTCCCTGGTGCAGAACTTGCTGAGCTGATGGTTGGTGTAGGAGGCAAAGAGGTTGACCTTCGGGGTGCCCCATTTCTGAGTTATTAGGGTGAATGTTCTTCTGGTGAGCTGCCACTCGTGTGGGTTCAGCAGATTTCTGCTTAAGTGGTCCACCAGAGAGTTGAGAGAACCTTGTAGGAATTGTGCAAACAGCTGGATTTGCATTGCAGAGGCTGTGCCAAAAGGTCATGGTCAGCCTGAATAGAGGGTAGGGCAGAGGCCCTTCCCTGCTTCTTGATATACCACATCACAGTTGTCTTGTCTGTTTTGATCAGGAGAGCTCCAGTGGAGAGAAGGGGCTTGAAGGCTATGAAGGTGTGCTGGACAGTTATCACTTTTTTGTTGATGTGCAGATGGATTTGATGTGGGCTCCATTGGCCCTGAATGCACCTGCCGTCCAAGTGTGCACCCCAGACATAATCTGAGTCTGTGGTGAGGGTCTGGGAGACGTGGGGTGGTAAGAAAGGTAGTCCTTTGTTGAGGGAGCATGCTGTTGCCCACCAAAGAAAATTCTTTCTGAGGCAAGGTATTATAGGTATAAGAGTCTCCAGGTCTTGAGAGTGTTGACACCAAAAGCTTTTTGGGTACCATTGAAGTTTCCTCATATGCAGTCTGGCATATGGAAGGAGTAGAATGCAAGATGCCATGAAACCCAGAGCTTGCATGATTTTCCTTGCAGACAGTTGGGTCTGGTGGCTAGTTAAGAGAAGTAGGCTGTCAGGAAGGTTTGCTTTTCTGGTGTAAGGAATGCCATCTGGGATGCTGTGCCCAGGCTTGCTCCCAGGAATATAATCCTTTGGGTGGGTACCTGTTTGGACTTTTTTGTTGATTGTGTACCTTAGGGAGGTTAGTAGGGACTTCACAAAGGCAAAGTGCTTGAGCAGCTTTTCCTGGCTGTCTGCCTGAATTAGGCAGTCTACATATGGGTAAATGTGGATATTCCTTTATCTGCAAAAGGCAATGGGTGGAACCAGACATTTTGTGAAAATTCTGGGAGCAGTAGATAAGCCAAAGGGAAGTGCAGAGAACTGAAAGTGCTGAGATCCTGCCCTGAAATGAAGATATTTCCTGCATGATTCCTTGATAGGGATGTGGAGGGAGGCCTCCTTTAGGTCTAGGATGGCTAGCCAAGCATCCTTGGAAAGCATGGGTGAGCATTTGGAATTTTTGGATCACCAGGAAGTTGTTTAGAATGGATAGATTGAGGATGTTGTGCCAAGTGCCTTCTTTCCTGGGTACCAGAAATAGTCTAGATTAGAAACCTTGGCCTTTCTGTTCTGCAGGAACTTGCTCTACTGCCCTCATGGACAACAGTCAAAGGACTTGCTTTTGCACCTCTGCCCACTAGTTTGGAGGTTGATCTGGGAACCCCTTTGGAGTTGGAAGGGTGTGGAAAGAAAATTTGTTTCCCTGGGACACTACGTTGAGAACCCAGCAGTCATTGGTAATGGTGGCTCAAGTGTTTGCATGAAAGGAGAGTTTTCCTTCTAGGGGTAAGTGGAGGTTGGCAGAGGGAGGGGTTGGAGGAGTTCTTAACATAAGGGGGTGGCTTAGAACTCCCTGGTTTAGAAGTGGAGGTAGTACACTGCTTAGATCTCTGCATTCCTTGTGGCTGCTGTCTGTGGTGTCTGGTTCCCCGGGGTCTGGGCTGAACTGACCTGGAGGGAGCAGGAAAGGGTCAGTGTTTGGCAGGACAATGCCTGCTGAACCTAGGTGGCTGGACCTGTAGGAAATCCTTAACTGTCTGCATAGATTTTGCTTTTTCTTCCATCTTTTTTAAGACCACTTCTGCCTTAGTGCCAAATAAGTTGTTGCAAGGGGGCATCCAACAATTTAGATTTAACATGGTCTGGCAAGGGCTTTTAAGGACAGAACCGGTGACTGTTGCCCTGGAAGAAGCTTCTAGGGCATCAAAACCACAGTGCAAGGTGTGTTTAGTTACTTGACTTGCAGAATGCATTAACTCTTGGAACTCTCTAGATTCTGCACAAGCAGGAAAGGAAGACATTTTTTGTTTGAGTAGTTCCAGGGTATGTTGTTGAAATTTTAGCATATGAAACTGAGAAGTTAGTGCCCTCATAGCAACAGTAGCTGGGGTGTATACTTTTTTATCCTATTTGTCTAGTGCTCAAAAATCCCGATCTGATGGGTGGGATTCTTAGCACAATTTGTTTTAATTCCTTTAGGCCCTTGAGAAACTACCTCAGGGTCAGCAGTAGGATTTCTAAAAAGAAATTTGTGCGAGTCTGTAATACCTGTCTGGTTTTCTGTGGTGTGGTTCGTAGTCTGGGCCTAAAAAGCTCTGTAGTTTTCGAAAGAATGATAGTCGCGAAATATGTCGTCGGTTTGTGTCGAGAATCGGTAGTGCAAAGGACTTCCTCAGTAGTCGGTGCCTGCTCAGTGGCTCTGGACCCATCCAAGGTAGAGACGACCGCAGGATTTTTAGTCGAAGCAGAGTTTTGCGGCATACTGGACTCCGAAAGGGTCTTGGTAGCGGCCTGCGAATCCACAGAAGTGGGCATCAGGGGCTGCTAAAGCGCCTCACTGAGGACCAGAGAACTAACGACTAGCTTAATGGGAGCGTCGTCATAAGGTTTGGACCTGTGCGGTCTGTTTCTATCTTTACGTTTGTTTGGAAGATCTGCTGTCGGATGGCTTACTGAAGCCATATCGGAATTCGAGGACTGTAAGGGAAAATATCTAGCTACAATAAGGGCCCAACGACGTATAGTTCTGGCATTGAACAAAGCACAGAAGCAACAGTGGGGAATGTCGTGGTCTTGGCCTAAACAAGTGATGCAGTACGAATGAAAGTCTCGGTGTGGTATTTGCTTTCCACAGGCGAGACAATTGTTAACTTTTTCTGACATTGGTTAGTGCAAGAAAAAAGGATACCCCACAGGGTACTTAGCTTTAGAAACCTTCAGCTTCAATTCGGAAGATGAAACTCAGGTAACAGCCGACCGTCACTCATGTGAACTGCTTCTGCTTCGGGCTCCACGGCAAGAAAGACTGATGTAATGGCATCGGCTGCCTTACTTTATACTACTGACGACCTGACGTCAGTCCTGAAATGACAGCAACCAACTCAGAAATACTAAGCCTCTGCTATTTGGGCCGGCTGAGGGATAAACCAAATTTGATGACTGCAAGTGTGAGACATGAAGAACATCAAATATTTCTATAGGGTACCTATTAAAATGTCAGCACTTGAAATGTCGAGTACTGAAAACCTGGGAAAACAAAAAAAGACTGAAAAAAGAGAACAGTGAATCTCAAACATTGCTCTTCTCCTCTAAACCTCTTTTTGCAGGGGGGGGGGGGCCCTCCTCTGCCCATCCATGTTGGGGGCAAGCCCCCCACATCCCCTGAACCTATATAATTAACTCAGAGATTGCCATACCTTCAAAAAAGGTATACTCTTTCTTTATTTTATGTTTATGTAGAAAGTCCAACTGGACAAAACGTCATTTTTCATCGGAGGCCCGAGGAGAAAAGCTCCATATTTACAAATAACAGTACGACACACATACAATGTACAGATACCAATGTTGACTCAACCTCAGATGCAGATTCTGAGAAATGACATCTCAGACTTAGTAGATGTTAAGCCCCTTCTTTCTGCCATTCAGTCTCTGCGTTTCAGGACTTGGTCTAGTGGTTCCAGACATTCAAAATGGTTACCATTTCTACACTAGTATCATCATTGTAGAAGGGGGAAGAGCTTCATGGTGTAGTAAGTCCTGACTGAGCTCAAGCAGCCAGAGTTTGATTAGCATCCATGGCACTGTAGGTGCCAGGAAGTTATCAACCCCTCCCTTTGCCCCATTTTCTACATGGGGATCAGGGTACTGAGTCAAATGTCACCACCTTCCTCTTTTCAGTGGCACTCTCTCGTACTTTCAACAGTCATGCCTGACTGTCTGACGTCTTCTCTCACACAATTCGTATGATCTTTTTGCTAAAGATCCCATTTACTCTTGCCTTCCTTCCTCTCTCTCCAAATCTTCACCTAACATTTTCTGTTTTCCTGCACATGTGTTCAAACTACCATAACCTGTTCTCTTTGACCTGCTCTGGAACTGGAGCTGCTCTGGCCTCTGTTCTGAAGACCTCTCATCTTTGTTTATCCCAGTGCGCATCTATCTCAGACACTTCATCTCCTTCACTTCTAGTTTTGTCAGCTACTGTATCTTCACCACATGTGTTTCTGTACCATACAGTATCACTGTTTTGTAGGGTCCATATTATATTGTCGACAACTCACAATATCGACTGAATTGTTCGACACCACAATGTTGAACTACAAAAATAGCGAACGGCTATAAAGAAATCGGTTGGCCAAACACCAATGGCACAGAAACAAATATATTTAAGTGGGGGGCTTCGCCTCTCAAACGTGGGGGGCCATGCTCCTCCACACCCCCTAACTAAATATTCTAACTCTGAGACTACACTACACTCAGAGAAAGGGCAGGTGTCAGAGAACAGCCAACAAATTTCTTTCCGTTGGAAAGAAATCGGGTATTTGTCCGTTCGCTATTTTTGTAGTTCGACATTGTGGTGTCAAACAATTCAGAGTCAACATTGTGAGCTGTAGACAATATAATATAGACCCATTTTGTACACTACTTTTCAGCTGTTCTGACACTGTTGTGTCGTACACTACCTGACACAGTGTGTCACTTGGCTGCAACCCCTCTGAGACGAGTACTGACCTCAGACTTCCCTTCTCCTCAACCAAGCTTCCGAAATACCACAAGCTGCTAATCAGGATGTCAGAGGAAGGATTAAAGGGACATGGCTCACTCACCTCTCCCAGGATGGAAGGAACATGTGCACAGTCAGAGGCTTATAAGGCAGTGAGATTTCTTTGTTGGAGATGGGAAAAAGTGTTGCTAAGTGCTCTAGGGAGAAACACTTGCAGAAGTTAGCAGACAACTTCACAATCAACCCGCAGCAGGTACCTTCCCCAATACATCACAGTGTGTGGGGGTGGGTGGAGTAAGAATTAAAGCAGAAGACCTAATATTATCCATAATGACTGAATGATGGTCCCACCCAGTAAACCCTCATACCCAGATAATGAGATGGGGCTTCTGATCTTAGAACACCTACACTGCCATGTGCTGGAATTTTGCTACTTAATGGCTGAGAATAGTTATGTGATTATGACGGTCAAGCAGGAAGAAAAGGGGGATCCTCAGCGGCGTACTTCTCTTCTCAATGCACTTAAACACACCCAGTGTGATGCTTTGCAACCATGAGCTCTTCTGATGCAAACTCAAAAGTAGCAAGAACCAAAGATAGTACAGATGGCTGTTGTCTATATGCCTCTTACATGAAGATACTGGAGATAAGGTAATGCCAGCTCAGCCATGAGACAAGGTGTTCTCTGCTCTGAAACTCAAACCAGAAATCAGAGATCATTACTGTGTGCTACAGTGACGTCTGAAGAACATCTTTGGAATCATCATGAGTAACATTAACAGGCTTAGATGAGCAGTTTTTCTCCCTGCGGGAGACTTGACTGCAAACACTGCTACTCTGTGGAGTTTATTAAGTTTTATCATCCCTTGTCTGCTTGACTGTTCTGCTGATGTGGAAGTCTGTCCACCTTAAGAGTGGTCCATGTCTTCTGACCAAAGTTCAGCTTTGTACAAAGAGATCAAGTGATTTTATTTTGGAAAGCATGCTGTCTCAGGGCCTGGAGTGAGTCTCAGGAACTATCGACCTTGTGTAAATGGAAGATGGACTGTATGTTCTATGCTTAAACAGGAACTGTTCTACTCTGCCAGTAAATGTATTCCGTCTTCCACATGTTGTTTACTTCCTCACAGATGTATACATTGCTTACCTAACTGTGAATGTCCTGGAAACTGTTTGCTTTTTCAACACTTCATCTCTTCTTAAAATGTATTTGGTTTTCACACATGTTGTGTTCACCTTGTAAAACGGTTCAGGAGATGAACACTAAAATGAGTCTGAACTTGGTTGATGCTGTTGAACCTTGGACTGCTGCCTCTTCATAGATGTTTCTTTTTGTAGGTGATGAAGTTTATTATGGAAGCATGGACTATTTATAAACCATACTCTCATTTTCTCAAGTGTGGACCTTTTTACTCTTTAATCAGTACAGACCCATTAGAAAGGCCACTGATCACTCCTAAATAAATTACAAGGAAAATGGATGCCTAACGTGCTTCCAAAAGGGCTACGTGACTAGCCAACATATTCACTGGATAGGGTTGCCACCTTTTAAGCAGGCCAAAGTTGGACATGGGGGTGTGGCCAATATGACACTGACCACACCCTCTACCATGGCATCACCACAGGAGCAGTAAAGGAGATGCTGTTATGGGTATGACAGATGGCTGCTGGAGTGGTTAGTTAGCTGGCTGCTGGAGTGGCTGGTCGGCTGGCTGCTGGACTGGCTAGCTGGCTGCATGCTGGAGTGGCTAGCTGACTGGCTGGCTGCTGGAGTGGCTAGCTAATTGGCGGGAGTAGCAGCTGGATGGATGACTGGATGGATGGCTTGATGGATGGCTGGATGGGTGGCTGGATGGGTGGCTGGATGGGTGGCTGGATGGGTGGCTGGATGGATGGATGGATGGATGGATGGATGGATGGATGGATGGATGGGTGGATGGGTGGGTGGGTGGGTGGATGAATGGACGGATGGATGGATGGATGGATGGATGGATGGCTTAATGGATGGCTGGCTGGATGGATGGCTTAATGGATGGCTGGCTGGATGAATGGATGGATGGATGGATGTCTGGCTGGATGGCTGGATGAATGAATGGATGGATGGCTGGATGAATGAATGGATGGATGGCTGGATGAATGAATGGATGGATGGCTGGATGAATGAATGGATGGATGGATGGCTGGATGAATGGATGAATGAATGAATGGATGGCTGGCTGGATGAATGAATGGATGGATGGCTGGTGGGATGAATGAATGAATGAATGGCTGGATGAATGAATGTATGGATCGATGGTTGGCTGGATGAATGTATGGATGGACCAGCATCAGCTTTGCCTGCAGGTCCTGGTTGGTGACATAACTGAATTGCCATGGAAAAGTCAGAAGTAATTGCGGCTTTTCCACGGCAATTCAGTGCGACTGAAAAGTGGGACTTTTCAAGTCCCACTACTTTGCACAGCGGGCAACGGGATGAGGCAGCTCAACCCGTGAGTGTCCCACTGACAATTAGGCTTTTCTGTTAATTCTGTTTGTAAGCATTAAATCTCCCCCACAAACACTACACAGCTTAAAAAACCCTAGGGTGGGGGGTGACCCCCCCACTACAAATTAAATGAACAATCCTGCCTATCTTCATAACTCAATCCAGTTACCTGTCAATCTCTATTTACCTATCTACTCCTTCAGCTGTCTTTCTACCCAAAAAAAAATAAATAAAGCCAGACTTCACAAGGGCCAATGTGGTTCCAGAGTAACAAAAAACTCTTGTCTGCATAACGTCCCTTGATATTCTGGACTTGCATAAGACTCAGTAATTTCCATCATCACCATTATGCCTAAACATAGTGTGCTGGTCTCATCATTACTCATGCCAGTAAGAGGCAGTGTTTGTTTGCACAGATGCCTGATGGATGCTAACTCTTAACCCTGATGCTGAACAAAAGCCACCTTCAAGTTGTTTACTGTTTAGGACACTCATCTTTTAAGGTACATTTGATGATACCTGGTAGCTGTGGAGACCACATCTTGTACGTGGAGTTACACAAAAAACAAAAACTCTTCAATGCTAAATATCTATAGTGAGCCTTGGCAGCACTGTTAAGACTTAAGAGAGGATTTTTCAGGACAGTTAAGTCTTTGTGGAATTTAATCTTGTTTCCTAACAATTACGTTCTCCACAACTGCAGTAGCAATGGTCAAAAACTGATAGTCACATACAGTAACAATGGTCAAAAACTGATCGAAACAATGGTGCATTATTGGGAATACAGCATCTACATTGAAGAATTTGAAAAAGGGGCAGGGGTACCTTTGCTACTGTGCCTCTCCACCACCTTTTCTCCCCTGGCATAATTTGCAGACAGCAGCTGGATCTCAGGACTGAAAAATAACCTCCAGAAAAAAAAAGTTATGTACTTACCATAACCTGACATCTGTGTTATCCTGTGTCTTCATTCATCATCACAGGGGTCTTGGATCCGAGCTGGCAAAATATAACAGACGGATCCCAAGGCTCTTCCTCCTCTCTCTCCCAAAATATCCTGCTGCTCTCTAATCCCCAGATTAGAGCCCCATACGCCCGAGCTATTCCTGTGAAGGTAGAGGGAAACTCACTCTAACTTCCTCTAGTCCACAAGGAGGGGGACGGTGGGTGGGAAATGTGATGAATGAAGATAGGCCAACACAAATGCCAAGTTATGGTAAGTACATAACTATTTGATGTCATCCACGTCTTCATCACCACAGGGTCAGAATCCCCAGCTACCAAACATTCTGGAAGACCTCAAGGAAGGACATGCCAGAGCACTGTGGAGCCAAAGGAAGGCCTACTCCTGGAAACCAAATTCAGTTTGTAATGGGATATGAAGGTGCGAGGATTAGAGCAAGTGGCAGCAGCACAGATGTCATCAATAGAAAGCCTTGCTACAAAGGCTGAAGACTTTGCCACAGATCTAGTAGAATGGGTTCTAACATGACCCTGGAATCTCCAGATGATTCAGACTGTAGACCATAGAGATACAGCTAGACATCCACTTGCAAATAGTGACCTTGGAGACTGGAAGTCCACACCTGCTCCCAGAAAAGGCTACGAAAAGTTATTCTGACTTACAAAATTCTTTAGTTCTATGTAAGTGGAACCGAAGCGGTCTGTGAACATCCAAGGTATGCAGGATATACTCCCCTCCCCATTGGAGCAGTTAGGGAAAAACACTGGAAGCTGAATGCATTAATTAAGGGTCAACTCGGAAGTAACCTTGGGTAAAAAGGAAGGATTTGTTCTTTGTGAAAGGTCATACAAGGAGTAGTAATGGAAAGAGCTTGCAATTCAAAAACCCTCCTAGCTGCAAAACCCCTCCTAGCTGAAGTGATAGCCACCAGAAAAGCTGTTTTCCAAGACAGAAACGTGAGATCACAGAAGTTGGAAGACCCCTTTCATAAACGCCTTACAAAACCTTGATAAAAAGGTGGGTTCGGAGCTCTCGTGAAAGTAAGAAATCGCGGCCAATTGAACTCCTGAAAAAGTGACGACAAATAAAAGTATATCAGAGACAGAAGCAAAAAAGGATCCAGATTCCTGCTCCTGGCCCAAAATGAAAACCTTTTCCATTTACTGCTGTATGCTTTCCTGGCAAAAAGATTTTTGGGAGGCCAAATGATGCATTTGACAGGGGAAGCTAGTTTGGATAGTTTAATTAACACTGGAACTCGAGAAATGAAGAGTCCGAAGGTTTGGAAGAGGGAACCTCAATGGGTAGGAAATCCAATCCTGACGGGGAACCAATATACATGGTGGATACTTCAGATGAGACCTAATGATGGGGAACCACGGCTGATGAGGCCAGACAGGGGCAATGAGGATCAGAGATGCCCTCAGGCATTGATCTTTCAGTAGGACCCTGGGTATTAAGGGGACAGGAGGTTAAGCACAGAGGACACCTGGAGGCCAATCGTGGATTACAGCATTCCTTGGAGATTCTCCCTGTGTGTGTGTGTGTGGGGGGAGATCAGGGCAAAATACCTGCTGCACTTGTGGCAGATTGGAGAGGCAAAAAGGTCACAGCAAGGCTGACCCCACTGGTCAAAAATCTGATTCACCACTGAAGGATTGAGGGGCCACTCATGAGGACTCAAGATAGATCTGATGAGTCTGTCGGCCAACACGTTGAAATCTCTGGGTATGTGCATTGCAATAAGAAAGCGGCTGGAGAACACAGTCCATTCCTACACTCTCAAGGTGTCTCTGCACAATGGGTAAAAGCATTTTCCCCCTTGTTTGGCATACCAGACAATAGACATGTTGTCTGTCTGAACTGCAATCAGTCCTCGATGGAGGCAGTCCTGGAAGGCTTGCAATGATAGAACTGCCTCATTTCTAGGACATTTATATGCAACTTGGTCTCTACTGGGGGACCACATGCCTTGGACAGTCTTCCCCTGAAATCCCCCACCCCAGGAGAGAAGCGTCCGTGGTCACAGTGGCCATGGATGAGGTGAGACAAAAGGGCTTGCCTAAAGAAAGATCCTGTGACTGAAGCTACTATTGGAGGTGATGTCTGCACACAGGCGTCAGTCTTATGGTCACAGACAGAGGATGAAGAGCCGACCACAGACTGCCAAGGTCCACTGTAATACCTGCAAGTGGTACCTGGTCAGAGGAACCAGAATGACCGAGGCCATGGAACCCAAAGAACTAAAAGAATTGGAGGATGATGTATGTCCAAAATCCGAGTGACCTGTTCCCATATTAAGTGAATTCTGCATGAAGGCAGAGTTGCAATCTCTGATGCAGAGTCCAACTGAACTCCTATGAACTACAACCACTGGGTGGGAATGAGGTTGGATTTTGCCAGGTTGACAGTTATACCCAGCTGATGGAAGAAGGTAAGTAGATATTGAATCACCCGAGTCAGCCAATGCCTCGAAGGTCCCGTGAGAAGCCAATCTTCGAGGTACGGAAAGACCTGGAACCCCTGCAGACTCAGGTGAGCCCCTACCACTACCATACATTTGGTAAACACCCAGGGGGGCTGCGGTGAGACCAAAGGCTAGGACTCTGAACTGATGATTGGCCCCCAGCCAGAAGAGAAGACGTCTCCTGGAATGCCTGTCTATCTTGATGTGATAGTAGGTGTCCTGGAAATCCACTGAGCGCATCTAATCGTGTCAGAACGGAATGAGCAGTGACCATCTGGAACTTAAGACTTCTTGACTGAAAGACTGAGCTCGCTGAGATCCAAAATAGGAGTAGGTACCTTGTCTTTTTGGCACTAAAAAGAAGCAAGAGTAAGTGCTGGATCCTCTTTGTCCTGCTGGGACCTTTAGAATGACTTTTTTTGTAGCTGCTGAACTTCTTTGAAAGCCAACTCCCTCTGACTGGGTGGAACATCAGGGAGATAACTTCTGACTGGAAGGGGTTCTGAAAAGGGAATAAAGTAGCCCCTGGAAACAATGTTTAACACCCACTGATCGGAAGTGATTTTTGTCCAGGCTAGTGGGTGTAGGGAAATGCAACCCCGACTGCCTCCAGGGCACAGCAGCCAGGCAATGCTTCAGGAGCACTGAAAAGGATGCTCAGAGAAAAGTTCTGTGAAGCCATGATTTTGTGACCCCCCCCGCCACGAGGGCGTCGTCATCCATTGAAACCTCTCCCCCTACCTCTGGAAGAAGATTCGTCTGGAGCATCTTGAAAGGGAGACTGCACCTTATGGAACCACATCTTTCTGGTTCCCCATTGGGTCTTGAAGAAGGACCTCTGGGGGGCTTGACAGCTTGATTCCTACCACAGACAGAGTTTTCCCTTCTTGCTCGCTGCCGGTCAAAGTGTCCTTCACAGAAGGCCCTAACAGAGTGAAACCATCGAAGGGGGCATTAGTAAACGACATCTTAAAGAGCTCTGCGAACCAGCACAAGTGTAGCCAGGCATGACACTGCAAGGCAATGCCCATGCCAGCCACTCAAGAAGAAGCCTCCACAGAGTTGGAGATTAGCCTCATCAAGGAATTCCAAAAAGGCCAGAGCGGCAAGCTTGGGAGATAACCTGCTTGAGATTCTCCACCAGCAATAACTCTGCAAGGGAGGTGGAGGGCTCTTGAACCAAATCCCTTTGGAGGCAGATAAAATGAGCCAAATAGTCGCCCTAAGTCCAAAGGTAGCCGAGGCGTACACTCGCTTCCCAAAATGGTCTATCACCCGAAACTCCCTGTTCAGGGTATGGAGTGCGGCGCTCTGCTTTGCTAGCTCCTCCTTTGTGGCAGTGGCAGCCATGATGGCATCTACTAGAATGCCCTTACTCCAGAATAAACAGTTCGCAGGAAGTTATGGAATTTATCCGGCCCTCTTTGGAACAGGCTCCACCATATCCGGCTCCTTCCAGGCACTGCTGGCAATCAAGTCCACTACCTCACCAGCAAGGGGGAACACCCAGGAGGTAGATGGGCCCATCCTGAAGGACTTCAGAAATATGGACTCCTCTGAAGATGGGGGTTGGGGAGACCATCTGCCCTTTTGTTTTAGGAGCTCCAGGATGTCTCCAAAGGAGACATCGGGCAGAGATCTGGAGGACCCATTTCCTTCCTTAAGGTTTGTATCCTCGATGAGGGACTCTGCAGGTGAGTCCAAGTGCCTCCTTTTGCACTTTCTACCAATGAACCTCCTCCGTAGGAGGCTCTGGGGAGTACTTGAAAGAGACAGGGACTCCCAGTGGGGAAGAAATGCCCTGAAGGCTCAATTGGGAAGGCTGACCTGGGACAGGATGAGAAGCCTTGCCATCCAATGCAGAGAGGGGTTGTGTAGGACCTGTAGGAGTGCCAGAAGAAACTCCAGACCTACAGACAGTCCTTTCTACCACTCAGAAAGCCGAAAGGCCCATCCTCCACATCTGAGGGCAAGGTCTCCTGGAGGGAGGAACACAGGAACCCCCCCCCGACCCCCCCAGATGACATCAGCCTGGAGCTATCGAAAGCTGACATGCCTAGAAGAAGGGATCGATCCAAAAGAATGGTACCAGGACCAGCCCCCCTCCCCCGTAGAGCCAGCATCGACCGTTCCATCATGGGGCTTACCACAATAATTTCCAAAAATCACGAAACCCAGATAGTGTTCCAAAGCAGCAAGCCTTTAATCATCACAGACGAACAAAAGTATCAGAAATGTTTGCTACTAAGGATCACTCGTTTGTGACAAATAAAGGCTTGCTGCTTTGGAACACTACCTGGGTTTCAAGATTTTTGGAAATCATTGTGACTGAGCTCATCAACGAAATCTTAAGACCACTAGTTTCTCTTTTTTTATCCTTTCCTCAAAGCACATGGTGGTGAGGTTGAACTAGAAAGATTCCTGTGTTTGTTTATTTATTTATTTTTTTTAATAAAAAGGTATAAATGACCTCAACCAAAAGACAGTGGAAAGTCTGTACAGCTAGGGTTAAAGCCCTCATCTCCTCAATGTTATATGGTCTGCCAATTGTTGATGGGACCAAATACCCTGTTCGTTAGCTACCTAACCATGATTGGAAGCATCCATGTACAGTTCCTGAATAGGGAGAGGAACCTGAACAGACAGACCAGGGTTCAGTGAAATCTGGGGAATACACCAGCAAAGCTTGACCTTGAGACAAGGCAAAAGATGGATCAGATACTCCAGAGGGTGGCAGTGCTGGAGTCAAACAGTCTTGAAATACCACTGGAATTTCCTTATGTGGAGTTTGGAAAGGGAACCATGAGAATGGTGCATGCCACGTACTTCATAGCACGGAAAGATTCCCTTGCAGGAAGGAGTGGAAGAGGAAGAGACTGGAAATAAGCGGTCAAAGACAGGGCCTATGGAGGTGGGAGGCAAGCCACACTGGAATGGTCTGAATTCTGCAACCCAGAAACACTTGGTCCTGAGAAAGAGTCAGCACAGACTTTTTGAGATTGTGTGAGAAAAGTACAGTTTTGTACCTACCATAAATGTAGATGTCCGAGAGGTATGCATCTGCAGTCCTAACAAATGGGTTGTCCCGGCCTCAGGCAGCCCCTCGGTCGGCCGGATTCCAAAGTCTGGGTCTGGCCTCTGCTGATGTCGCACTTCACCCGACGTCATAGCGGCAGTTCAGCGGGTATAAAGGCATCAGCCAACGCCATCTTCCTCAGTGTTTCTTGCCCCAGATGCCAGGTGCCCTCTAGGAAGGCTAAATTTGGATAAATGCAAATGTTTCCAAACAATAGAGAGCAAATAGAAATAAACATGTATATACATATATACAAACAAATACACCATAATAGATTCCCCCAGCTAGCTACAAGATGGGCAAATACCCTAGGAGTACCACAGAGGGGAAGGAGGTGGGTAATCCTGACTGCAGATGCATACCTCTCGGACATCTACATTTATGGTAGGTACAAAACTGTACTATGTCCTTCAAGGATGCATCTGCAGTCCTAACAAATGGGTAGAATACCATAGCCAAACTGGGGGAGGAGGTAATAATAAGATTATGGTGTAGTTAAGATCCCTTGCAAAACAGCAGTGGCAAAACCTGCTCGGGATCTGGAGTATAAGGGTAGATTATAATGCTTGGCAAATGTATGCATGGAGCTCCAAGTAGCAGCCTCTAAAATGTCCTTGGTAGCCACTCCTCGTAAAAAAGCTGTAGTAGTGGCTGTAGCCCTTGTGGAGTGAGGTCTGATGTTTTCTGGAGTTGTCTTTCCATGGTAAGAGTAACAAAATCTAATGCAATTTCCTATCCACTTTGAGATTGTCTGCTTTGAAATTGCTTTTCCTTCCATTCCTGTTGCATATGCTACCAGTAGCTGGTCAGTTTTTCTATTGCTCTTGGTTCTGTCCAGGTAGTAGCGCAATTGCCTATGTACATCCAAGGTATGTAATAATCTTTCTCCCTGTTCTGTGGGTTGGGGAAGAATGTAGGTAGGTGGATAGCTTGGTTTAGAGATACCCTGGAGACCACCTTTGGCATAAAAGTAGGATTAGTTCTTATGGACACTCTATCTTGATGGAAGATAAGGAAGGGCTGTACTGCCATTAATGCCTGTAATTCAGAAACCCTTCTTGCTGAAGTGATTGCAAGCAGGAAAGCAGTTTTCCATGATAAGTACTGTAATTCTGCTTTTGCTGCTGGTTCAAAAGGAGGGAGTGTCAACTTTTCCAGCACAAAGTTCAAGTCCCATGCGGGCAATGGTGGCTTCCTTGGTGGCTTTACATTTTAATTCCTCTCAGAAACTGCCTGAGTAGAGGATGAGAGAAGACTGGAGGGTCCATGTTGTATTCTGCTGAAATAGCTGATGCATGAATCTTAATGGAAGAATAGGACAGGCCATTTTGGAAAAGTTCTGCCAAGTATTCCAGGATGTTAGCTATGTTTACCAGTGACACATCTTCTCCTTTAGCTGCACTCCAAATGAGATATCTTTTCCATTTTGCTGAATAAGTTTTCCTTGTTGAGGGTCTGCGAGCCTCCAAGATAATGTCTTTAACCCTTTGAGATAAATATGGGTTATTTTGTCTTATGCAATGTTCCAGGCAACTAGCTGCAACGTTTTTAAATTTGGATGCAGGGTTTTGAAGTTGTTCTGTGTTAGCAGTAAGGGAACTAGGGGCAGAGGCCATATTTGTTCCCGAGACATACTCCTCAGTAATGTGTATCAATGCTGCCTCGGCCAGTCTGGAGCTATCAGGATGATCCTTGGGAGGTCTTGTTTGATCTTCAATAGCACCTTGTGCATCAAAGGAAGAGGTGGGAATGCATATGCTGTCAGGTTTTCCCAACTGAAAGATAGGGAGTCCGCATTCCAAGCCAGAGGGTGGTATGTCCTTGTGCAGAATTTTTTCAATTGGTGGTTGTGTGGGGATGCAAATAAGTCTATTTCTGGTAGTCCCCATTTCCTTGTAATGGATTTGAAGATGTCTGGATGCAGCATCCATTCGTGGGCATCTTTGGTAGTTCTGCTTAGGATGTCTGCTAGTATATTTTCTTTTCCTGGTACAAATATTGCCTGGAGCTGAATGTTGAAGCTCAGGGCCACATTCCAGAGGTCCATTGCCATCCGGCATAGAGGGTATGAATGTGTGCCTCCCTGTTTGTTGATGTACCACATAACTGTGGTGTTGTCCATCCTTATCAGCAATTGACCCTGTTGAAGAAACGGTCTGAATTGCGTTTTACTGCCAGCATCTCCTTTTGATTTATGTGTAGGTTCAGCTGGTCTTGAGTCCATAAGCCTTGTATGCACTTGTCCAGCATGTGTGCCCCCCAACCGAGGTCTGAGGCGTCCGTGGTGATAGTCTGGCTTGGTTGAGGGCTGTGGAAGGGCAGTCCTTTGTTCAATTTACAGGCCTAAGCCCACCATTGGAATTCTTGCTTCAGGCATGGAATTATTGGAATTTGGGTTTCTAGGCTGTGCTTGTGCTGAGACCATAAATTCCTTAGGTACCATTGTAACTTTCTCATATGTAGTCTGGCATGTGGAATCAATATTATGCAGGATGCCATGTAACCCAGGGCTTGCAGGACTTTCCTTGCTGTTAGCTGGTTCTGCGTTGTTAATGCCATGAAATAGAGAGGAAGGTGCTTCTGCTTTTCTGCTGTGAGGGATGCCATTTGATTTGATGTGTCCAGTTCTGCACCCAAGAAAGTTATCCTCTGGGATGGTATCAGCCTTGACTTTTTTATATTGAATGTATATCCCAGGGCTTGTAGCAGATGAATGACCTTTTCAAATCTTTTGCTAATTTGTTTTGTTGTCCGCTTGTAACAGGCAGTCGTCCAGGTAAGGGTAAATTTGAATTCCCTGAAGCCTGCAATGAGCAATTACTGATGCCAGGCATTTCGTGAATACTCTGGGCGCAGTAGATAAGCCAAAGGGCAATGCTGAGAATTGATAATGCTCTGATCCTGCAAGAAATCTGAGGTATCTTCTGCAATTTGGTCGTATGGGGACGTGCAGGTATGCCTCCTTGAGATCTAGAGTTACCAGCCAAGACTCCTTGCCCAGCATGGGAAGAAGCTGCTGTAGGGTCAGCATCTTGAATTTTGGAACAATGCGATATGTGTTCAGAGCAGACAGGTCTAGAATAGGTCTCCATTGGTTTTCTTTTCTTGGTACCAGGAAAAGTCTGGAGTAAAATCCTTGTCCTTGTTCCATAGCCGGTACCTTTTCTATAGCTCTCATCCTTATTAAGTTGTCTATTTGTTCTAGAGCATTTGTTTTTTGATTTGGAGGTAGGTTTGGCATTCCTCTCTTCCTTGGTAGAGTATGGAAGTGAAACCTGTAACCTTTGTCTATTGTCTGTAAAATCCATTTGTCTCCTGTAATGTAATGCCAGTTTACTGAAAATAAGGCTAGCTTTCCGCCTAAGGGTGCATCTAGATGTTCCCTGGTAGGCGGTCTCAGAGCCAAATCACTGTGATTGTCCTGTGGAAGTGGTAGTGGCTGGATCTGTGGCAGTACTTCGCTGGTTGTTAGGCTGCCACTGACGTCCCCTGTAGGCACCTCTGGATTGACCCCTGCCTCTTGGGCGCCTATTCCTGCCTCTCTGTGCTCTGGTGGTGTCTGGAAAGGACCAATTCTTGGAAGGCCAGTTCCTACTAAACCTTGGAGGCTGGACCTGTAAGAAATCCTTGACTGTCTGGACAGATTTTGCTTTCTCTTCCACCTTCTTCAGCACCTGCTGTGCAGGTGAGCCAAACAAATTATGCTTATCCATGGGAGCATCTAGGAGCTTTGATTTTACATGGTCTGGTAAGGACTGCTCTTTTAACCATGCATGCCTTCTGATCACTGTACCAGTCATAGCTGATCTAAAGGAAGCCTCCAGTGCATCATAGCCGCATTTTAAGGAATGATTACTGACCTGCTGTATGTTATGTACCATTTCCTGAAGAGACTTTTTGTCTAATGGTTCAGGCGAGGACAGTTTTTTAGTTAACTGGTCTAACATAAATTCCTGATACTGAATCATGTGGAATTGACAGTTTAAGCCCCTAGCCGAAAGAGTAGCAGAAGTATAAACTTTTTTACCCCATCTCTCTAAGGCCCTAGATTCCCTTTCAGAGGGGAGGGGGTTTTTGGCAGAGGTAGCTGCTAAAGCCTTGGGTCCCTGTGAAATAGTTTCAGGATCTGCAAAAGGAGCCTTATACAAATGATAATGTGTGTCCGGAACCCTGTAGTACCTGTCGGGCTTAGCAGGAGCCGGAGGAAGTGAATCAGGGGCAGTACAAGCATCATTAAATGCATCATCCACAACAGTAAGTACTGGAAGAATGGCTAAAGGCCTGTGCTGTGGCAAATGCAAAAAGGTCCTAAGCCTTTTCCTAGAGTCTGAAAAATCCTGGCCCTGCCATTGAAATTGTTCCCTCATAGCATGCAAGGTTTCCCCAAAAGAAAATTCCTCAGGCGGAGAGGCAGAAGGAATGGAGTCTTCTGCATCAGAGTCCTCATAAGGAGAATAAGGGCCTTCTGGAGGGTTTGTATTTTCTGAATCAGAAGAGTAATCTGAAGAAACTGGCTCAGGGGGCTCTGCTCTAGGCCTCTTCTCTGGAGGTGGGTGAGAGGCCCTGTCAGGGTGAGGTTGGGATCCCCTGATCAAAGAATTGAGATCCTCTGCTAGACTAAGCATTTGAGTACTAGAGCTAGGCCTGTGAGAGGGGGTCTTAGTAGGCACAGTCTTGGTTGATTTTGCTGCTTTAGCCCTGGCAAAAGCCTTAATCGACATGGATGCAGGGGGCCTAGCAGCTCCATGTGCAGGAGTGGATGTATCTAAAGGGATAGTATCAGATAAATCCTGTGAACCTGTAAGAGCAGGTGGAATCTCAGTAGCAGATTCAGCCATGCTGGATGAGGCCTCGGTGGGAGGCAAGCTTTCGGCCGAAGGAAGAACCGAGGGCTCGGTTTCAGCCGAAACCGAGACACTCGCGGTTGACTTAACTGCGGTTTCGGCCGAAACCGCGGACCGCGAGTGTCGGTCCTTTTCCTTGCGCTTTTTAGTTAATTGTGAAGTCGGAGTTTCCGACAGCATGTTGTAAGCAAAAGCGGAGCCGAAAAACTCCTCAGCAAATTCCGACCGACGTCTAAGTGTCCGTCGGTTGAAAGAAGCACAGGCTAGACAGGCTGCTACGTCGTGGTCTGGGCCTAAACAAGGTAGGCAGTAAGAGTGGAAATCTTTATGAGGTATTTGTTTCCCACAAGTTAAACAGTTATTCACTTTTTCTGACATCGGCTGAGGCAAGAAAGAGTCCCCAACGGGGTACTTAGCTTTTTAGAAGTCTTCGGTAGTAGCAATCTCTGGTTCTGACCGACCGGCACTTGCGAACAGCTTCAGCTTCGGGTGCTACGCGGCAAGAAAGACTGAGGAAGATGGCGTCGGCTGATGCCTTTATAACCGCTGAACTGCAGCTATGACGTCGGGTGAAGTGCGACATCAGCCGAGGCCAGACCCAGACTTTGGAATCCGGCCGACCGAGGGGCTGCCTGAGGCCGGGACAACCCATTTGTTAGGACTGCAGATGCATCCTTGAAGGACATCCTAGAGGAATCAGAGTCCCTAGGGAGTTTGGAAAGAATGGAATACCAAGGAGCAGAACCAGGAATAGACAACTTGGGGGGGGGGGGGGCTTAAGAGCCATAAGAGTACCAAAGCACCACAGATTAAAATCCTGTCATTCTTTATGGGGATCCTTAGCCACACGGACTACATGCTTAGTATTTTGCTTCTTTTTTAAAGGAACATTAGCTTTAACAAATCTAGGAGGGTCAGGCTCCTGCCTAGATTCAATGACAGCACCAGGAACCTCTTCCCTAACAAGTACTTGGGGACCCCCCCCCCTTCGCCGATCTGAAATAATTAGACATGGTTCCCCCTCCACATGTGCACCAGAAGTAGGCACATCAGTAGTGAACCTGTGGGTACACAATTCAACCTACAGCTCGGTCATGGCACAGGGAGCAGACAACAGCACCAAATGGTCCTATGGTTCCTCATCCAAAGCAGAGACATTTGTTAGAGGCTGGACAGCAGCAGTATCATTTTGTGCCTTTTATGGCTTTCTTTTTAAGTGGCAGTTCAATGTCGGGGTGGGTGAATTTGCCATGGTACCCTGAGACAAAAGCTTCAATCTCTGATTCTCCAAGCAAATGGAAAAATACAAACAACTGCACGGTGTACTAGTGACTCACATCTCACACTGCTTGTAGTCATTGGTAGCACTAAAACAAAAAAGGCACTGCCAGTAACTATCTTTATGGGGGAATCTGCTTCCCACAGTCACATCTTCCCTTCCTGGATGAAATATAAATGAAAGTTGTGTGTTCACCATAATGATCGATCCATGTCGTCTCCGTTTGTCTGGTTTAACATGTGGGTTGTCGGATCTGATCTCAGCACCGATACAAGAGCTCAGACTCCTCCCCTACCCACAATTCCCCTCTCTCCTGCCTGGATAACCTCAGACTGAGTTTGCAAGTGACTGTAAAACATCATTATGTGTAAATATGGTGTGTGTGTGTGTGTGTGTGTGTGTGTGTATACATATATATATATATATATATATATATACACACACACACACACACACACACACACACACACACACACACAATGCTTAACAGAAGAAGAAGAAAAAGAGTACACACTAGACAGTGTAAGATGTATAAAGGATCAGACAGAGTCCAAAGGAGATCTGGCCAATACTAAAAGTGGAATGACAATTTGGTAGGCGGAAGGTGGGACAGGAATTGAACCAGACAAAAAGAAGACAACACAGATCTACTGTTATGGTGAGCACATAAATTTCGTATCCAATGTTGTCTCATTCATCATATGGGACATATTCCCAAGTTACCCAATGGGTACCTGGGTGGACTCAAGGAAGGATATTCCTGATTATGGCGGAGCTGAAAGATCTGCGAATTCTGGACTGCACATCTAACTTATAATGAGATATGAAGGTATGTGTTGAGGACCAAGTTGATGCTGCAAAAAAAAAAAAAAAAGAAGAAAAAGTTATGTCTTACCATAATGTTCCATCTGTGTTATAGAGCTTCATTCATTCCTTACTGATTGGGACTTTGGTTTTGTCTTCGGAACAGACTCTGCCAATACACAAGCTCGCACCAGCCAAAAAACTCTCAAGCTAAGACCTACCTATAGTGCCCCTCTCCTCCTATCTTCAGAGCGAATTCGCCCACCCAGAATAGAGACAATGGAACCCCTATCTGAGCAATTGCCCTATCAGGCAGACAGGATCAAAGGATCCCCCAGGAGTCTTCAGGCAGGGGGTAGGAGGGCGGGACACAAAGAATGAATGAAAACCTACAACACTGATGGAACGTTATGGTAAGATGTAACTTCTTTATCTGCTGTTGTAAACCTTCATTCATTCCTTACTGATGGGACCGAGTCCCCAGCTACTTTATGTCCTGGCAGGCCCTATGGAAGGATATTCCTGAGCACCACTGAGCAAAAGGATGCTCTTCCCCTGGAGGCCATATCCATTAATTTATTCTGATGATATACAAAAGTAATGCAATCTCTTAGCCATTTTGACAAGGTGACTTTTGTAAACAGCTTTGCCCAATTTGGGGCCAGAAAAAGCTATGAACAGCTGGTCTGACTTTCTGAAGGATTTAGTTCCAAGTAAAAACGTAGCTGTCTATGTACATCCAGCATGGGTAAATGGTGTTCACTTTGGAAAAAGACTGGTAAAATCAATGGACTGGTTAAAACTTGAATTTGAGATAACCTTGGGCAAAAAGGAAGGCTTAGTTCAAAGTCATACCCTCTCATTATGGAAAATATTTGCAATTAACACAGCTTGCAACTCTGATACCCTCCTGGCTGAGGTGATGGCTACCAGGAATAAGGTTTTCCAGGATAACAACTTTATATCACATGTGGCAGAAGATTTGAGGGGTGAACAGGTTAGAGTTTGTAAACCAAAGTCAAACTCCAAGGTTCAGTAGGGTTTTTAATAGGCGGCCTGAGGTGTACAACTCCTCTCATGAAGGTTTTGCAAAGATGGTGGGACATTAAAGAAGAGTCAATAAAGCCATTATTAAAATTGGCGACTGCTGCTAGGTGAACTGCAACAGCAGAGGCTGAGGCTCCTGCAAGGAGTAGAGTCGACAGGTATTCAAAACCTTATGGACCAGGATTGAAAGTGGGTCTAGTCCTTGTTCTTTAACCCAAATTATAAACCTGACCCATTTACTGTGATAGAGTTTCCTGGTGGAGGGTTTATGAGAAGCCAGAAGAATCTTTCAGACTGAGGAAGATAGGTTCATCTGCCTGGCAATCAGTGGAGATACAAAGCAGTCAGCTTGAGACTGTAAAGGTTGGGATGGACCAGGCCCTGCGGGTGAGATGGGAGTCCCAGTGTTGGATCCAGGGTCCACAGGCGGTGAACCAAGTGAGGCCATAAGAAAGGAACCAAACTTGACGGGGGCCAATAGGGTGCAGAGAGGATTACCTTGCTTCTCAGCCGTTGTGCTTTCTTCAAGAACTGTGGAATGAGGGGAATGGTGAAAGGCATAAAGTAGACCCGGGGGCCAATCGTGTATCAGAGCATTTCTTGGTGACTCCCCCTGGGGGGGGGGGGGAGCAGGGTGAAGAACCTGCTGTATTTATGGTTCAAGGGGAAAGCAGAGAGGTCACAAGGCCGGCCCCAACTTGAGTTGCTACTACAGGGTTGAGAGACCACTTATGAGGCATCAAAATGTTCCTGCTCAGTTTGTCTGCAATCAGATTGGAATTCCCGGGAATGCGCGTTGCTAGTAGAAAGTGGTTGGAAGCTACCGCCCATTGCCATACTCTTAGGGCTTTCCAGCATAAAGGGTAGGACCTGGTTCCTCCTTGCTTGCTGACATTGTCTGACTGGACAGCAACTGTCCCCGACAGAAGCTTGCAACGCTAAGAGCACTGTCCTCAGTTCTAGGACATTGATGTGTAGTTTGGCAGCCAGAAGTGGAGGTATCTTCTGGATTGTTTGTCCATTTTTATATGGTAATACACATCCTGAATATCTATAGGGCACATTCAGTCGTCGTCCTCCAGAAAAGGAAGAATGGACTGAACCATGACCATCTGGAATTCTGCTTGCCTGACGAACTTGTTCAGTACACTTTGATCCAAAATTGGTCTGCAGTCCTGTCTTTTTTGGCACTAAAAAGAACCTTGAGATCCAGATCCTATTTGGTCAGGTGCGACTGTCTGGATGATTCCTTTTCTTAGCAGCTTTTGAATTTCTAGCGCTGCTGCATCATTCTGACTGGGTAGAATGTTGGGGGTTCGCCTTAGAGGTCTGGGGTAAAGGTCGAAGGGGATATGGTAACCTCTGGTCATTATCCTCTGTACCCAGGAGTCTGATATTATTGACTGCCAGGCCAAGTGGTGCAGGGAAAAACGTCTCCCAACTACTTCCAGAGGTAAGCAATTGGGTCTCTCTTAGGAGCGCTGGTAGGGCTGACCACAGAAGGAATCTATGGAACCTTGATTTTGTGGGGCCCCCTCTGCCACGGTAGGGTCGTCTTCCTGATGAGTTCCACCCTCTAACCTGGGTGGAATGCTCGCTACGCGTATCGCAGAAAGGTCCTTGGGATTTCTTGAACCACTTTTTTTCTCCCCCTCTGATTCCTGGAGTAGGATCATTGAGGGGTTGAAAAACATATTCCCATGGCAGACAGGGTCTTTCCATCATTCTCAGACCTGGCTAATGTGTCCTTAACTTTTAGGCCAAACAAGGAAGACTCCTCAACAGGAGTGTTGATGAAGGAAGACTTGAATAGGTCCGAAAAGTCACATAAGTGCATCCAGATGTGACGTATCATGACACCTCCTGAAGCGGCTGCTCTGGCTGCCCCCTCGGTTGTGTGAGCTATCAACAGCATAGAGGAGTTAAGAGATGGACTCTACAGTGGCTAGGTGGGAGGAGACTATCTCGCACCTCGTTAGGTAATACCCCTGCCAAAGTACTTGAAAGTTTTCTAATTAGGTCCCTTTGGAGACATGTAAAATGTGCCATGTAGCTCGGTGACCATATAGTGAAGGTAGCTTTAGCGCAAGTCCGCTTCCCTAGTTTGTCTATCATCCGGGACTCCCTGTTCGGAGGATGGACAGTCAAACTTTCTTCCGCTAGTTTGTTCTTAGTGGCTGCCCCCACAACCATGGAGTCTACTGCCAAAACTCTGGACCAGTGAGGCTGGTCTTCTAGTGGGGAGAGAAATTTATCAGGCCTCCGGGGTATTGGCTCAATGTTGTCAGAGACCTTCCAGGAACCCTGCACAATGACTTTAATCAGCTCATTTGCAAGAAGTGTCACTCAGGAAGTAGAAGGTCGAGCATGGAAGGCTTGCAAGAATACAGATTCCTCAGTAGAAGGGCTGATGGGCTTCCACTCGACCCTCTGTTTCAGGATCTCCAGTATGTCTCCGAATTAGACATCTTCGGGGGTGGGGTGACCATGGGGACCCTTCTGCCTCATCAAAATCCATCTCATCGGTGACAGATTCCTCAGGGGAATCCACGTGCTTCCCTCTTGCACATTTTCTTTCCGGGAGGCTCCTCCGTGGGATCTTCTGAGGACGACTCCTAAGAGCATGTGCCCTGGTGCAGGGTTTTTTGCTGCTCACATGCTCGAACTCTCTGTGTAGTGGGCTGCATCAACTGCATGCTAGAGGAAGGGAAAGGTCAGGTTCCTACGCTGGAGGTGCCAACTGCACACTTGCGGAAGCAAGAAAGTACAGTTTTGTACCTACCATAAATGTAGATGTCCGAGAGGAATGCATCTGCAGTCTTTACAAATGGGTTGTCCTGTCGTCAGGCAGCCCTTCGGTCGGCCGGATTCCAAAGTCTGGGTCTGGCTTCGGCTGGTGTCGCACTTCACCCGACGTCATTGCGGCAGTTATTCGGGTATAAAGGCATCAGCCGCCATTTTCCTCAGTGTTTCTTGCCCCAGATGCCAGGTGCCCTCTTGGATGGCTAAATTTGGATAGATGCCAAAGTTTCCAAATAGTAGAGAGCAAACACATAAAATAAGCATGTATGTACATATATACAAACAAATACACCATAATAGATCCCCCACAAGCTAGCTGAAGACTGGCAAATACCCTAGGAGTACCTCAGAGGGGAAGGAGGGTGGGTAATCCTGACTGCAGATGCATTCCTCTCGGACATCTACATTTATGGTAGGTACAAAACTGTACTATGTCCTTCAAGGATGCATCTGCAGTCTTTACAAATGGGTAGAATACCATAGCTAAACTAGGGGAGGAGGAAATGAGAAGAGATTATGGTGTAGTTAAGATCCCTTGCAAAACAGCAGTGGCAAAACCAGCACGGGATCTAGAGTAAAGAGGTAAGTTATAATGCTTGGCAAATGTATGCACGGAGGTCCAAGTAGCAGCCTCTATAATGTCCTTGGTAGCCACTCCTCGTAAGAAAGCTGTGGTAGTGGCTGTAGCCCTTGTGGAGTGAGGCCTGATGTTCTCTGGAGTTTTCTTTCCATGGTAGGAGTAACAAAATCTAATGCAATTTCCTATCCATTTGGAGATTGTCTGTTTAGAAATTGGTTTTCCTTCCTTTCCTGTTGCATATGCTACCAGTAGCTGGTCAGTTTTTCTATTGTTTTTTGTCCTGTCCAGGTAGTAGCGTAATTGTCTGTGCACATCCAAGGTATGTAAGAGCCTTTCTCCCCTGTTCTGTGGGTTGGGGAAGAATGTAGGTAGGTGGATAGCCTGATTTAAAGAAACTCTGGATACCACCTTAGGCATAAATGTAGGACTTGTTCTCATGGACACTCTATCTTGATGGAAGATCAGGAAGGGTTGCACTGCCATTAATGCCTGTAGTTCAGAGACCCTTCTTGCTGAAGTTATTGCCAGCAGGAAAGCAGTCTTCCAGGATAAGTATTGCAATTCTGCTGTTGCTGCTGGTTCGAAAGGAGGAAGAGTCAGTTTTTCTAGCACAAAAAAGTCCCATGCTGGCAAAGGAGGTTTCCTGGGAGGTTTTACATTTTTAATTCCTCTCAGAAACTGTCTGAGCAGAGGATGCGAGAAGACAGGAGGATCCAAGCTGTATTCTGCTGAAACAGCTGATGCATGTATCTTGATGGAAGAATAGGACAGGCCTGTATGGAAGAGCTTCGCCAAGTACTCCAGGATGTTGGCTATGTTCACCAGTGTAACATCTTGCCCCTTTGCAGTACTCCAGATGAGATATCTTTTCCATTTTGCTGCATAATTCTTTCTTGTTGAAGGTCTACGAGCCTCCAGGATTATGTCTTTAACCCTTTGGGATAAATTTGGGTTAATTGCTGTTATGTAATGTTCCAGGCAGTTAGCTGCAGAGATTTTAGGGTTGGATGCAGGATGTTGTAGTTGCTCTGTGTTAGCAGTAATGGGATCAGGGGCAGTGTCCATATTTGTCCCGGGGACATGCTCCTCAGCAGTGGATACCAATGTTGTCTTGGCCAGTCTGGGGCTATCAGAATGATCCTCGGACGTTCCTCTTTGATCTTCAGAAGCACCTTGTGCATCAAAGGAAGTGGTGGGAATGCGTATGCTGTTAGGCCTTTCCAACTGAAAGATAGGGAGTCCACCTTCCAAGCAAGTGGGTGGTAAGTCCTTGTGCAGAATTTCTTCAACTGGTGATTGAATGGGGATGCAAACAAGTCTATTTGTGGTAATCCCCATTCTCTTGTGATGGTTTTGAAGATGTCCGGATGCAGCATCCATTCGTGGGCATCTGTTGTAGTTCTGCTTAATATGTCTGCCAGAATGTTTTCCTTTCCTGGTACATAAATTGCCTGTAACTGAATGTTGTAGCTCAGAGCCACATCCCATAGGTCCAGTGCCAGCCGGCATAGAGGGTATGAGTGCGTGCCTCCCTGTTTGTTGATGTACCACATAACTGTGGTGTTGTCTGCCCTTATCATCAACTGGCCGTCTTGGAGAAAAGGTCTGAATGCCTTGATTGCCATTTTTACTGCCATCATTTCTTTTAGATTTATGTGCAGATGCAGTTGGTCTTGAGTCCATAGGCCTTGAATGCACTTGTCCAGCATGTGTGCCCCCCAACCGAGGTCTGAGGCATCTGTCGTGATGGTTTGTCTTGGTTGACTTTTGCAGAAGGGCAATCCTGTGTTTGATTGGCAGGCCTGAGCCCACCATAGGAACTCTTGCTTCAGGCATGGGATCATTGGAATTTTGGTTTCTAGGCTGTGCTTGTGCTGGGACCACAAATTCTTTAGGTACCACTGTAGCTTTCTCATATGCAGCCTGGCATGAGGGACCAGTATGATGCAGGATGCCATGAATCCTAGAGCTTGTATCACTTTTCTTGCAGTTAGATGGTTCTGCTTTGTTAATGCCAAGAAGTAGAGAGGAAGTTGCTCTTTCTTTTCTGCAGTTAGAAATGCCATTTGTTTTAATGTGTCCAGTTCTGCACCCAGAAAGGTTATTCTTTGGGATGGAATCAGCCTTGACTTTTTTGTACTGACTGTATATCCCAGGGCTTGCAGCAGGTAGATGACTCTTTGTAAGTCTTCTGTTAGTTTGATTTTGTTGTCCGCTTGTATCAGGCAGTCGTCCAGGTAGGGATAGATTTGAATCCCCTGAAGTCTGCAATGAGCGATTACTGATGCCAGGCATTTCGTGAACACTCTGAAGCAGTAGATAAGCCAAAGGGCAATGCTGAGAATTGATAATGCTCTGATCCTGCAAGAAATCTGAGGTATCTTCTGCAAATTGGTCTTATGGGGACGTGCAGGTATGCCTCCTTGAGATCTAGAGTTACCAGCCAAGACTCCTTGCCCAGCATGGGAAGAAGCTGCTGTAGGGACAGCATTTTGAATTTTGGAACAATGAGGAATGTGTTTAGAGCGGACAGGTCTAGAATAGGCCTCCATTTGTTTTCTTTTCTTGGTACCAGGAAGAGTCTGGAGTAAAATCCCTTTCCTTGCTCCATAGATGGCACCTTTTCCACAGCTCTCATTCTTAATAATTGAGATATTTGTTTTAGAGCTTCTGTCCTTTGAGTAGGTGGTAGGTTTGGCATTCCTCTCTTTCCTGGTAGAGTATGGAAATGGAACCTGTAGCCTTGGTCTATAGTTTGCAAAATCCATTTTTCTCTTGTAATGCAGTGCCAGTTTCTTGAAAATAAGGTTAGCTTTCCGCCTAAGGGTGCTTCTAGTTGTTCCCTGGTAGGCGGTGCCACCGCCAAGTCACTGTGATTGAGTTGCTGTAGTGGTGGAGGCTGTATCCATGCCTCGTTGGTTGTTACCCTGCCATTGGTGACCCCTGTAGGCACCCCTGGATTGGTTTCTGCCTCTAGAGCACCTATTCCTGCCTCTTTGTGCCTTAGAGGAGTCTGGAAAGGACCAATTCTTGGAGGGCCAGTTCCTGCTAAACCTTGGAGGTTGAACTTGTAAAAAATCTTTCACTGTTTGCACAGATTTTGCTTTCTCTTCCATCTTTTTTAGTACCTGCTGTGCAGGGGAACCAAATAAATTGACCTTGTCCATAGGTGCATCCAAAAGCTTAGATTTGACATGGTCTGGTAATGCCTGTTCTTTCAACCATGCATGCCTCCTGATAACTGTGCCAGTCATGGCTGATCTAAAGGAAGCCTCCAGTGCATCATAGCCACATTTTAAAGAATGGTTACTAACCTGCTGTATGTTATGCACCATTTCTTGAACATACTTTTTATCTAAAGCTTCTTCAGAGGACAGCTTTTTAGTCAACTGGTTAAGCATAAACTCTTGATATTGAATCATATGAAATTGGCAGTTCAAAGCTCTAGCTGACAAGGTAGCAGAGGTGTAAACTTTTTTACCCCATCTCTCTAAGGACCTGGATTCCCTTTCCGAGGGGAGGGGGTTTTTAGAAGTAGCAGCTGCTACAGCTTTAGGACCCTGGGAGATAGTCTCTGGATCTGCAAAAGGAGCCTTATATAAGTGGTGATGAGTGTCCGGGACCCTGTAATACCTATCGGGCTTAGCAGGAGCCGGAGGTAAAGAATCAGGAGCAGTGCAAGCATCATTAAAGAACTGGAGGTATAGCTAAAGGCCTATGCTGTGGCAAATGTAGAAAGGTCCTAAGCCTTTTTCTAGAGTCTGAGAAATCTTGGCCCTGCCACTGAAATTGTTCTCTCATCGCATGCAAGGTTTCCCCAAAGGAAAATTCCTCACGAGGAGAGGCTGAAGGAATGAACTCTTCAGCATCAGAGTCTTCATAAGGAGAATAAGAAGCCTCGGGGGGGTCTGTATGTTCTGAGTCATCAGAGGAATCATCTGTGGATACTGGCTCAGGGGGCTCTGCTCTAGGCCTCTTTTCTGGAGGAGGGAGAGAGGCCCTGTCTGGATGAGGCTGGGCTCCACGAATTAAAGAGATGAGATCCTCAGCCAAAGAAAGCATATGGGAGCTGGTGCTGGGCCTGTGAGAGGGGGGCTTGGCAGGCACAGATTTTGATATTTTGGCTGCTTTAGCCCTGGCAAAGGCCTTAATAGACATAGCTGGGGGAGGCCTAGCAGCTCCACGTGCAGGGGTTGAAATATCCAGGGGAATGGTGTCAGAAGGTTGGATTTCAGAAGCCGTTTCTACCAGGTTAGAAGAGGCCTCGGTAGAAGGCATGTTATCGGCTGAAGAAAGAACCGCTTGCTCGGTTTCGGCCGAAACCGAGACACTCGTGGTTTGCTTAACCGCGGTTTCGGCCGAAACCACGGACCGCGAGCGTCGGTCCTTTTCTTTGCGTTTTTTGGTTATTTGCGTAGTCGGAGGATCCGACGGCATAATGTAGGCAAAATCGGAGCCGAAAATCTGTTCAGCAAAGTCCGACCGACGTCTAAGCATCCGTCGGTTAAAAGAAGCACAGGCTAGACAAGCTGCTACGTCGTGGTCTGGGCCTAAGCAATGTATGCAATAGGAGTGGAAATCTTTATGAGGTATTTGTTTCCCACAAGATAAACAGTTATTAACTTTCTCTGACATCGGCTGAGGCAAGAAAGAGTCCCCAACGGGGTACTTAGCTTTATAGAAGTCTTCGAAGTAGTATTCGGTAGTAGTAATCTCTGGATCTGACCGACCGGCACTTGCGTACAGCTTCTGCTTGGCGCCACGCGGCAAGAAAGACTGAGGAAAATGGCGTCGGCTGATGCCTTTATACCCGAATAACTGCCGCAATGACGTCGGGTGAAGTGCGACACCAGCCGAAGCCAGACCCAGACTTTGGAATCCGGCCGACCGAAGGGCTGCCTGACGACAGGACAACCCATTTGTAAAGACTGCAGATGCATCCTTGAAGGACATTCCTCTCCATCACCTGGAAGACAGGACGACCTGAAGAGGGATGGCAGCCCAGAAAGTACAGTTGTGTACAATTACCATAAGTGTAGATGTTCGAGTGTATTCACTGTTGCAGTCATTACATTTGGGTAATCTGCTAGCTGGTTGCCCTCAGTCTGCCTGAATTCCAAAGTTTCGGGTCCTGCGTCGGTTGCTGTCTCCTCTTCCATAACATCAGGTCATCAGGGGTATAAAACAAGCAGCCGACGCCATTTTCTTTAGCTTTTCTTGCCCAAGATGTCAGGTGCCCCCAAAAAGGTAGCAAAAAAAAAATTTATATATATATATATATATATATATATATATATATATATATATATATATATATATATATATATATATATATACACACACATACATACATCAAAACAAACTTTACAGGGGGATGGCGGGCAGGTAACCTGGACTGCAACAGTGAATACACTTGAACATCTACATTTATGGTAAGTGTACACAAATGTACTATGTTCTTTGTGTTTCACTGTTGCAGTCATTACATTTGGGTAGAATCCCAAAGCTATGGATGGGAGGCTGGAGCTAAACAGCATTAGAAGCGGCTATAAGACCCTGCAGAACTGCAGTGGCAAAGCCTGCCCTGGACTAGAGAGGCAAATGATAATGCTTTGCAAAGTTGTGAACAGAACTCCAAGTAGCAGCCTCTAGACTGTCTTTGGTTGGTACTCCTCTGAGAAAGGCTGCTGATGTAGCTGCAGCTCTGGTGGAATGAGTCCTAATGCCCTTGGGCACAGATATGCCATGGTGTAAGCAGCAGAAATAAATGCAATGGCTTACCCACTTTGAAATAGTCTGCTTTGAAATAGCCTTTCCTTCTGATCCTGCAGCACGTCACTAATAATTGCTCAGTTTTTCTTAGAGCTTTTGTCCTGCTCAAGTAGAATCTTAGCTATCTGTGTACTTCCAAGGAGTGCAGAATTCTCTCTCACGTTTGTTCTGCGGATTTGGATAAAAGGTTGGCAGATGAACAATTTGGTTAAAAGCCACACTGGAAACCACCTTAGGCATAAATGAAGGAATGGTCCTCAGAGACACCCTGTCTGGGTAAAATATGATAAAAGGCTCCACAGCCACGAGGGCCTGTAGCTCTGAGACTCTTTTGCTGAAGTAATTGCTAGGAGCAAAGCTGTTTTCCATGATAAGAACTTTATATCTGCAGTAGTAGCAGGTTCAAATGGAGGTAGGGTGAGCTTATCGAACACATAACTGAGGTCCCATGCAGGTATTGGTAATCTTCTGGGAGGCCTTAAATTTTTGGCTCCTCTAAGATACTGCTCTAGTAAAGGATGTGAAAAGATTGGTGGCTCTGTATTGTAATGAGCCAAAATGGCAGAGGCATGGATTTTTATTGATGAGAAAGATACGCCTTTGTCAAGCATCTCAGTCAAGTATTGTAATATCAGAGGAATATTTGGTTCTGCTGTATCAGTTCCTTCTGCTTGATTCCAAGCACAGAATCTCTTCCATTTATCAGCATAAGATTTTCTAGTACTAGACCTTCTGGCTTCCAAAATAACATCCATCACAGCTTTACTGAGAAGTATTGTTTGCATAACTACATGATCAGCCATGCTGCCAGGTTCAGTGTTTGGAGTTGATTGTGCAGGATCTGATTGTTTTGCTGGGACAGTAGTTGAAGTCTTTGAGGTAAAGTCCAAGATGGGTATTGAGACAAGTTCCTTAGGATTGGGTACCAGTATTGGCAGGGCCAGTCCGGGGCAATTAGTATCATCTTTGGTTTCTCTTGTCTGACTTTTAGTAGGACCCTGGGAAGAAGAGGCAGAGGAGGAAAGGCGTAAACTGATAGGTTTTTCCAACTGAAGGATAGGGCGTCCACTTTCCATGCTTGTCTGTGATAAATCCTTGTGCAGAATCTTTTCAACTGATAATTTTGAGGACAGGCAAATAGATCTATGTCCGGGCTCCCCCATTCCTTTGTTATCATGCTGAAGACTTGTGGATCTAGTTTCCACTCGTGAGGGTCCATAAGGTTTCTGCTTAAATCGTCTGCAAGTGTATTTTGATTTCCTGGCAGGAATAGAGCTTGAAGATGTACTTGGTAAGTCAAAGCTGTGTCCCACAGTGCCATGGCTAATCTGCAAAGGGGGTTTGAGTGTGTGCCCCCCCCCCCCGCTTGTTTATATACCACATAACCGTGGTGTTGTCTGTCTATCAGTAGTTGTCCTGGATGAAGTAAAGTCCTTGAAGGTTGTCAGGGCAATTTTGAACAGTTAGCATCTCCTTTTGGTTGATATGCAGATGCATTTGTTTTGGGGTCCATATGCCCTGAATGCATCTTGCCGTCAGGTGAGCCCCCCATGCATAATCTGGTGCATCTGTTGTTAAGGTTTGGCTGGCAGGGGGTAGAGTGAAGGCCTATCCCATGTTTTGGTGACATGCCTTTGCCCACCATAGAAACTCCTATTGTAGGTAGGGAATGAGAGGAATCACTGTTTTCAGAGTGTGATAATGTTGACTCCATAAACTTTTTAGGTACCACTGAAGTTTCCTCATATGCAGTCTTGCATATGGAATCAGTAGAATGCAGGATACCATGAAGTCCAAAGCCTGCAGAGTTTGTCTTGCAGATAACTGGGTTTCTGTTGCCATCAGTTTGAAGTAAGTAGTCAGTTGCCTTTGTTTGTCTGGTGTGAGGAAAGCCATCTGGGCAGTTGTATTCAAGCTTGCACCCAGGAATGTTATCTTTTGAGAGGGTACCAGTTGTGATTTCTTTTCGTTTATTGTGTACCCTAGGCATGTTAGAAGCCTTTTCACAAACGCCAGGTGTTGAAGAATGTCCTTGTTCTCTGCTTGAATGAGACAGTCATCCAAGTAAGGATAAATTTGTATACTTCTTTGTCTGCAAAAAGCAATTACTGGTGCCAGGCACTTTGTAAAGACCCAGGAAGCAGTATATAAGCCAAAGGGCAGTGCAGAGAATTGGTAATGCATTAAGCCAGCCTTGAAACGGAGGTACCTTCTGCACGATTCCCTTATTGGGACATGCAGGTATGCCTCTTTTAGGTCTAATGCCACCAGCCAAGCATTCTTACCCAGCATGGGCAGAAGCTGCTGCCAAGTCAGCATTTTGAATTTTGGAATGTCCAGGTATGTGTTCAAAATTGATAAATCCAGTATTGGCCGCCAGGCCTTGTCCTTTCTGAGTACCAAGAACAGTCGAGTAAAAACCTTGTCCTTTTTCCTGTTCTGGTACTGGCTGAATAGCCCCCATAACCATGAGGGACGCAACCTGTTTCTGTGCCTTTGCCCATTGATTTTTTGGCAGATTCGGCCAACCGTTTGCAACTGGCAGAGTATGGAAATGGAATCTGTATCCCTGTGATACTATGTTTAGCCTCCACTTGTCCTGGGTTATTAACTGCCAGTTTTGAGCAAAAAGTGCTAATTTTCCCCCTAAGGGTGCTGCCAAAAGGTAAGTGCTTGGTGAAGGCAGAGGGAAGTCATTGGGACTGTTTTCTGCAGGGTTGCGCTTCATTTCCTCCAGATTTGGAGGTAAAAGCACCCCATTGCTTTGACCTGTAAGAATCTTGTGCCTGGCATCTGGTACCCTTAGGGCGTCTGGATTTGCACCTTTGAGCTCTGTCGGACACAGGAAAGGACCAACTTTTTGTAGGCCAGTGTCTACTGAATCTTGGTGGCTGCACTTGTAAAAAGTCTTTTACAGTTTGCATAGACTTCGCTTTGTCTTCCATTTTCTTTAAAACCTCTTCTGCTTTAGTTTCATGCTGTAAAGGTGCATCCAGTAATTTAGCTTTAACATGATCAGACAAATTTTGCTCTTTTAGCCAGGCATGCCTCCTAATCACAGATCCAGTAAGTGCTGCCCTGCAGGAGGCCTCTAAGGAATCAAAACCACATTGCAAAGTATGCTTTCCAACTTGTTCAGCTGCATGTAATAATTCCTGCAATTCTTTATTTTCTGCACATTCAGAAATCAACATAATTTTCTGTTTCAACAATCCCATAGATTCATAGGTAGGTACTAGGCTATTGGCCCTACGGCCTATACAAGTCTAGACAAAAAGGTACCCTGGCTTTCGCCACCCAAGAAAATTATTTTCCTGCGCCCCTGTCAAGCAGAACCACAGAAGTGATCCCCGGGGTAAATTTCCTATTACCCATCCAATCATCAAGATTTTTCTTGAAGAGTGTTAATGAGGAGCTCTGTTTGACATAGATAGGTAGTCTATTCCAGAGTATGGGAAGTCTCTGGAACAGGAATCTATCCCTCCAGCATGTTCCGTTTATTGTGGTGACAAGGTTTAGGTCCCTAGAGCGTGTAGCTCGGAGGGATTGGGATTTCTTTAAGTGGAGCATGTCCAGCAGCTCTGGGTTTGACATAGCTTTGTATGTTAGGCAGAGATCGCCTCTGAATAGGCGATATGCGACAGAGTAAAGCTGGAGTTTTTTGAGACTGTCTTCGTAAGGCATCTGTTTGAGGCCAGTAATCCTCTTTGTGAGGTATTTTTGCGGCCTTTCCAGTTGTTGTAGATGTCTTGTGAGGTACATACCAAAAGGGGCGTTGTACTCTATAATGGGTCTAATGATTGAGTAGAGGGGAATAATGACCTCTTTTTTTCTGGATGAGAAACCTTTTGTGATGAGGTGTGCCACGTAGAAGGATTTCCTGACCACTGTGGTGATGTGATTATCAAAGGAGAGACTACTGTCCACCTGTGTCCCAAGGTCTCGTATCAAACTTTCGGTGTTAAGTAGACTACCGCCTATGTGGCAGTTCATGGGTACAGAGTTTTTACCAAAGGGGATGACAATGCACTTTTTGGCATTGAGCTTGAGACCATGTCTTTGACACCAGGCATCTGTCTCAGTGAGGCCCTTTTGTAGGATGCCCACATCGTTAGAAGTTTCGATTATGGCTCCTTGTTTGCAGTCATCTGCGAATTTAGTTAGCTAAAGACCTTCTGTGTTAGCCTGTACTTCAGAGAAGAAGATACCAAACAGGAGAGGATTCAGGACCGAACCCTGTGGTACTCCACTTGTCACTGGTCTGAAGTCTGACCAGACGGAGTCTGCTACTTTCACGGTGTGGGTTCTGTCAGTAAGCCAGTTGGCAACCCATTTTGTGACATAGGGATTTATACCTAGTTTAGTGAGTTTATCTATAATTTCAGAGTAGGAGATGGTGTTGAACGCCTTGGCGAGATCTAGATAGGCTGTGTGAACCACCTTACCCTCATCTATGGCTTTGGTGACTACTTCAAAGAAGTCTATCAGGTTTAGGAGACATGATCTGCCTTTTACAAACCCAAACTGTGTGGGGTCCACAGTTTGGAGATCTCCAATGTCTTTGTTTAGGAGTTCCATGATGATACATTCCATAGGCCTTGCAGATGAGGCTCATCAGGCTAATGGGGCGGTAGTTCCCGGGATCTGTTGTGCCCCCCCCCTTTGTGGAGTGGGATAACTGTCGCGGTGCACCATTCAATAGGCACAAAGCCTGAGGTGAGGCTATGATTGAACGTGGTACTTAGGTGGGGTGCCAGTTCATTCTGTAGTTCATATAGAAGGCAGCCTGGGATGTTGTCAGGTCCCATGGATGCTGTGTTCTTGGCTTTGGACAGTGAGGTTTTTACCTGTGCAGCCGTGATTACAGGAACTTTGCATTCTTCCAGTATAAAGATGGGTCCTTTAGGGGGTGAGAGTGGGGTAAAGTTAGCACCAAACCTATCTTCCAGGATGTTGGCAATATCAGTTGGTTCTGTATTTAGTGTCATTGTGCTGTAACTCAGAGCAGATCTGAGTGTTGCCATTGAGATTTTTGACATCGCTATAGAATGCTTTGTGGTTGTCTTTAGAATCAGTGGCAATTTTTGTTTTCATAACTAGCTTTAGAGGATTTTATGAGGGATCTCAGCTTCTTACTGAGGCTGACCAGGGAGTTCCTCCAATCGTGGGATTTTACTCTTTTTTGCAACAGTTTCTTTCTTCTGTTGTATAGTTTGTTTATGGCAGAAGACCACCAGATTGTTTTCCTTTTTTGGAGGATAGAATCTTGATTCTGCTAGGGATAGCATGATCCATGCACTCGTGTAAGTGCTTATAAAGTGCATTTGTGTAGGATTCAGCAGTCGTACCTCTATTGTCCATCTGCATGGGTGTTGTGAAGTTTGCCACTTCAATCTTAAGAAGCGTGAAGTTGGCTTCGGAGAAGTATTTTACAGTTGTTTTCCTAATGGGGGTTGGGAGCGGGATGTGGATGTCTAGCGTGATTAGTTTGTGGTCGGATCTGACCAACGAGGGGCTGACCTCTGGTGTGGAACACCGGTCACTCAAGTTGGTGATGACCAAGTCTAGGATATTGCTGCCCTGGCAGGGGTGTGGATAAGTTGATCCAAGGCGTTGGAATTGATGATTTCCAGAAAATGTTGAGCAAAAGAGTTGGCACAGGAGTAGTTTTCCCAGTTAATGGTAGGGTAGTTGAAATCACCCATTATTAGAGTGTTGGGTTGTACCTTAATATTTTCCAGTGCATCAAGAAAAGAGGAGTGGGAATCCTGGGGCATGGTGGGGGGTCTTGTAGCAAGCTACAATCTGGATTGCAGTTTTGCCCAGAGTTAGTTGAACTTGGATAATCTCGGATGCATTATGCTGAGCAACTAGCTTGGAGGTGTGGATATCCTTAATGAATATGGACACGCCTCCAACTTTAGTTCTTCGATCCGGGTTTGGTGGCCAAAAGGTGTGGTATGAATTATAGCCTGGTAATGTAGGGGTGCTCTCCGGAGCTTTGAACCAGGTCTCTGTCACTGAACAGATGTCAGTGTTCTCCATTTTAAGGAGTGCCTCGAGTGAGTGCATTTTGAGGTTTAGATTTCTAGCATGGAGTAGCATTACCCCCAGATTTTGCTTGCTTGTACCTGTTACGGTGGAGAATTTTTCATTTGAACCTTGCCTAAAAAAGGCACTATAAGGGTGGCAAGAGCATTTGCCAGTATCTGGAATCCCAACGGCGACAGGTGCAGGCCATCTCTGGCAAAGCAGCGTGGTTTGTCGATCATGTCATCCCAGGCAGACAGATACTGGATTCCCTTAGAATGACACCAGAAGCTTAGCTAATTGTTAAAGTCAATCATTTTGTCCTTGTACTGTGGTGTCATTCTGGATGATGGCAGGATGCTACTCAGGGCTAGGGTCATACCGGCCTGGGATACAAGATCGGAGAGCGCCTCCATGTCTCTTTTCATGTAGTCCAGGGAGGTACGTCTCAGGTCATTCACACCAACATGGACAATGACAGAGTCATATTTGTACTTGTTGTGGAGTGACTTGAGTGCATGCGTTATGTAGCGGATCCTGGCACCTGACAGGCAGCTGACAGTAACTTTTTCCTTGTTTAGCCTGGTGAGTGGAACATCAGTGTGCCTGACTATAGAGTCACCTATGACTAGAGTGTTGGGTACGTTATGCCTTATGGGCTGTAGTTGAGTGGCACACTGAGTATGTGGGCTATGTGTCATTTGGGTTGTGTTGGGGGGTGGAGGTTGCTTGCATTTCTGCTTTGGAGGTCTCTGTTGTTTGGGCAGATTTGTACTTAGAGCCTCCGCAAATGTAGGTGTGTGTTTTGTGTTTGTGTGTGTGTGTTTTGGTGCTGTAGGTTTTGAGGGCCTATGTGATGAGTGTGGTGCGGTGTAAGTGTTTACCTTCTCCTTTTGACTGTCTAAGCCAGCCTTCGGTGAAGAGAGCTTGGCTTCCAGTTTGGCTATACAAGTGCATCTCTCACAGGTTGTAGTGTTGGGTGGTAGGAGGAGAGGGTTGTCTGTGTACATGAGGCAATTGCTGCACTGTCCCAAAATGCCCAGATTCATCAGGTAGACAGGAGAAAGCACCGGGAGCCGACGTTTAGACATGCCTGAATAGGTGCTTATTTATTAAGTACTAAAAACCGTTTCTTCTAAACAAGTGAGGAAAGCTGAGTGCTGTAGTAATTTGTAACTTATTTAGTGCTTACAATGAGTTCTGAACAAGTGCTGAGATCAAAGAAAGTACAGTTGTGTACCTACCATAAATGTAGATGTTAGAGTGTATTCACTGTTGCAGTCATTAAAATTGGGTTATCCTGCTGGCAGGCTACCCGCAGTCAGCCTGAGTTCCAAAGTCTAGGTCCGGCGTCGGTTGCTGTCGCCTCCTTCCTGACGTCAGTGCGCCAGGGGTATAAAAGATGCAGCCGACGCTATTTTCTTCAGTTTTTCTTGCCCCAGATGTTAGGTGCTCCTAAAATGGTAGACTCACTAATGCCCAAAAAGCATGCATAACCAAAAAACAACTTTTCCTTCAACTACAAGCAAATAAACCACATACGTTGTACAGAATAGAGAAGTGCAGATAAGTCCCAGCAAGGAAAAGGGGGGTGGAGGGAGGGTAACCTGGACTGCAACAGTGAATACACTCGACCATCTACATTTATGGTAGGTACACAACTGTACTACATTCATCGTGTTTCACTTTTGCAGTCATTAAAATTGGGTTGAATCCCAAAGCTACGGTAGGGAGGCTGGTGCTAAATAGGATTAGGAGAGGCTATCAGGCCCTGCAGAACTGCACTGGCAAAGTCTGCCCTGGATTCAGAATAGAGAGGTAAGTGATAGTGCTTTGTAAAAGTATGCACTGAACTCCAAGTTGCAGCCTCTAAGATGTCTTTGGTTGGTACTCCTCTGAGGAAGGCTGCTGAAGTGGCTGCTGCTCTGGTGGAATGTGGCCTAATGCCCTTAGACACTGATTTGTCATGCTGTGAATAGCAGAAACAATGCAGTGGCCTATCCACTTTGAAATAGTCTGCTTTGAGATAGGGTTTCCTTATGATCCTGCAGCATAAGCTACTAGAAGTTGTTCAGTCCATCTGAAAGCTTTGGTAGAAGCGTAGCTGTCTGTGAATGTCCAAAGAATGCAGAAGTCTCTCACCCTTATTCTGTGGGTTTGGGTAAAAGGTTGGCAAGTGAATTGTTTGGTTAAGGGCCACACTGGTCACTACCTTAGGCATAAATGTAGGGTTTGTCCTCAGAGAAACTCTGCCAGGATGGAAAATGATAAAAGGTTCCACAGCCATGAGTGCCTGTAACTCCGAGACCTGTCTAGCGGAGGTTATTGCTAGGAGTAGAGCTGTTTTCCAGGATAGGAATTTTATATCAGCTGCAGAGGCTGGCTCAAAGGGAGGCAGTGTAAGTTTTTCCAAGACATAGTTGAGGTCCCATGTAGGTACTGGTGCTCTCCTTGGGGGTCTTATGTTTTTGGCTCCTCTGAGGTACTGCCTTAGTAATGGATGGGAAAAAATAGGTGGTTCTGTATTGTAATGAGCTGAAATGGCAGAAGCATTAATTTTAATGGATAAGAAAGAAAGGCCTTTATCCAGCATCTCAGTTAAGTATTGCAAAATCTGAGGAATATTTGGAACAATCGTGTCAATACCTTGTGCCTGGTTCCAAGCACAGAATCTCTTCCATTTTTCTGCATAAGATTTTCTGGTGCTAGGCCTCCTGGCCTCCAAATTAACATCCATAACTGCTTTAGAAAGAGGTGGGTCTTGAATGGCTACATTATCCGCCATGCTGTCAGGTTTAGGGTCCTGAGTTGGCTGTGCAGTATCTGACTGTTTTGTTGAGTCAATAAGTGAGGAATTTGAGGTAGTGTCCAAGCTGGGCATTGGGACAAGCTCTTTAAGATCGGGTACCAGTGCTGGCGGGGCCAGTCCGGGGCAATCAGAATCATTTTTTACTTCTCTTGTCTGACCTTGAGGAGTACCCTGGGGAGGAGAGGTAGAAAAGGAAAGGCATATACTGTTAGGGTTTTCCAGCTGACAGAGCACCCACTTTCCATGCTTGCTTGTGATAAGTCCTTGTGCAGAATCTTTGTAGTTGGCAATTGTGAGGAGAGGCAAATAGGTCTATGTCCGGGCATCCCCAAGTTCTTTGTTATCATGCTGAAGACTTGTGGATCCAATTTCCACTCGTGGGGATCCATTAGGTTTCTGCTTAATTCGTCTGCCAGAGTATTTATCCTTCCTGGCAGGAATTGTGCTTGCAGATGTACTTAGTAAGTCAATGCTGTGTCCCACAAGTTCATGGCTAGTCTGCAGAGGGGGTAGGAATGTGTGCCCCCCTTGCTTGTTTATGTACCACATGACTGTGGTATTGTCCGTCTTAATCAGTAGCTGTCCTGGATGATGTAGATCCTTGAAGGCTGTCAGGGCATTTTGAACTGCTAGCATCTCTTCTTGATTGATATGTAGATGCATTTGACTTGCAAACCATGTGCCCTGAATACATCTTCCTGCCATATGGGCCCCCCAGGCATAATCTGATGCATCTGTTGTCAATGACTGCCTGGCTGTGGGTAAGGTGAATGGCTGTCCCGTGTTGTGGTGACAGGCTTTTGCCCACCATCGAAACTCCTGTTGCAGGCAGGGAATGAGAGTAATTATTGTTTCCAGGCTGTGGCAATGTTGAGTCCAAACACTTTTTAGATACCACTGAAGTTTCCTCATATGCAGTCTTGCATACGGAATTAGCCGAATGCAGGATGCCATGAAGCCCAAAGCCTGCACAATTTTTCTTGCAGATAAAGTACAGTTTTGTACCTACCATAAATGTAGATGTTGGAGTGTTCACCCTGCTGCAGGCATCACACTTGGGTTATCCTGCCATCAGGTGGTCCCGCAGTCGGCCTGAGTTCCAAAGTCTTGGTCCGGCATCAGTTGCTGTCGCTTCTTCCCTGACGTCAGTGCGCCAGAGGTATACAAGAGGCATCCGACGCCATTTTCTTCAGTTTTTCTTGCCCCAGATGTCAGGTGCCCCCAAGAGGTAGGCAACATATATATATATTGCTATATAAAAATGTACATATAAAAATAAAACAATACCTTCAGGCACAAGCGAATACACCACAGAGGTTGTATAGGATAGAATGGTATAGATAAGTCCAGCTAGTTCAGAGGGGATGGAGGGAGGGTAACCTGGACTGCAGCAGGGTGAACACTCGAACATCTACATTTATGGCAGGTACAAAACTGTACTATGTTCATCGTGTTACCCTGCTGCAGTCATCACACTTGGTTTGAATCCCAAAGCTAAGGATGGGTGGGGGAGTTAAACAGGGTTAGAAAAAGCTAGTAGGCCCTGCAAAACTGCAGTGGCAAAACCAGCTCTAGTCTTAGAATATAGAGGTAAGTGATAGTGTTTGGTGAAGGTGTGCACTGAACTCCAAGTTGCAGCTTCCAGAATATCCTTGGTTGGCACCCCCCTGAGAAAGGCTGCTGATGTAGCTGTAGCCCTGGTGGAGTGGGACCTAATGTTAGCAGGTACTGGTTTCCCATGATGCATGTAGCAGAAACGTATGCACTGTCCTATCCATTTTGAAATGGTCTATTTTGAGATAGCTTTTCCTTGTGATCCTGCAGCATAGGCTACAAAGAGCTGGTCAGATTTTCTGAAAGCCTTAGTTTTATCCAAGTAGTAACGTAATTGCCTGTGAAGAGTGCAGGAGTCTTTCTCCTTTGTTCTGGGGATTTGGGAAAAAGGTGAGCAAATGAATGGTTTGGTTTAGGGCCACACTGGATACCACCTTTGGCATAAAGGAAGGGTAAGTTCGTAGAGAGACTCTGTCTTGACGAAAAATGAGGAAAGGCTCCACTGCCATTAGTGCCTGTAGCTCTGAGACTCTTTGTGCTGAAGTTATTGCTAGTAGCAGGGCAGTTTTCCATGAAAGAAATTTTAAATCAGCTGAAAAAGCTGGTTCAAAGGGCGGCAGTGTAAGCTTTTCCAGAACAAAGTTGAGATCCCAAGTAGGTGTTGGTGCTCTCCTGGGCGGTCTTATGTTCTTAGCCCCTCTGAGGTACTGTCTTAGGAGTGGATGTGAAAATAAAGGAGGATCCTTGTTGTAATGAGCTGAAATTGCTGAGGCGTGGATCTTAATAGATGAAAAGGAAAGTCCTTTGTGCAATATCTCAGTTAAATATTGTAGAATCTGAGGATTTTTCGTGGTGTATCCTGCAGTTTATTTTTTGCTATTGAGAATCTGAGGAATGTTTGGATCAAAGGGATTTTGGCCTTTAGCTTGGTTCCAGGCGCAAAATCTTTTCCATTTGTCTGAATAGGTTTTCCTGGTGCTGGGCCTCCTGGCCTCCAGAATGACATCCATAACAGCTTTGGATAGAGGTGTTGGCTGGTTGTTTAGGTAATTTGCCATGCAGCCAGGTTTAAAGTCTTGAGCTGGCTGTGTAGAATGTGATTGTCTTGCTGGGTGAGCAGGTGAGAAATTTGTGGTAAAATCCATGGTGGGCCGTGGGCCATGTTCCTTAGAATTGGATACCAGTGCTGGCGTGGCCAGTCTGGTGCAATGAACATCATTGTGGCCTCTCTAATCTGACTTTCAGCAGTACCTTTGCTAGAAGAGGCAGTGGAGGAAAGGCATACACTGTTAATGTTTTCCAACTGAATGAGAGGGCGTCCACTTTCCAAGCTTGTGGGTGGAATGTCCTTGTGCAAAATTTTTGAAGTTGGTAGTTTAGGGGGTTGGCAAACAGATCTATGTCTGGGCATCCCCATTTTTGAGTTATCAATGCAAATACTTTTGGATCTAGTTTCCACTTGTGGGGATCCATGATGTTTCTGCTTAGGTAGTCTGCCAATGTGTTTTTCTTTCCTGGCAGGAATTGTGCTTGTAGTTGAACTTGGTAAGACAGTGCTGTGTTCCACAAGGTCACTGCTTGCCTGCATAGAGGGTAGGAATGTGTGCCCCCTTTGCTTGTTTATGTACCACATTACTGTGGTATTGTCCGTCTTTATTATTAGTTGTCCTGGGTGTAAGAGGTCCTTGAAAGCTGTACTGTACTAGCATTTCTTTTTGATTGATATGCAGGTGCCTTTGATCTGTAGTCCATTTGCCCTGAATGCACTGTCCTGCCATGTGTGCTCCCCAGGCATAGTCCGATGCATCTGTTGTCATAGTTTGCCTGGCTGTGGGTAAGGTGAAAGGCTGACCCTTGTTGAGGTGACATGCCTGTGCCCACCATAGAAACTCCTGTTGAAGGCAGGGAATTAGTGGTATCATTGTTTCCAAGCTGTGGCTGTGCTGAATCCATACACTTTTCAGGTACCATTGTAATTTCCTCATATGCAGTTTTGCAAATGGTATTAGTAGTATGCAAGATGCCATGAATCCCAAAGGCCTGTAGAAATTTTCTTGCAGGGAGTTGGGTCTTTGTTGCCATTATTTTGAAGTATTGAGTCAGCTGTTGTTGCTTGTCTGGCGTGAGATAAGCCATCTGGGCTGTTGTATTCAAGCTGGCATCCAGGAATATTATGTTTTGTGAGGGCACTAGTTTTGATTTCTTCACTTAGTGTGTACCCTAGGCAACTTAGAAGGTGTTTGACAAATGCCAGATGCTTTAAAAGAATGTCCTTGCTATCTGCTTGAATAAGGCAGTCGTCCAGTTATGGGTATATTTGAATTCCTCTGTCTGCAGTATGCAATTACTGGTGCCAGGCATTTTGTGAAGACCCTGGGCGCAGTAGATAAGCCAAAGGGCAGTGCAGAGAACTGATAATGAGTTGAACCTGCAATGAAGCGGAGGTATCTTCTGCAATTTTGTCTGATAGGGACATGCAGGTATGCCTCCTTGAGGTCCAACGTTACTAGCCAAGCATTCTTGCCCAGCATGGGAAGAAGCTGCTGTAGTGTTAGCATCTTGAATTTTGGTACTTGCAGATAGGTGTTCAGAATTGAAAGATCCAGAATGGGTCTCCATGCTTTATCCTTTCTTGGGACTAGAAAGAGTCTTGAGTAAAATCCTTGCCCTTGCTCCTATGTAGGTACCTGTTGAATGGCTCTCATGTCCATGAGAGCTGTAATTTGTTTTTGTGCCTCTGCCCATTGATTTGGTGGCAGGTTTGGCATTCCTTTTATCCTTGGCAAGGTATGAAAGTGGAATCTGTATCCTTGTGAGACAATGTTTAGGACCCATTTGTCTTTTGTGATGATGTGCCAGTTGTCCGCAAAAAGTGGTAATTTTCCTCCCAAGGGAGCTGCCAAGAGAAATTTGCTTGGTAGTTTGAGGGTTGAGTCATTGTGTTTATCTTCTGCTAGCTAGGGGCCTGGCGAGGTTTGTAAGGGCCTTGTGACTGACCTCTGCCCCTTGAGCGTCTGTATTTGCCCCTCTGTGATCTGTCAGAAGCTGGAAAGGACCAGTTTTTTGTTGACCAATTTCTGCTAAAACGAAGGGGTTGTACCTGTAAAAAATCCTTGACCGTCTGCATAGACTTTGCCTTATACTCCATTTTCTTTAAAACCTCTTCTGCTTTGACACCAAATAATGCATCCTGCTGTAAAGGTGCATCCAGTAATTTTGCTTTAACATGATCAGGTAGGGTTTGTTCTTTTAACCAAGCATGTCTACGTATGACAGACCCAGTAACAGCTGCTCTACAGGAAGCTTCCAATGAATCAAATCCACATTGTAAAGTATGTTTGCCCACCTGTTCAGCTGCATGCAACAGATCCTGCATTTTCTTGAATTCAGACTGTTCAGAATGTGTGCTCATTTTTTGTTTTAATTGAGACATTAGGAATTGCTGATATTTCAGCATGTGAAACTGACAATTTAATGCTCTCATAGCCAGAGTAGTTGAGGTTTATATCTTTTCCCCATCTATCTAGGCCTCTGGAATCCCTTTCAGAGGGCAGAGAATTTTTAGCCATAGAAGCTTTAGCCCATTTGGGACCCTGGGAAATTATTTCTGGGTCAGCCACAGGGCTTTTATAAAGGAATTTGTGTGAAGCAGGTACTCTGTAGTATCTGTCTGGTTTCGCTGGAGCAGGAGGTAGAGAGTCTGGATTTAGACTAGACTCCAAGTAAACATCATCCACAATGTCTAAAACTGGAGGGATAGCAAGTGGTCTGTGCTGGGGTAGTAAAAGGAACTCTCTGAGCCTTTTCTTAGAATCAAGAGTAGTCCTGGCCTTCCCAGTGGAAATGTTCCCTCATGGTCTTTTATCTGAAGGGAGATGGGAACCCCTGATTAGGGTAATCAAATCTTCAGCCATCTTAAGCATCTGTTTCTTAGGCATGGGGCCTTGAACTGGAGACTGATGTACAGTCTTTTTTGGTTTTAATGGAGTTTTAAGCTTAGCATAAGATTTAATGGTGAGTGTAGTCTGTCTGAAGACACCTTCTGCAACCAAAGGAGTTTCTACTGCACCGGGATATCTTTCTGCTCCGGTGTCGGAAGGGCCTAATGAAGATGGCTGCGACGACCTAGTACACTCCGCTAGAGAATCCGAAGCTGTCTGGGGTTCCAATTCTGTGGTCGTCAGGGGCTGCGTAGGTGCCTCACTGAAAACCGGAGAACCAGCAGAGGCCTCGGAGTCTGTCTTGTTCCTAGGCTGCACCCAGGAATATTATCTCTTGAGAGGGTACGAGTTTTGATTTCTTTTCGTTTACTGTGTACCCTAGGCCTGCTAGTAATGTTTTTACAACCGCCAGATGCTGTAGTAGTGTGTCCTTGTTCTCTGCTTGAATAAGGCAGTCGTCCAAGTAAGGATATATTTGAATTCCTTTTTGTCTGCAAAAAGCAATTACTGGTGCCAGGCACTTTGTGAAGACCCTGGGTGCAGTAGATAAGCCAAAGGGCAGTGCAGAAAATTGGTAATGCATTGAGCCAGCTATAAATCTGAGGTATCTTCTGCATGATTGCCTGATTGGGACATGCAGGTATGCCTCTTTTAGGTCTAAAGTCACAATCGAAGCCTTCTTACCCAGCATGGGCAGGAGCTGCTGCAGAGTTAACATTTTGAATTTTGGAATGTCCAGGAATGTGTTCAGGATAGACAGGTCCAATATTGGTCTCCAAGTTTTGTCCTTTCTGGGCACCAAGAATAGCCTTGAGTAAAATCCTTCCCCTGCTCTTGCTGTGGTACTTGCTGAATGGCCCTCATGTCCATGAGGGATGAAACTTGTTTTTGTGCCTTTGCCCACTGATTGTGTGGCAGGTCTGGCATACAGTTTGGCCTTGGCAGGGTGTGAAAATGGAACCTGTAGCCCTGGGATACGATATTTAAGACCCATTTGTCCTAGGTGATCACATGCCAATTTTGAGCAAAAAGTGCTAGTTTTCCCCCAAAGGAGCTGCCAGAAGATACGTGCTTGGTGCTGGCAGGGGAAAGTCATTGAGACTTTTTCCTGTATGGCTGTGATTTTTCTTCTCAGCTTTTGGAGGTTGAAGCACCCCATTGTTTAGGCCTGTATGAGCCTTGGGGCTGTGATCTACCTCTGGGGGGTCTGTATCTACCTCTTTGTGGCCTGTCTGACACTGGAAAGGATCAATTCTTTGCAGGCCAGTTCCTGATAAATCTGGGAGGCTGTACCTGCAAGAAATCCTTGACTGTGTTTGCATAGATTTAGCTTTGTCCTCCATTTTCTTTAAAACCTCTTCTGCTTTAACACCAAACAAGGTATCATGCTGTAATGGAGCATCTAATAATTTTGCTATAACATGATCTGGCAGATTCTGTTCTTTTAACCAAGCATGTCTCCTAATGACAGAACCTGTAACACCGGCCCTGCAAGAGGCCTCTAGAGAATCAAAACCACATTGCAAAGTATGCTTTCCTACTTGTTCAGCTGCATGCAATAAATCCTGCATTTCTTTGTTTTCTGCATATTCTGAATTTGTCAACATTTTTTTGTTTAAGCAGTGACAATAGATATTGCTGATATTTAAGCATATGAAATTGACAATTTAAAGCTCTTACAGCCAAGGTAGCAGAAGTATAAATCTTTTTCCCCATCTGTCCAGGGCTCTTGAATCCCTATCAGAGGGAATAGGGTTTTTTGCAGTGGACGCCTTGACCCCTTTGGGACCCTGAGAGATGGTTTCTGAGTCTGCAGCAGAGTTTTTATAAAGAAATTTATGTAAATCAGGAACCCTGTAGTATCGGTCTGACTTAACAGGAGCTAGTGGCAAAGAGTCAGGAGACAGTCCGGACTCTGAAAATACATCATCTACAATGTCTAAAACAGGAGGAATAGCAAGGAGCCTGTGCCTAGGTAATAAAAGAAAGTCTCTGAGCCTTTTCTTGGATTATGAGTAGTGTTTGCTCTCCCAGTGGAAATGCTCCCTCATAGTATGCAGGATTTCCCCAAAAGAATAATCCTCAGGAGGAGAGGCTGAAGGAATAGATTCTTCAGCATCAGAATCCTCATAGGGAGGAAGAGAATATTCCTGGTCAGAAGAGGAATCAGAGGAAATGGAAACCTGATCTGAAGGTGCATATTCTATCTCTTGCCTAGGCCTCTTATCAGGAGGGGGATGGGAACCCCTGATCAAAATAATTAGGTCTTCGGCCATTTTAAGCATCTGTTTTTTAGGCATGGAGGCATGTCCAGGAGAAAGCTGTACTTGAGCTGCTTTAGACTTTACCTTTGAAGCTGAAGTTGGTTTTACATATAACTGTGTAGGCCTGAAAACACCCTCAGAAGCCGATGCCTGCACAGCGGCTCATCTGAGGGAATAGTTTCCAAGTGTCCAATACCTTGAGTTTCCAGCGGCCTAGTCGGCTCCACGTGGGAGTCAGGATCGGCCTGTGGCTCTGAGGTAGCGGGCGTCAGGGGCTGCGAAAGCACCTCACTGACAACTGGCGAACCAGCGACAGGCCTAGCGGAAGCCTCGTCGCCGGTTTTGGACCTCGGGTGCCTGTCCTTTTCTTTGCGCTTTTTATAAACTCCGGTAGTTGGTTATATAGTTAAATCTTCTGCCAAAATAATGAAATGCAAAATCGTACTGACGCTTAACACTGCGTTGGTTAAATCTAGCACAAAACTGACAACTAGCAACGTCGTGGTCAGGGCCTAGGCAAGGAATACAGTAAGAATGAAAATCCTTATGAGGTATTTGCTTCCCACAAGAAATACAATTAACTTTTTCCGACATCGGTCTGGAGCAAGAAAAAAGTTTCCCAAACAGGGTACTTAGCTTTAATGAAGACTTCGGATCTGAAATTCGAATGTGAAAAACTCCGGAGTCGGCCGACCGGCACTTGCGAACTGCTTTTGCTAACTGCTTTTGCTTCGGGCACCGCGCGGCAAGAAAGACTGAAGAAAATAGCATCGGCTGCATCTTTTATATCCCTGGTGCACTGACGTCAGGGAGGAGGCAATAGCAACCGACTCTGGACCTAGACTTTGGAACTCAGGCCGACTGCGGGTAGCCTGCCAGCAGGATAACCCAATTGTAATGACTGCAACAGTGAAACACGATGAACATCAGATGAGTGCTAAAACTAAAAAGCTGGCTAGTTGCAAGGGAAATTTTGAAGAACAGACTTTATGGTGCCAGGAATAGTTTAACCCCAGTTAAGTGTGGGGGGGGGGGTTTAGGGGCTCACAAACAGTCCTGGACACAGCAAATCCATATCTGACCTGTCACAGGAAAGGGGGGAAGCAAGCTTAGAATTTTTTTTCCAGTAAAATGGAAATGGAGAAAGCTGGAACAGAAGTTAATTCAACATTAAGAATCTGAGTGGGTTGGCCTTCACAAATGTTCTCTATTAGATTGAGTGAACTAATGACACTAGACTGGGAGGAGTGTCACAGATCAAATATACAGTATGGGTGGGCAACTGCAAAGCCACCAATTACAGTTCCTAGCTGTCGCCACTAAATGAAAGTTTTCATAACATGTTGTTGATACTTGAGCATATGAAACTGGCAGTTTAAGGCCCTAATTGCCAAGGTTGCAGATGTATAAACCTTATTTCCCTATCTATCCAATGCCTTTGAATCTCTGTCAGAGGGGGTAGGATTTTTTGCTGTTGAGGCCTTAACTCCCTTTGGACCCTGTGAAATAGTTTCAGGGTCAGCAGCAGGGTTTCTGAATAAAAATTTGTGTGAGTCAGGTACCCTATAATATCTGTCAGGCTTGCTGGGAGCCGGAGGTAAGTAGTCAAGCTTGACTCCAAAAACACATCATCCACAATGTCTAAAACAGGGGGTATGGCTAAAGGCCTGTGCTGAGGGAGAAGGAAATCCCTGAGCCTCTTTTTTGATTCTGAGAAATCTTGACTCTCCCAGTGAAAATGCTCCCTCAAAGTATACAAGGTTTCTCCAAATGAATAATCCTCAGGAGGTGATGCAGATGGGATAGACTCCTCTGCATCAGAATCCTCATAGGGAGGTATAGATAATTCCTGATCAGAAAAGGAATCAGAAGAAATAGAAACCTGATCTGAAGATTCATAATCAGTGTCTTGCCTAGGCCTCTTATCAGGAGGGGGTTGGGAACCCCTGCTCAAGGTAATAAGGTATTCAGCCATTTTGATCATCTATTTTGTAGGCATAGCGGCCTGTGCACTTGGCTTGGGCGTGGGTTTTTTAGCTTTAGAAGTTGCTTTTGTCTTTGGCTTTGCAGCTGTCATCAGTTTTATATAAAAATGTTGAGGCCTAAATACACCCTCAGAAGCTGGTGCCTGCTCAGCGGCTCCGGACCCATCTGAGGGAGATACATCCATGAGTCCAATACTTTGAGTATCTCGCGGCATGCCAGCCTCCACATGGGTCTCGGTAGGGGCCTGCGACTCAAAAGTAGCAGGTATCAGGGGCTGCGAAAGCGCCTCACTGAGTACTGGTGAACTGGTGACTGGCTTAGGAGAAGCTTAGTCGTCAGTTTTGGACCTCGATTGTCTGTCTCTGTCCTTTTCTTTGCGTTTTTTGTGTACTCTGGTAGTCGGATTGCTATCCGAAGACATTTCTGGGTAGTTAAATCTGTTTCCAAAATATTTTGAGGCAAAAATATACTGGCGCTTAATAGTGCGTTGGTTAAATCTAGCACAAAACCGACAGCCAGGCACGTTGTGATCAGGGCCTAGGCAAGGAATACAGTATAAATGAAAATCCTTATGAAGTATATTTGCTTCCCACAAGTAATACAATTATTAACTTTTTCTGACATCGGTATGGAGCAAGAAAAAAGTTTCCCCAACGGGGTACTTAGCTTTAGTGAAGACTTCGGTTCTGAAACTCGAAAATTTCAGAAGTCGGCAGACCGGCACTTGTGAAATGCTTCTGCTTCAGGCACCGCGCGGCAAGAAAGACTAAAGAAAATATTGTCGGCTGCTTGTTTTATACCCCTGATGACCTGACATCATGGAAGAGGAAAGACAGCAACTGACGCAGGACCCAAGACTTTGGAATTCAGGCTGACTGAGAGCAACCTGCCAGCAAATTACCCAAATGTAATGACTGCAACAGTGAAACACGAAGAACATCCAAGAGGGACAACCTCGCAACCGGGGTCACACCCTGCTCTGATGAGCCCACCTCCAGGGTAGGAGCTCGGAGAGGACTAGAAGCCGCCAGAACAGCCAGAACCATAGATGGTGCCACAGAAAAAAATGGGAGCCAAACTAGAGATCACAGTGCTGACAGACCAGTTGCAGTCCCGAGGGTGGACCAGCTCCGAATGGAGCGAAGTCCAGAGGATAGGCTCCAGAACCAATGCAGGAAACATCACAGGAACCAAAGGTGCAGGCACTGGGGTAGACACCTGTACTGAGGGCTCCAAAGCCTGCGAAAAGGTTGAAGGAGGATATGTTGGAGTCTGTGCAGAAAAACCTTCAGTTCCAGGTGGAAAAAAAGTCTTGGTGGGGGTCGGAATTCCTCTGGCTGCCAAGAGCTGATTGACAAACCTCACCACATCTATTTCAGAAAGATTCCTGGTGGAATATGTTGATGCTATGGAAGGACAGTCAGGTCTCTCAAGAAAAAGGATTACATTGTTGTCCAAGGAAGGGGTTGATAGTATCTGGTCCTGGGCAAAATTTCATGTTTCGGAACAGAGGATGGAGCCATGAAGGAAGTTATGGTTGGTGCCGAAATTGTCTCTGGTACTGAACTATTGGTACTGAAACAGGTATCGGTACTGTCGGTTCTGTGGTTGCCAACTTCGGCACCATAGAGCTAGTCATAGGTTCTGGAGCCAAAACAGTCTGTGTAGATATTTTAGGAATTTTTGGATGTGATACTGTGAGAGCGTTATGGTTCCATATAACTCGGGGAAGCCGGAACCGAATGGCTTCTCCTTTTTTCCTTTCCTTTCCTGGGAGGTGGTGAGACCTCCGCCTCAGAAAGGGCCTCCGAAAAGAGGGTTTTTAATAAACCCTTCATTATCAGTTTATCCTTGCACTCGGCCAGAGTGCGAGAGCTAAAATTTTTACACAAGTCACATGGAAATTGTATCTGAAGGTGGGGAACTCCAAGAAAGTAGACACACGAAAGACACCAGTTAGAATTGGGCATATTTCACCCACACTTGTCACACTGCTTGAACCCGGACGTTCCTTTCTTGTCAGACATAGTTGTAAGAGCCTAGTAACTAGACAGAAAGGGAAAGAATATAGTCACAGATTTAATCAACAGTAGAAAAAACAAGTTAAACACACAGAAGGGAGAAATTATCCACTTTTTTTGTGTGTGTATGTAGAAGGAAGGAGGAGAAAAGAAGAGGGAAATATCAACAATGGTAAGGTAATTACCACAAGGGTAAGGAAGGGGCCCATACCAACAATGGTACTAAGACTAACAAAAAGGGTAGGAAAGGGGAGAAAAACTCACAAAGGATAAGGTACAGAGAAGTATTATCGCTAAGAAAACGAAGGACTAGGAAATTATTTCACCCCTGGGATCACCTCTGTGGCTCTGCTTGACAGGGGCACAGGAAAATAATTTTCTTGGGAACGAAAGCCAGGGTACCTTTTTGGCTAGGCTTGTATAGGCCCCTAGGGCCAATAGCCTAGTACTTACCTATGAACGCAGATATCAAAAATCCTATTACTTAGCTGAGAGCTGGCTTTTAAAGTCTTGAGAAGTACGTGGCAAATGAAATCTGAAGATAGGAGGAGAGGGGCACTATGGGTATGACTTAGCTTGAGAGTTTTTTGGCTGGCGCAAGCTTGGGTATTGGCCGAGTCGGTTCAGAGGACAGAAGTGAAGTCCCCATCAGTATGGAATGAAGATTTACATCATCAGATTATCACTTATAGGAACTCGTCTTGCAAAGGCTGTAGAGATTGACATAGCTCTTGTAGAATGCAGTTTAGGCTTTGATTGTAAAGGCATACCTAGTGAACCATCAACAAAGGAAATGCAATTAGCTAACCATCTTGACAAGGTTATTTTAGAAACTGACTCAACCCAACTTTTTCTTGGAGAAGGATATAAACAATTGGTCTGATTTTCTGAAAGTACTGGTAATAAGATGCAGGTAAAACTAGAGATGTCTGTGCAGATCTAATGTACACAAGTTCCCTTTTACTTGAGAAACTAAGAAAGAAAACGGTACTTGTTGATTTAAATTTGATTTGGAAGCCAATTTTGGAAGAAATGAAGGGTTTGTTCTCAATGACACTACCTTTATGAAAGATCAGGAAGGAAGCCTTGAATAAAACTGCCTGAAGTTCTGATATTCATTTGGTAGTGACGGCAACCAAAAATACAGTCTTCCAGGACAGAAATTTCATATCTGTGGATATTGCAGGTGAAAAGAGTTTGAGTCAATGACTGCAACAGGATGGTGATTTCCCAGGGAGGGACTGGATCAAGAACTGGAGGCCTCAATAAAAATGTACCTTTTAAAAAGACCTTAGAGATATTAAGAGAAGCAATGGAAGTAGTGTTGAATCCGGCATGAAAGTTAGAGATGGCTGCCAATTGTACGTTAATTATCAAATAACTATAGCCGTACATGAAATGTTCTGAAAGGCATTCAAGGATTTTTGGGAAGTAGTGCTGAAAAAGGGTCTAGACCATTATCGGACACACAGATTGAAAAGTGTTTCTACCTGCGTTGAAGTCTTTTTTTAGTACAACTCCTTTGAGAGGAGAAAATAATTCATACTACTGGGGAAGAAACCCTGGCATCTCTGGCAATTGTTAGAACTGGAGAAACCATGCAGTTAGTTTTAGAGTCTATAGGTTCAGTACAGACATCCTGAAGGAGTGTGTGAGGAGATCTGGGAAGGGATCCAGTAACACTGGTGGGTGAACTGAGACCAAAGAAAGGACAGCCATACTTGTCAAGGCTAGAAGGGGGCAGTGAGGATTACTTCAGTCTTGCATTCCTTTGCTTTCTGGATGAACTTGGCGATAAGGGGGAACTGGGGGAAAGGTTTCCCCTTATCCCCATGTCCATCCAAAAGGCAACGGCATGCCTGGGATGTGGATGACTTATGACCTGAAGAGTGACTGATCTAATTGATTTGACCCACGCTGAAGGTAGTTCTACTACTTGAAGGACCATGTCTATCTCACAGCCTATGAACTATATGAACTGAGTAGGCTGTAATTTCCTCTTCTTTATACTGATGCAAATACCCAGGGTGGATGATAATTCTATCAGGAATGACTGGTGTATCAGAAGTAGATCACTGGAGGTAGCAGTTAAAAGCCAATTGTCCATATATGGGAATACTTCGATCCCTTGAAGGGCGAGAAAGGCTGTCACTGTTGCCATTATCTTGGTTAACACCATGGGAGCTGTGACAAGACCAAAAGGCAATGCTTTGAATTTTAAGTAACTGACTCCCAGCCAGAAAAGAAGAAATGTCCTTAACTGTCTCTGGATCTATATAGCACATCTAATCATCCTTTCTGAGAAGAGGCAGAATAGACTGCATCATGACCATCCAGAATTTTCTCTGTTTTACAGATTGACATAATTCGCCGAGATCCAAAATTGCTCTCAGGTCCCATGTCTTATTTATTTGACATTTGTTACCCGAGGCAGTCCATCTGAGCAAAAGCCCTTTTTCAGTGGAGGCCCGGGGAGAAAAGTACCAAAGTACAAGTAAGCAAGAAAACATTAAACAAATTTTTGGTACTAAAAAGAACCTTGAGCAGACTCTGGAATCTAAGTGGTCTTGGAGGACTGGCTGAATGACACTTGACTAGGAACTTCTGAACCTCTTTTGCTGCAGACTAACTGGTTGGGTGGAGTGCTGGCAATCTTTTGTTTTATTCTTTGGCTTTCTAAAAAGGGAACTGTATAACGTCTGGAAATGATCCTTAGCACCCATGAATCTTGAATTATATTTTGCCAGCCAAGAAGGATGTAAGGAGAAGTGCTCCTCAACTGCTTCCGAGTACAGCAGTCGGGTAAATGTTTAGGGATCCTGGAAAGGTTTCTCTATGAATGGACCAGAGAAACTCTGATTTTACTGACTGTCTCTGATTCTAGGGTGATGTCGAGTGGAAATGTTCCACCTCTGCGAGGCCTGTCCCTAAAAGTGTCGTGGTAAAACCCTTGAGATTTTCTGAAGTACATTTTCCTCCATGCTCTCAAATTCCTGTAGAAGGATCGCTGAAGGGTTGAAAAACAGATTCCAAATGCAGAAAAAAAAGGTCCTACCTTCCTGTTCACTTCTGGTAAGTGTGTCCTTAACCTTTGGTCCAAACAAAGTGGAACTGTCATATGGGGCATCGCTGAAAAACATTTTGAAGTTTTCTGCAAAGTTGCATCCAGGCATGATGAAGCATCATAATTTTGGTACGGGATGTATAATTTTCTGCATTATAAATCAGTCTCATGAATACATTTGTAGTGGAAGTGAGCCATATAATTCTGTGCCCAAACAGAGAAGTGGCTGAAGCATAAGTCTCTTTCCTCACTCAATCTAAATCCCTAGACTCCCTGTTAGGAAGATGAACAGAGGAATTCTCCTCGGACAGTTCCTTTTTGTGGGTGCTGCTACTACCATGACATATACCCTTGGCCCAACATCTTAACTCTTGGGGCAGCTAAATTCTGTTTTTTAGGGATGGATTCTGTTATGCTTTCTGAGTAATGAGGCTGACCAACAGCTCAGGATGAGGGACCACCCAGGACAATGAAGAAAATACAGTTGTGTACACCTACCATAAATGTAGATGTTCGAGTGTATTCACTGTTGCACACTTGGGTTATCTGCCTGGAGGTAGCCCTCAGTCGGCCCGAATACCAGAGACTTAGTATTTCTGCGTCGGATGTTGTCGCTCCAAGACTGACGTCAGGTCATCAGGGGTATAAAAACAGGCAGCTGACACCATTACATCAGTTTTTCTTGCCCCAAATGTCAGGAGCCCCCCAAATAGGGATCTAGGTTATAGTGGGAAAAACACCACCAGTAAAAAGTAAATACCAATATCAATACCCCAGAAGGGGTTAGTAATGGCCATAGCTAGGAGAGAGAGAGAGAAAACCAGGGGGCTGGAGGGAGGGAAACCAGGGCTGCAACAGTGAATACACTCGAACATCTACATTTATGGTAAGTGTACACAACTGTACTATGTTCTTTGTGTTTCACTGTTGCAGTCATCACACTTGGGTGGATTCCCAATGCTGAAGAAGGATGGAGACAGTCAAGAAGAGTTAGGGCTGGCGAGTATACATTGCAAGATTGCTGTAGCAAATCCTGCCCTGGATTTGGAAAAGATCGGCAGGTGGTAATGCGTGGTGAAGGTGTGTACAGAACTCCAGGTAGCAGCCTCCAGGCTGTCCCTGGTATGGACTCCCCTGAGAAATGCTGTAGAGGTAGATGATGCCCTAGTGGAATGTGTTCTGACCCCCTGAGGGGTTGGTTTCCCATGGTGTTTGTAGCAGAAATGGAAGTAGTGTGCTATCCAAATGGAAATAGTTTGCTTTGAAATGGCCTTGCCCTCTGCCCCTGTTGCAAAGCTGACTAGTAACTGGTCTGATTTTCTGAAGGGCTTAGTCCTATCAAGGTAGAATCTGAGCACGTCTAAGGAGTGCAGGATCCTTTCCCCTTTATTTTCAGGATTAAGGAAGTAGGTTGGCAAATGGATAGATTGACTGAGAGCCACACTAGACACCACTTTAGGCATAAAGGACGGGTTAGTCCTGAGGGAAACCCTGTCAGCATAGAAAATAATGAAGGGTTCCACAGCCAACAGTGCTTGTAGCTCAGACACTCTTCTAGCTGAAGTGATGGCTAGAAGCAAGGCTGTTTTCCAAGAGAGGAACTTTAACTCGGCTGATGCAGCAGATTCAAAGGGGGGGGGGTGTACAAAGTTAAGGTCCCATGCAGGGGTGGATGCTCTTCTTGGTGGCCTTGCATTGTTTGCCCCTCACAGGAACGGTTTGAGAAGAGGATGCAAGAAGAGAGGTGGCTCAGTGTTGTAATAAGCAGAAATGGATGAGGCATTTATCTTAATGGAGAAGGACAGGCCTTAGTGGAGATTATCTGCTAAGTAATCCAGGATAAGAGGCAGAGAGAGCAGTGCTCTGTCCTCTCCTTTAGATTGAATCCATGAGCAGAACCTTTTCCACTTATCAGCATAGGATTTTCTTGTATTGGGTCTTCTGGTTTCAAGAATGATGTCCAGCTCCTGTTTGCTTAAGGTCGCTGGGGGAGAATTCAAGGAATAAGTCAGTCTGCAAGATTCAGGGTTTGCAGTTGTGGATGCAGAAATCTGTCCCTCCTGCTGAGAGAGGACGGTTGGATTCTGGTGTAGGTGCCAGGGTGTCACCTATGTCAGGATGCGCAGGAATGGGTACCAGTGCTGGCGTGGCCAGTCCAGGGCAATCAGAATTGTCCTTGGTCTGTCCTGTTTTATATTGAGTAATACTCTTGAAAGGAGGGGCAAAGGGAGAAAGGCATAGATTGAGAGATTTACCCACTGAAAAAATAGGGCATCCACTTTCTAGGCCCTGCAGTGAGGATTCCTGGTGCAGAATTTGCCAAGCTGGTGGTTGTAGGGGGAGGCAAAGAGATCCACCTCTGGGGTCCCCCATTTCTGGATCAGAAGGTTGAAGGTGCTGTGCTCCAATTGCCACTCGTGTGGGTCTAGGAGATTTCTGCTTAAGTCGCCTGCCAGTAAGTTTTGTTTGCCTGGCAGGAACTGAGCTTGCAGATGGACTTGAATGTCCAAGGCCGTGTTCCACAGGGCCATGGCCAGCCTGCAGAGTGGGTAGGAATGGGTTCCACCCTGCTTGATGATGTACCACATAACTGTGGTGTTGTCTGTTTTTATTAGCAGTTGTCCTGGAAATATTAGGGATCTGAAAGCTGTCAGGGCATTCTGTACAGGTAGCATCTCTTTTTGGTTGATGTGAAGATGAATTTGACTTGGGCTCCAGTGGCCCTGAATACATATTCCATCCATGTGTGCCCCCAGGCATAGTCTGATGCGTCTGTGGTTAGGGTCTGGGCGGCTTGGAGTTGAGTAAATGGCAGTCCCTTGTTGTGGTTGCATGCTTCTGCCCACCAGAGGAACTCTGTCCTTAAACAGGGTATGATAGAAATGACCGTTTCCAGGTCCTGAGAATGTTGGCACCAGAGACTTTAAGTACCATTGGAGTTTCCTCATATGCAGTCTTGCATATGGAATCAGCAGTATACATGAGACCATGAACCCTAGGGCTTGCAGTATTTTTCTTGCAGATAGCTGGGTTCTGGTGGCCATTTGTTTGAAATAGTCGGTCAGATAGACTTGTTTTTCTGAGGTGAGGAATGCCATATGGGAAGTTGTGTCCAAGCTTGCTCCCAGGAATACAATCTTTTGACTGGGTACCAGTTTTGATTTATTTTCGTTGATGGTGTACCCCAAGGAAGTGAGAAGGTTTTTCACAAATGTCAGGTGCTGCAGCAGCAATTCCTGGCTGTCCGCCTGAATCAGGCAGTCATCCAAATACAGGTAAATTTGGATATTTCTCTACCAGCAGTATGCAATGGCGGGAGCCAGGCATTTTGTGAATACTCTCGGCGCAGTGGATAAGCCAAAGGAAAGTGCAGAGAACTGATAATGCATAGACCCTGCCCTGAAATGTAGATACTTCCTGCATGATTCCCTTATGGGAATATGCAAAACAGGCTTCTTTTAAGTCTAGGGTGACTGACCAGGCATCCTTGGCTAGCATAGGAAGAAGCTGTTGCAGAGTAAGCATTTTGAATTTTGGTACCACCAGGAAGGTGTTGAGAATGGAAAGATCCAGGATTGGGCGCCAAGATCCCTCTTTCCTGGGTACCAGGAAGAGTCTGGAGTAGAATCCTTGACCCCTCTGTTCTACTGCAACCAGCTGAATATCCCTGATATTGAGCAGGGAAAGTGCTTGGTTTTGAGCCTCTGTCCACTGGTTTGGAGGAAGGTCTAGAAACCTGCTTGGGGTTGGCAGTGAATGAAAATAAAATTTGTACCCCTGGGATACAATGCTGAGGACCCAACAGTCCTGAGTGATGGACATTCAGATTTTTGCATGAAGGGCAAGTTTTCGTCCTAAGGGCACAAGCAATGGGGCAGGGCTGGGGAGTGGAGTAAAGAAGTCATTGTGAGCTTTTTCCATTAGGAGGTAGCTTACCACTCCCTGTTTTAGGAGTGGGGACACTCCACTGTTTAGATCTCTGCATACCCTGACACTGAAGTCTGGGTGGTCTGTTTCGAAAAGGCCTGGAGGGGGCTGGAAAGGACAAGTGCTTGGAAGGGCAATGCCTACTGAATCTAGGGGGTTGCACTTGTAAGAGTTATTTAACAGTCTCCATAGACTTAGCTTTTTCCTCCATCTTTTTAAGAACCTCTTCTGCTTTGGTGCCAAACAAACGGTCCTTATTCAAAGGAACATCTAGTAACTTTGATTTGACATGGTCTGGCAAGGTCTGCTCCTTCAGCCAAGCATGTCTTCTCAGTACACAGCCAGTGACAGCTACCCGGCAAGATGCTTCTAGGGCTTCAAAGCCACACTGCAAAGTATGCTTGTTGACTTGGCTTGCAGAGTGCATAAGCTCCTGCAATTCTTTACTTTCTGCAGTCTGAAAATTTGCCACATTTTATTTAATAAGTTTCATAAGATGCTGCTGGTACTTCAGCATGTGAAACTGACAAGTCAAAGCCCCAACAGCAAGAGTTGCAGAGGTATATACCACCTTCTTACCCCATCTGTCCAAAGCTCTGGAATCCCTGACCGAAGGGGTGGGATTCTTGGTTGTAGTAGCCTCGATACCTTTAGGACCCTGGGAAAAGATCTCTGGATCAGCAGTAGGATTCTTGAAAAGAAATTTCTGAGTGTCAGGTACGCTGTAGTACCTGGCTGGTTTCCTAGGGGCAGGAGGTAAAGTGTCACGAGTTAGACTGGATTCCATAAAAACAATCATCAACATCCAGGAAAGGGGCTATTGCTAAGGGCCTGTGTTGAGGCAGCTCTAGAGATTCTCAGAGTCTCTTTTTGGACTGAGGATAGTCTTGGCATTCCCAGTGGAAATGCTCTCATAAGGTATGCAAGATTTCACCAAAAGAAAAATCCTCTGGAGAGGAGGCAGAGGGAATGGATTCCTCTGCATCTGAATCCTCATAAGCAGATAAGAGCATGTCTTCATGACCAGAAAGTCATCGGACTCTTGGTCTGTAGAAGCTGAAGGGCACTGGACTCTGTCTCTCAGCAGGGGAAGGCTAACTTCCCCTAATCAGTGTGATAAGGTCTTCAGCAATTCTAAGCATTTATTTTTGTGGCATGGGGAGCAGGTGCTTTGGTCATCTGTTTTCTAGGCGCAGTGCATACTCTGGGCCTAAGAAACTCGGTAGTTTTGGTTAAAAAATAGTCGTCTGAGTCGAACATCGGTTGAACGAATAACTGCCACAGAAGCCAGTACCTGCTCAGCGCCTCCAGACCAATCCAAGGTAGAGTCATCCAAAGGTTCCATAGTCTATGAAGAGTCTCGTGGCATACCAGACTCCGAATGGGTCTCAGTAGAGGCCTGCGAATCCACTGAAGCGGGCATCATGGGCTGTGAAAGCGCCTCATTGAGTACCAGCGGACTGGCCACTAGCTTAATGGAAGCATTCTTGGCAGTTATTGACCTATGCGGTCTCTGTCTTTATCTTTAAGTTTTTTCGGAATATCAGTAGTCAGATGGCTTACCGAAGCCATTTAAGAATACGGAGCTCGAGAGCGAAAGAAATTAGTGAAAAAGAGAGCCAGATGACAAATGGTCCGAGCGTTAAATAAGGCACAAAACCGACAGCGAGGGATGTTGTGGTCTGGGCATAAACAGGTGAAGCAGTAAGAATGAAAATCTCTGTGAGGTATTTGCTTTACACAGGCAAAACAATTGTTAACTTTGTCTGGCATCGGTTAGAGAAAGAAAAAAGGATCCCCAACAGGGTACTTAGCTTTAGAAGACTTCAGGATTATTAAATTTGTAAACGAAAATTCAGGTAGTGGCCAACAGGCATTTGCGAACTGCTTCGGGCTCCTCGGCAAGAAAGACTGATGTAATGGTGTCGACTGCCTGTTTTTATACTCCTGACGACCTGACGTCAGTCCTGGAGTAACAGCATCCGAAGCAGAAATACTAAGTCTCTGGTATTCGGCCCTACTGAGGGCTACTTGCAGGCAGATAACCCAAGTGTTATGACTGCAAGAGTGAAAAACAAAGAACATCTGGACCCAAAGGCTTTGAGAAACCCACACTCACTGACCCATCAGAAGTGGATCATCCTCACTCTCTTTCAACAATTCTACGATGTCATTGAAGGAGACATCTTCGGGGGGGGGGGGTGGATCTTGGAGAACTTTCTCCCTCATCTAAATTGGCGTCTTTAGTGATAAGACTCAGGAGAGGACTTGATATGGTTCCCCTTGCGAGTCCTTTTCCAGGGAATGTGCCTTGGGACACCCAAAAAGACGCATCAGAAATGGACCAGGGGACGTGAAGGTCGAGTAGTCTCAAAACCTAATGGATCCATCTGTCCTTATCTAATAGAATGAGAGGAGGAGGAGGAAGGTACAGACTTCAGAGGGGGTATGACTGGACCCAACTTCTGTGAGCAAACCAAATGTTTTGGGGTCCAGCCAAGGACCTCTCAACTTCGAAAGCAGACTCAGCCACTGAAGCCAAAGAATAGCCAGTCCAAACTGGAAAAGTCAGAAGCCTTCTCGAATCCAACAGCTGAGGGCCCCGAGGAGGACCCTGGAAGAAAATTGTTGAGTACAGAGGACCTGAGGGACACCTATGGCTCCTAAAGTCTCTGGTTCGTCTCTACCGCCCGAGCCCAAATACCAACACTCTGGCTTCAGGACTGTCAGACCCAAAAACATCGGAGTCCAGCAAATGAGAAAAGATATCAAAGCTTAAGTCTCAAGTGCTGTTGACTCCAAAGCTGACACCACAAGAAAGCTAGATCTAATCTACACTGCCTCGGGAAAAGGGGACAGAATAGAAGTGGAGAAGAGTGAACCGTCGGGGTGAAAGGAACCAATCAGAGATCCTTTCTCGGGGATGGAGCCGGGAGGACTCCCATCTGAATCTGAGTTCTCAGAAACCTCATCATCATTCGGTCGACTTCGAACTCCATGAGACTGCTAGAAGAACAGTCAGATATGGATGAAGAAGCTACTGAAGCAGGCTTCAAAGGTACTCTATGTAAAATCAGTGAATGATGCTTAGGGCTGATAGGTGCCTGAGTCACGATCAACTTTGGAGATGGAGTCTGGACCCAAGAAACAATCTGATCCGACTTGTCTAGTAACCGTTGGTTTGGTGTCAGGACCGTAATAACTGTGGGGTTGGGAGACCTCTTCTTAGTTCTTGCCGGATAATCTTCAGACACCTTGGATTTCTATTCAGTTGTCTGTCTCTCTTTCTTTGAATCAGTCCTGCTCCTTATCTTTATTCTTGTCGGAGGAAGGAGAAGCAGTGGACACCTTATGATCAGAGGACATTATGGATCCTGTTTGGGAGGGAACAAGACCTTACTATCAATTTTTTTATGCCCTTAAAGGGCCTCTGCTGCTGAAGATAGCACAGATAAAATAAGAAGCTTGCGGCTGAGAGGGTTCCCAAGTAGTATACGCACTGAGTGTGGGTCTTGAGTGGAAATTTTATGCCTGCAGGAAGAGCACCTTGTGAAACCTGTGGACATCAGAAACTACAGTTGTGTACACTTATCATAAATGTAGATGTTCGAGTGTATTCAATGTTGTTGTCATCACCAGTGGGTTATCCCTGGTGTGGTAGCCCTCGGCCAGCCTGAATACCAGAGTCAATGCTTTTCTGCATCGGCAGCTATCGCTTGCTGACTGATATCAGGTCGTCAGTGCTATAAAGCAAGGCAGTCAATGCCATTACATCATTTTTTCTTGCCCTAACCAGTCAGAATTCCAGGGAAATATGCTAAAAGGTCCTGGTTACTAAAAGCCACCATGAGAAGCTTATGTTTCCCTAAAGAAAGAAGATACATGGGGGAAGGAGGGAGGGAAAACAGGACTGCAACAGTAAATACACTCGAACATCTACATTTATGGTAAGTGTACACAACTGTACTATGTCCTTCATGTTTCACTGTTGCAGTCATCACATGGAGGAGGATTCCCAAAGCTTAGGAAAGGGGTGGTAGGATTAGTAAGAGACTTAGGCACGGGTCAGCATGCCCTTCAGAACTGCAGAGGCAAATCCTGCCCTAACCTTAGAAAGCAGAGGTAGGTAGCAATGCTTCGTAAAGGTATGGACAGAAGTTCAGGTGGCAACTTCCAGGATGTCCCTGGTGGGAACTCCTCTGAGGTATGCTGTGGAAGTGATGGCTGCCCTAGTGGAATAGGTTTGAATAAACTTGGGGGGGGGGGGGGGTTTCCCCATGTAATCTGTAGCAGAAATGGATACAGTGTGATATCCATTTGGAAATGGCCTTCCACTCTGTCCCTGGGGCAAAACTGACAAGTAGTTGATCTGTTTTCCTGAAGGGTTTAGTATGGTCCAGATACTATCTGAGCTGTCTGTACACGTCTAGTGAGTGCAACATTTTTCCCCTTGTTTTGAGGGTTAGGAAAGATGGTGGGTAGATGTATGGCCTTGTAGACAGTCACATTAGATATCACACCTTGGGCATAAAGGAGGGATTAGTCCTCAGGGAGACCCTCTCTGCATAGAAAATGATGAAGGGCTCAAAGGCCATCAGTGCCTGAAGTTCTGAAATGCTTCTGGGTGAGGTGATAGGTAGGGGAAAAGCAGTCTTCCAGGAGAGGTATCTTAGTTCTGCTGAAGCAGCAGGTTCGAAGGGTGGTAAGGATAGTTTTTCCAAAACATATTTCAGGTCCCAGACTGGTGTGGGTGGCCTTCTGGGAGGTCTGATATTAGAAGACCCTCTGAGGAATTGTTTAATCAAAGGATGGGAGAACAGGGACTGATATGTATCAAAAAGAGCTGAAATGGCTGAGGCGTGGATTTTAACAGAAGAGAAGGAGAGGCCACTATTAAGTAGGATAAGGGGGATGGGAAGGTTGTGAGCTACTGCCCCCTCTGGACTGGCTCCATTAGCAGAATTTTTTCCATTTTCCTGTGTAAGATTTTCTGGTGCTGGGCCTTCTGGCCTCTGTGATAAGGTCTAGGACCTGTTTGCTTAACAGGGGCCCCTTGTTTGCCTTTAGAGTATTAGTCATGCTGATAGTTTGAGAGTCTGTAAGTCTGGGTTCAGCACCCCCCCCCACCTGAGTCAAGAGGTCTGAGAAAAGGGGAAGCTGCCTGGGAGGCTGTAATATTAGGCTGCCCAGTAAGGGGTACCAATGATGTCTGGGCCAATCTGCAGCAATGAGGATGGCCTTGGGTCTCTCCTCCCTTATTTTGATCAGTACCTTGGGAAAAAGAGGAAGATGAGGGTATGCGTACACAAAGAGGGTGTTCCAGGGGAAGGTCAAGGCATCCATCTTCCACACTACGTGGTGATACTCCCTGGTACAGAATTTTTTCAGCTGATGGTTGAGATGCGAAACAAAGAGATCCATCTCTGGAGTCCCCCACTCCTGAGTGATTTGTAAAAAGCTTTTTCTGTGGAGATGCCATTCATGGGGGTCTAGTAAGTTTCTGCTTAAGTGGTCTGCCAGGGTGTTGTTGATCCCTGGTAGGTATTGAGCTATTAGGTGTACTCCCATGGAAGAGGCGGTCAGCCAGAGGTTCATGGCTAGCCTGCACAGAGGGTAAGATTGGGTCCCTCCATGTTTGTTGAAGTACCACATTACTGTGGTGTTTTCTGTTTTGATAAGAACCCCTGGCTTGAGATGGGGATTTGAAGATGCAGAGCCTTTGGTACTGCCATCATTTCCTTCTGGTTGATGTGTAAGGGAAGTTGCTGGGCATCCCAAAGACCTTGGGTGCACCTGCCTTCTAAGTGAGGGCTCCAAGCAATGTCTGAGGCGTCATTGGTAATGGTCTGCCCAGTTGGGCGGAGGGTGAAGGAAAGACCGTTGTTCTTGGCACAGGCCCCTGCTCACCAGAGAAATTTGGCCCTTATACAGGGGATCAGAGGGAGAGAGGTCTCTAGAGGTTGAGAGTGCTGACACCAAAGGTTCTTTAGATACCACTGAAGTTTCCTCATGTGAAGCCTGGCCAGAGGAATTAGAAGGATGCAAGATGCCACCATGTACCCCAAGGCTTGCAGGAACTTCCTTGCAGTGAGGTGACTTTTGTAAGCCAGCTGCATAAAGTAGAGAGGCAGGAAGCTCTGCTTTTCTGGGGATAGGAAGGCCATTTGGGATGCTGTGTCCAGCAGTGCTCCCAAGAAAATGATCTTCCTGGAGGGTGTTTGCTTTCATTTCTTCTCGATGATGGTGTACCCTAAGAAGGTTAGGAGGGTTGTGACAAAAAGAGTAGGTCCTTGAGGAGCTTTTCTTTGCAATCTGCCTGAATGAGGCAGTCATTCAGATAAGAGTAAATCTGTACAATTTTCTGTCTGCAAAAGGCTATGGCTGGAGCTAAGTATTTGGTGAATACCCTGGGAGCAATAGATAAGCCAAAAAGTAGCACAGAGAACTGAAAGTGTTATGGGCGTACTCTGAAGTGAAGGAATTTCCTGCAGGATTCCCTTATGGTGATGTGGGGGTATGCACCTTTTAGATCTACGGTAACTAACTAGGCATTATTTTTCAGCATAGGCAGCAGCTGGTGCAAAGTTAGCATTTTTAATTTGGAAACCACCAGGGAGGTGTTCAGAATGGATAGAGCCAGGATGGGGTGCCAAGTGCCCTCTTTCTGGGAACAAGGAATAGTCTGGAATAAAAGCCTTTGGCTGTTTGATCTGAGGGGACAGGTTCTACTGCACCTTGCGATATGACAGTTTGGACTTGTTTCAATGCCTCTGCCCACTGATTTGGAGGCATGTCTGGGTACCCTCTTCGAACTGGGAGTTCGTTGAAGGAGAATTTGTATCCTTGAAAAATGATCTTTAAGACCCATTAGTCCTTTGTTACAGAAAGCCAATTTTCTTTGCAGAGGGAGGGCCTTCCTCCTAGCTTTTGTTGAGTGAAATAAGGGGAGAGGAAGTCATTGAGAGTTTCTGCAATAGAGGGATGGCTTAGAACTCCCTGCCTTTGGAGCGGGAGTGGTCCACTCTTTGGTTCTCTGCTGTCCCTGGGATAGGGGCCTGGGTGGTCTGTCCCCGCAGGGCTTACCTTGCTCCTGTCTGCTAAGTGCAGGAAAGGATGAGTGTTTTGAGGGAAAATTCCTGCTGAACCTAGGAAGTTGTACCTGAAAGAAATCTAACTGTATGCATAGATTTTGCTTTGTCTTCCATCTTTTTAAGCACCTCTTCTGCTTTTACTCCAAACAAGCAGTCCTTCTCCAAGATTTGACATGATCAGGGAGAGGTTGTTCCTTCAACCATGCATGTCTCCTAATGACAGATCCTGACACTGCTGCCCTGCTTGAGGCTTCTAGGGCATCATGTCCACAGTGTAATGTGTTTGGCCACTTGACAAGTAGAGTGCAGTAAATCTGCTAGCTCTTACGAATTGGCACAGTTAGGAAAGGTTGAAATCTTTTGCTTTAATAGTTCCAAAGTGTGTTGTTATTTTAACATGTGGAACTGACAGCTAAGTGCTCTGATAGCTAAGGTTGCAGAGGTGTATACTTTTTTACCCAATCTGTCCAGAGTCTGGAATCCTTGTCAGAAGGAATAGGATTCTTTGCAGAACTAGCCTTAGCTAGTTTTGGTCCCTGTCCCTGGACATCTGGGTCTGCAGCTGGATTTCTGTACAGGTATTTGCGAGACTCCAGTACTTTATAATACCGGTCAGGTTTACTGGGAGCAGGTGGGAGGGTGTCAGGAGCTAAGCTGGATTCATGGAAGACATCATCCACCACCTCTAAGATGGGGGGATGGCCAAAGGTCTGTGCTGGGACAGGTCTAGAAAGTCTTAGTCTTTTCTTAAATTGAGGAAGTCCTGGGATTCCCAGAAGAAATGTTCCCTGAGGGTGTGAAGGGTTTCCTAAAAGGAAAGCTCTTCTGGTGGGGAGGCTGAAGCAATGGATTCCTCTGCAGCTGAATCCTCATAAGCAGTCAGAGGTTGTTGTTCCTCTTCAAAATCTGAATAATCAGACTCCTCAGAATCCTGTTCTGTCAGTATTTCAGGAGAAGGGTCTATTTTCCTTTTAGAAGTTGTGGCCTGACTACCCTTGATAAGGGAGATATGATCCTCTGCCATTTTAAGCATTTGAGCTTGGGGTGGTGGAGCAAGATAAAGATAGAGGCTAAAGGTAGATTTCCTAGGAGTGGCCTTGCTTCTAGGCCTAAGAGTATCCATTGGTCTGAGAAAAATGGTAGTTGGATGAAAAGACAGTTTTTGCCTAGATTCGGTAGTGCAAAAAACCTCCTCGGAAGCTGGTGCCTGCTTCATGGCTCCGGACCCAAACGAGGCAGAGGCAACCAAAGGCTCGGTAGACGAAAAAGATCTCTGCAGCATACCAGACTCCAAAAGGGTCTCGGTAGAGGCCTGTGAAGCTATTGGATCGGGCATCAGGGACAGCAAATGCGCCTCACTGAATTCCGGAGAACTAACAACCTGCTTAGCGGTAGAGTCATCGGAAGGCTTAGCCTTGTGTGGTCTGTCTCTATCTTTATCTTTACATTTTTTTGAATTTCTAAGGATTGTTGGCTGATGGATGCCATTTTGGAATGCGAAGACGGAAGACGAAAACACCTGGCTACAATAACAGCTCTACGACGAACGGTTCTTGCACTAAAGAGGGTAAAACCGGCAAAAGGGGAAGTCGTGGTCTGGGCCTAAACAAGTGATGCAGTATGAAAGGGAGTCTCGGTGTGAGATTTGCTTTCCACAGGCAAGACAATTGTTAACTTTTTCGGTTAGTACAAGAAAAAAGAATCCCGAATGGGGTACTTAGCTTTAGACGTTTTCAGCTGTAATTCAAACTCTGGTAGCGACCGACCGGCACACTTGCGAACTGCTTCTGCTACAGGCTCCACGGCAAGAAAGACTGATGTAATGGCATCGGGTGCCTTGCTTTATAGCACTGACGACCTGACTTCAGTCAGCAAGTGACAGTAGCGGATGCAGAAAAACATTGACTCTGGTATTCGGGCCAGGGATAACCCACAGGTGATGACTGCAACAGTGAAACACGAAGAACATCTAACTACACTAACTATAAAAATGCTTATAGTATATGAAAAAATACTAAATCTACATATACCATGAACACAAATGTGCATACGTGCACGCAAACACACACACAGAAGAAAACTGTAGAAATATCAAAGGAAACACCATAATACTATGTTAAGTATATGCTAAATTCTAAACTTATCACTTAGTTTTGCAAAGGGAGGAGGAAAAATGCATTCACTTATCGTGAACAATAAACAAGCTCTCGGTTCACGGGTCTGGCTTTCACAGGTGGCAAATGAGTTCTGGGGTAATTCAAGCAGGAGAGGGGAATGGAAGGGGGGGGGGTCAGAGGTCTCTGAACCAAAGCTTTTGTGTACAAATCAAAGCTTTGCTATAAGGCACCTACATTGAATCTGGGTGGATCTGAAAACCCACATAATGAACCAGGTGGAAGAAGACAACATCAGGTACTTCATGTAATGGGTATGAAGAGACTCCAGTGGGGCACTTATCTGTGGAAGACTCAGTAGTAGAACCAACTCAGTGAACGGCTTGCAGACTGAATTCCAATGCAGCATTCAGACTGGTAGCAAAGTAGTTCTGAAGATTAGGTGCTCGTACATCACATTATGTACCTTACTCCTTGCATACAGGACATATGTTAGATGCATCACACCTGTAAAATGTAAAGGTTTTGGTAAGCTGGCTGGATGTTCAACAATACTTGGTATGGTATTCCAAGAGTAAAAGAATAATTCAACAGTGATAAGGAAGGACATCCATTCTTTTCTCACACAATGAGCTTTTTTTTTTTTCTTTTTCTTTTTTTAAATCACTGAACTGTTTCCAGTTTTCCCCATGGAAGTGCTTCTTAAAGAGATAGGCCTAAGGTGGTGGCTATATGGACTATGGGAAATCTGGCCAGGCATAATAATTACAGATAATACTTTTGAACCCAACAAGCTCACGGTGGCTTATGTTGACAGTGTATGCATACTTGTGTGTACATGCATGTGTGGGTCGAACACTTCTACAGAATAAGGTGAAAGCAGGTATCAACAGCCAACAGTAGCTAAAGCCTTGTACATTACAAGTGGATAGAGCATACTTGTGCTATACAATACAAGAGATTTTTTTTTTTAACGTTTTTGTACCCTGGTACTTAACTCTCACGAGATAAAAAGCTTAGTGCGATTATAAGAAAGCGATTCATGTAAGAAAAACATACCAAGAGACCAGCTGGGTTTACCTGGATGGTAGAAACTTCACAAGCAACTCCTGAAAATCTATTTTTTCTTCCTTTTTACTCTTTGTGTTCCTAACACGAGCAGACCGCCTCTTTGCTGTCTCACAGCTGTCCTCTATTACACGCTTCCGTTTGGCTTTGTTCTTTGTTTTGTCGCCACCCACAGATATATCTGATTTAAGGAGTGAAAAAGAAGAAACAAAAAGACTATTGTAAAAAAAAAAAAGTGATGCCAATAATTCTTACCAGTTTCTGCATTTAGCTCACACAAAGGTTCCTTTTACTCTGCTCCAACTGCTTGCTTTATCAAACGGGAAGCAGAGATTCTCTAGTTTGGTGGTGGTGAGGGGAGCACTAGCACATTTCAAACTCCTTTACTCACACACTACAGACTCACTTATGCATGTATACTGATATGTCATCCTATTGGTGGTGGGGGGTTGACATACTGTGTGTGTACTTGCAAAACTGCTTAAGAGACTTCTAAGATCTGCCTATGGCCATTTCCAGAAAAAGGCAAATGGCCTTCAGACAGTAATAAATATGAGCCTGGGTCGCATCTTGAATCTGGGTCACTTGTGGTGCAAGTAGTTGTCTTGCCACACAAGAAAAAGTCAGTTAACGCTGCTTGCAGTCTATCATACATTTTACTGTTCCCCCTCTCTGATGGAGATCTGGGAGCCCATTAACTGTGTCGCAGATGGAATCCCCAAGGCTGTATTACCATATACACACCATTTTTACTTGCATCCTATTAACCCCACACCAAGCACAAGCATGCAGTGCTTTCACATGCTCAACACTAGTATTTTCTCTTACAGTGAGTAAGTGGGGCCACTTGGCCACAACTGTTGATTACTTGTCCACCTTCTCATACTGACAAGGAGTTGTCCCTCCCCCACATACATATGCTACTAGTAGTCAAACCAGGTTACCACCACAGTGAAATAAAGCTATACTATCATTCCATCAGGTTATCCAGGTCCTTTCACACATCTGGTCCTCCAAAAACCTAAAAATCTGTGGCAAAAACTTATTCTCTTACCTTTCCACTCACACACTTTAAAGCTCAAGTTTTTATGGCACTGACACCAGCTGGACTTCTGTGAAGATTATGGCCTGGACATATGCATACAGTGGATATAAAAAGTGTACAAACCCCTGTTAAAACGGCAGGTTTTTGTGATATAAAAAATGAGACTACAATCAATCATTTCAAAACATTTCTCACCTTTAATGTGACCTATAATCTGTACAATTCAACTGAAAAACAAACAAATCTGTTAGGGGAAAAAACTATAAAAAATATACAATAGGCTGGTTGCATAAAGTACAGTTTTGTACCTACCATAAATGTAGATGTTCGAGTGTAAACACTGCTGCAGTCATTACACTTGGGTTATCCTGCTGTCAGGAGGTCCCGCAGTCGGCCAGAGTTCCAAAATCTTGGTCCAGCGTCGGTTGATGTCGCCTCCTCCCTGGCGTCAGTGCAACAGGGGGTATACAAGATGCAGCTGACGCCATTTTCTTCAGTTTTTCTTGCCCCAGATGTCAGGTGCCCCCAAACAGGTAGGCAATTCAAATTGCTAGTAAAATATACAAAAGAAAAGCTAACAACCATTTTTAGTTACCAGCAAATACTCCCCATAGGTAATAAAGGGTAGATGACCTAGGTAAGTACCAGAAAGCAAGAGGTGAAGGAGGGAGGGTAACCTGGACTGCAGCAGTGTTTACACTCGAACATCTACATTTATGGTAGGTACAAAACTGTACTATGTTCATCGTGTTACACTGCTGCAGTCATTACACTTGGGTGGAATCCCAAAGCTGAGGTAGGGAGGCTGGATCTAGAAGGCATTAGGGGTGGCTACAATGCCCTGCAGTACAGCAGTGGCGAAGCCAGCTCTGGATTTGGAGTATAAAGGCAAATGGTAATGTTTGGTGAAGGTATGCACAGAACTCCAAGTTGCTGCTTCCAAAATATCCTTGGTAGGTACTCCTCTGAGGTAGGCAGTTGAAGTGGCTGTTGCCAGGTGGAGTGAGGTCTAATGCTGCAAGGTACAGGTTTCCCATGGTGGGTATAGCAGAAACGTATACAGTGTCCTATTCATTTTGAAATAGTCTGCTTTGAAATGGCTTTTCCCTGTGCTCCTGCAGTGTATGCTACCAATAGTTGCTCAGATTTCCTGAAAGCTTTGTTTTTGTCCAAGCAGAAGCGTAACTGTCTGACTGTCCAAAGAATGTAGTAGTCTCTCCCCTTTGTTCTGTGGTTTTGGATAAAAAGTTGGCAGGTGAATAGCTTGGTTTAGAGCCACACTTGATACCACCTTTGGCATAAACGTAGGGTTAGTTCTTAAAGACACCCTGTCCTGGTGGAAGATGAAGAAAGGTTCCACTGCCATTAGTGCCTGTAATTCTGAAACTCTTCGTGCTGATGTTATTGCCAGTAGCACAGCAGTTTTCCAAGAAATGTATTTTAATTCTGCTGTGTTAGCTGGCTCAAAAGGAGGTAAAGTTAATTTTTCCAAAACAAAGTTGAGGTTCCAAGTTGGTGTAGGTGCTCTACGGGGCGGGTCTTATGTTTTTAGCCCCTCTGAGGTACTGTTTGAGCAAAGGATTAGAAAAAATTGGTGGATCCGTGTTGTAATGAGCAGAGATAGCTGAGGCATGGATCTTGATGGATGAAAAAGAGAGGCCCTTGTCCAGCATCTCAGTTAAGTATTGCAGTATCTGAGGAATGTTTGGGACAAGAGGGTCAAGGCTGTCCGCTTGGTTCCAGGCACAGAATCTCTTCCATTTGTCCGAGTATGCTTTCCTGGTGCTGGGCCTTCTGGCCTCCAGAATGACATCCATAACAGCTTTGGAGAGAGGCATTGCTTGGTTGACTAAGGAATTTTCCATGCAGCTAGATTTAAGGTCTTTAGCTGGCTGTGATGTATCTGATTGTTGTGCTGTGTCAGCAACTGTGGGATTTGAGGCAAAATCCAGGGTGGTTCGTGTGCTAAGTTCTTTGAGATTGGGTACCAGTGCTGGCGTGGCCAGTCTGGTGCAATCAGGATATTTGGCGTTTCCTGCCTGGCTTTTATGAGTACCTTTGGAAGGAGAGGTAAAGGAGGGAAAACACATACTTGCAGGTTTTTCCACTTGAATGAGAGGGCATCCACATTCCATGCTTGTGGATGGTAGCTCCTTGTGCAGAATTTCTGTAATTGGCAGTTCTTTGGGGAAGCAAACAGATGTAATGTCCGGGCTCCACCATTTTTGTGTTATCATTCTGAATATTTGTGGGTTCAGTTCCCATTCATGTGGGTCCATAATGTTTCTGCTTAGGTCGTCTGCCAGTGTGTTGTTCTCTCCTGGCAGAAATTGTGCTTGCAGATGAACTTGGTAGTTTAGATCTATGTTCCACAAGGTCATGGCTTGTCTGCAGAGGGGGTAGGAGTATGTGCCCCCTTGCTTATGTACCACATAACTGTGGTGTTGTCTGTCTTTAGTAGCAATTGCCCTGGATGCAGCAGGTCCTTGAAAGCTACAATAGCATTTTGTACAGTTAGCATTTCTTTTTGATTGACGTGGAGATGTCTTTACTTTGTGGGCCACTCGCCCTGGATACATTTTCCTGCCATGTGTGCTCCCAAGGTGTAATCCGATGCATTTGTTGTCAGTGTCTGCCTGGCTGTGGGTTGAGTGAAAGGCTGTCCCTTGTTGAGGTGACAAGCTTGTGCCCACCATCGAAACTCCTGTTGTAGGCAAGGAATTAGTGGTATAACTGTTTCCAAACTTTGACAGTGTTGAGACCATACGCTCTTTAGGTACCATTGTAGTTGCCTCATATGCAGTCTGGCATATGAAATTAGTAGTATGCAAGATGCCATGCAGCCCAAGGCCTGCAGAATTTTTCTTGCAGAGAGGTGGGTCGTTGCTGCCATTACATGAAAATATTGAGTCAGTTGTCCTTGCTTGTCTGGCGTGAGATAAGCCATCTGGGCCGTTGTGTTCAAACTGGCACCCAGGAATATTATCTCTTGTGAGGGCACTAGTTTTGATTTCTTTTCATTTACTGTGTACCCCAGGCAACTTACCTTTTTTACGTACGCCAGATGCTTTAGTAGAATGTTCTTGCTCTCTGCTTGAATCAGGCAGTCGTCCAGGTATGGATAAATTTGAATTCCTTTTGCCTGCAAAATGCAATTACTGGTGCCAGGCACTTTGAGAAGACCCTGGGCACAGTAGATAAGCCAAAGGGCAGTGCAGAGAATTGATAGTGCATTGAACCAGCTAGAAATCTGAGGTATCTTCTGAAGTTTTGTCTGATTGGACCTCAAGGAGGCATACCTGCATGTCCCTAAGTCATGAGCCAAGCTTTCTTGCCCAGCATGGGAAGAAGCTGCTGTAGTGTCAACATCTTGAATTTCGGAAGATCCAGGTAAGTGTTTAGTGAAGAAAGGTCCAGAATGGGTCTCCAGGCTTTGTCCTTTCTGGGAACCAGAAAGAGTCTTGAGTAAAATCCTTGTCCTTGTTCCTGTGGTGGTACCTTTTGAATAGCTCTCATGTCCACAAGTGCTGTAATTTGTTTTTGAGCCTCTGCCCACTGACTTGGTGGCAGATTTGGCATTCCTTTTAGCCTTGGCAGAGTGTGAAAGTGGAACCTGTAACCTTGAGATACAATGCTGAGAACCCATTTGTCTTTGGTGATGCAATGCCAGTTGTGACAGAAAAGTGCCAGTTTTCCTCCTAAGGGGGCTGCCAAGAGAGAGCTGTTTGGCAGCTGCAGTGGAAAGTCATTGAGGCTGCTTTTTGCAAGGTTGAGGCCTGTGTTCCCATTCTTTCTGGCCTGGTGTACTCCATTGTCGAGGCCTGTAAGGGCCTTGTGTCTGACCTCTACCTCTTGGACATCTGTATTTGCCCCTTTGAGGTCTATCTGTGACTGGAAAGGACCAATTCTTTGTTGACCAATTTCTGCTAAAACGAGGAGGCTGAACATGTAAGAAATCTTTCACTGTTTGCATAGATTTTGCCTTATCCTCCATCTTCTTTAATACCTCCTCTGCCTTAACTCCAAACAGCACATCCTGCTGCAAAGGTATATCCAATAATTTGACCTTAACATGATCTGGTAACATATGTTCTTTTAACCAAGCATGCCTTCTAATGACAGATCCTGTAACTGCTGCTCTACAGGAGGCCTCTAAGGAATCAAACCCACCCACATTGCAAAGTATGTTTTCCCACTTGTTCAGCTGCATGCAATAAATCCTGCATTTCTTTAAGGTTAGGAGGATCTGAATCTGGAAGCATCTTTTGTTTCAACTGAGACATCAAAAATTGCTGATATTTTAGCATGTCAAACTGGCAATTCAAGGCTCTCATTGCTAAAGTTGCAGGCGTATATACCTTCTTTCCCCATCTGTCTAATGCTCTGGAATCTCTGTCAGAGGGAACTGGGTTTTTGCTGATGAGGCCTTAATCCCTTTGGGTCCCTGAGGAAGTTTCAGGGTCAGCAACAGGGCTTTTGTACAGAAATTTGCGAGAGTCAGGGACTCTGTAATATCGATTAGGTTTAACTGGGGCTGGGGGTAAGGAGTCAGGGTTTAAACTGGATTCAGTATACACATCATCCACAATATCTAAAACTGGCGGGATAGCAAGGGGTCTGTGTTGGGGCAATAAAGAAAAGTCTCTGAGCCTTTTCTTGGATTCTGAGTAATCCTGGCCTTCCCAATGGAAATGTTCCCTCATGGTATGTAAGGTCTCCCCAAAGGAGTAATCCTCAGGCGGAGAAGCTTATGGAATTGATTCCTCAGCATCAGAATCCTCATAAGGGGTAAAGAATATCCTAGGTCCTAGGAAGAGTCTGAGGAAATGGACACCTGGTCAGAAGATTCATAGTCTGCATCCTGTCTGGGCCTTTTATCAGGAGGGGGGATGGGACCCCCTGATCAGGGTGATTAGGTCCTCGGCCATTTTTAGCATTTGTTTCTTAGGCATGGAAGCCTGTCCAGGAGAGAGTGGATGTTTCTTTGCTTTTAAGGGCGGTTTGGACTTAGCAGAGGGTTTAATAGTTAACTGGGTAGGTCTGAATACACCCTCTGTAGCTGTGGTTTGCTCAGCTACTTTGGTTCCCTCTGTAGGATTAGGATCAGAAAGCTGAAAACCTAGTGCGTCCGAAGGCCCAGCCAGCTCCAAGTGGGAGTCGGAGGAGGTCTGTGGTTCTGTGGAAGCGGTCGTCAGGGGCTGCGTAGGCGCCTCACTGAAAACCGGAGAACTGGCGACCGGCCTATTAGAGGCCTCGTCGTCAGTTTTGGGTCTCGCTTTTTCTGCATTTCGGTCGTCGGAATTTCCGACGGCATGGTGTAATTGAATTTTCTGCCAAAATAATGTCAGGCAAAATCAAACCGACGTTTAACAGAGCGCTTGTTAAATCTAGCACAAAACCGACAACCAGTGATGCCGTGGTCAGGGCCTAGGCATGGAATACAATAGGAGTGGAAATCCTTATGAGATATTTGCTTCCCACAAGAAATACAGTTATTAACTTTTACTGACATCGGTCTGAGGCAAGAAAAAGTTTCCCCAATGGTGTACTTAGCTTTTTTAGAAGACTTCGGTTCTGGATTCAAATTGAAAATCTCAGGAGTCGGCCGACCGGCACTTGCGAACTGCTTCTGCTTCGGGCACCGCGCGGCAAGAATGACTGAAGAAAATGGCATCGGCTGCATCTTGTATACCCCTGTCGCACTGACGTCAGGGAGGAGGCGACAGCAACTGATGCAGGACCAAGACTTTGGAACTCTGGCTGACTGTGGGACCGCTTGACGGCAGGATAACCCAAGTGTAATGACTGCAGCAGTGTAACACGATGAACATCTGTGCACACCCTGAAACTAATACTTTGCTGAAGCACCTTTTGCTTTAATTACATCATTTAGTCTTCTTGGGTAGTTACATCATTTAGTCTTCTTGGGTAGGAGTCTATCAGCATGGCACATCTTGACTTGGCAATATTTGCCCACTATTCCTTGCAAAAGCGCTCCAAATCTGTCAGATTGCGAGGGCATCTCTTATGCACAGCTCTCTTCAGGTCACCCCACAGATTTTCTATTGGATTTAGGTCTGGGCTCTGGCTGGGTCATTACAATACTTTAATTTTCTTTTGGTGAAACTATTCTTTTGTTGATTTGGATGTATGCTTGGGGTCATTGCCGTGTTGAAAGGTGAAATTCCTCCATCTTCAGCTTTCTAGCAGACGCATGAAGTTTTGGGCCAAACATCACTGGTATTTGGAACTGTCCATAATTTCGTCCACCTTGACTAAAGCCCCAGTTCTAGCTGAAGAAAAGCAACCCCAAAGCATGATACTGCCACCATCATGCTTCACCGTGGGATGGTGTTATTTTGGTGATGCGAACTGTTATTTTTGTGCCAAAAGTACCTTTTGGAATTGTGGCCAAAATGTTCAACCTTGATCTCATTAAACCATAACACATTTTCCCGCATGCTTTTGGGAATCTTGATGTATTGTTTTGCAAATTTTAGCTGGCCTGGATGTTCTTCTGTGTAAAAAAAGGCTTCCGATTTGCAACCTACTCCACAGTTCAGACATATGGAGAGTACGGGAGATTGTTGGCACATGTAGTACACAACCAGTACTTGCCAGAAATATCCTGCAGCTCCTTCAGTGTTGCTGTAGGTCTCTTGGCAGCCTCTCTGACCACTTTTCATCTTGCCCTTTCATCAACTTAGGAGGGACGTCCAGTTCTTTACGTCACTGATGTTGCATATTTTCTCCACTTTTTGATGACTGTCTTTACTGTGTTCCATGGTATATCCAATGCTGTGGAAATTTTTTTGTACCCTTCTGACTGATATGGGATCCCTTTGATGTTTTGTAAGCTCTCTGCGAACCATGGCTTTTGCTGTAGCAGGCAACTGAGTAAATGTCAGGAAAACCCTACTAGGACAGCTGAACTTTATTTGGGGTTGGAGTCTCTTTAATTGATGGCAGGTGTGTACCCAAGAAAACTGAATGCTGTAAATTAAATCAAAAGGTGCTTCAACAAAGTATTAGTTTTAAGGGTGTGCACACTTATGCTACCAGCTTATTGTACATTTTTTATTTTTTTCCCTAACAGATTTGTTTTTCAATTGAATTGTACAGGCTATAGGTCACATTAAAGGTGGGAAACATTTTGAAATGATTTATTATGGTTTCATTATTTATTTTTATATCACAAAAAAGTAGTTTTGCACCTACCATAAATGTAGATGTTCGAGTGTATACACTGCTGCAGTCATTACACTTGGGTTATCCTGCCGTCAGGTGGTTCCCCAGTCGGCCTGAGTTCCAAAGTCTTGATCCAGCGTCGGTTGCTGTCGCCCCCTCCCTGACGTCAGTGCGACAGGGGTATATAAGATGCAGCCGACGCCATTTTCTTCAGTTTTTCTTGCCCCAGATGTCAGGTGCCTCTAAATAGGTAGGCAATTCCAATTGCTAATAAAACATACATAAGAAAAGCAAAAAAACAACTTACAGCTACCAGCAAATACTCCCCATAGGTAGTAAGGGTAGAAGACATAGGTACGTACCAGCCAGTAAGAGGGGAAGGAGGGAGGGTAACCTGGACTGTAGCACTGTATACACTCGAACATCTACATTTATGGTAGGTACAAAACTGTACTATGTTCATCGTGTTACACTGCTGCAGTCATTAGAATTGGGTAGAATCCCAAAGCTGAGGTAGGGTGGCTGGTTCTATAAGGCATTAGGGGTGGCTATAAGGCCCTGCAGCACTGCAGTGGCAAAGCCAGCTCTGGATTTAGAGTATAGAGGCAGATGGTAATGCTTGGTGAAGGTATGTATAGAACTCCAAATTTCTGCTCCAAAATATCCTTGGTAGGTACTCCCCTGAGGTAGGCAGTTGAAGTGGTTGTTGCCCTGGTGGAGTGAGATCTAATGCTGCTAGGTACAGGTTTTCCATGGTATGTGTAGCAGAAATGTATACAATGTCCTATCCATTTTGAGATAGTCTGTTTTGAAAGGCTTTTCCCTGTGCTCCTGCAGCATATGCTACCAATAATTGCACAGATTTTCTGAAAGCTTTGGTTTTGTCCAAGTAGAAGCGTAACTGCCTGTGAATGTCCAAAGAGTGCAGTAGTCTCTCCCCTTTATTCTGTGGTTTAGGATAAAAAGTTGGCAGGTGAGTAGTTTGGTTTAGAGCCACACTGGATACCACCTTTGGCATAAACTTAGGGTTAGTTCTTAAAGACACCCTGTCCTGGTGGAAAATGAGGAAAGGTTCCACTGCCATTAGTGCCTGTAATTCTGAAACTCTTTGTGCTAATGTTATTGCCAAGTGCAGAGCAGTTTTCCAAGAGCTATATTTTAATTCTGTTGTGTTAGCTGGCTCAAAAGGAGGTAAAGTTAGTTTTTCCAAAACAAAGTTGAGGTCCTAAGTTGGAGTAGGTGCTCTACGGGGCGGACTTATGTTTTTAGCCCCTCTGAGGTACTGTTTTAACAGAGGACTAGAGAAAAATTGGTGGATCCATGTTGTAATGAGCAGAGATGGCAGAGGTGTGGCTCTTGATGGATGAGAAGGAGAGGCCTTTGTCCAGCATCTCAGTTAAGTATTGTAGTATCTGAGGAATGTTTGGGACAAGAGGGTCAAGGCTGTGAGCTTGGATCAGGCACAGAATCTCTTCCATTTATCCGAACAGGCTTTCCTGGTACTAGGCCTTCTGGCCTCCAGAATGACATCCATAACAGCCTTGGAGAGAGGCATTGCTTGCTTGACTAAGGAATCTTCCAGGCAGCTAGGTTTAAGGTCTTTAGCTGGCTGTGTAGTATTTGATTGTTGTGCTGAGTCAGCAGATGTGGGATTTGAGGCAAAATCCACGGCGGTTCTTGTGCTAAGCTCCTTAAGATTGGGTACCAGTGCTGGCATGGCCAGTCTGGTGCAATCAGGATCATCTTTGGCTCTTCTGGTCTGGCTTTTATGAGTACCTTTGGCAGGAGAGGTAGTGGTGGGAAAACGTATACTTGTAGGTTCTCCCAGCTGAATGAGAGGGCATCCACTTTCCATGCTTGTGGATGGTAACTCCTTGTGCAGAATTTTTGCAGCTGGCAGTTTATTGGGGATGCAAACAGATCTATGTCTGGACTCCACCATTTCTGTGTTATCATTCTGAATATTTGTGGATTCAATTCCCATTCGTGTAGATCCATGATCTTTCTGCTTAAGTCGTCTGCCAGTGCTGTTTTTCTCTCCTGGCAGGAATTGCGCTTGCAGATGAACTTGAAGGTTTACAGCTGTGTTCCACAAGGTCATAGCTTGTCTGCATAGGGGGTAGGAGTGAGTGCCCCCTTGCTTGTTTATGTACCACATAACTGTGGTGTTGTCTGTCTTTAGCAGTAGTTGTCCTGGATGCCGCAGGTCCTTGAAAGCTATAAGGGTATTTTGTACAGCTAGCATCTCTTTTTGATTGATGTGAAGATGCCTTTGTTCTGCGGGCCACGTGCCCTGAATACATTTGCCTGCCATGTGTGCTCCTCAGGCGTAATCCGATGCATCTGTTGTCAGTCTTTGCCAGGCTGTGGGTTGTGTAAAAGGCTGTCCCTTCTTGAGGTGACAAGCTTGAGCCCACCATTGAAACTCCTGTTGAAGGCAAGGTATTAGTGGTATAACCGTTTCCAAACTTTGACAGTGTTGAGACCATACATTCTTTAGGTACCATTGTAGTTTCCACATATGCAGTCTGGCATATGGAATTAGTAGTATGCAGGATGCCATGTAACCCAAGGCCTGCAGAATTTTTCTTGCAGGGAGTTGCGTTTTTGTTGCCATCAATTGAAAGTATTGAGTCAGTTGTCCTTGCTTGTCTGGCATGAGATAAGCCATCTGGGCCGTTGTGTTCAAGCTGGCACCCAGGAATATAATCTCTTGAGAGGGCACTAGTTTTGATTTCTTTCCGTTTACTGTGTACCCCAGGCAACTTAACTTTTTTACAAACGTGGCAACTTAACTTTTTTACAAACGTCAGATGCTTTAAAAGAATGTCCTTGCTGTCTGCTTGAATCAGGCAGTCCAGGTACAGATAAATCTGAATTCCTTTCTGTCTGCAAAATGCAATTACTGGTTCCAGGCACTTTGTGAAGACCCTGGGCGCAGTAGATAAGCCAAAGGGCAGTGCAGAGAATTGGTAGTGCATTGAACCAGCTATGAATCTGAGCTATCTTTTGCAGATGTTCATCGTGCATACAGCTGCAGTAATCACAGATGGGTTTTCTGCCGTCAGGTGGGTCCTCGGTCGGCTGAATTCCAAAGTCTAGGTCCGCCGTCGGTTGTTGTTGCTTTCTTTCCTGACGTCAGTGAGGCAGGGGTATACAAGACACAGCCGACGCCATTTTCTTCAGTCTTTTTTGCCGCGCAGTGCCCAAAGCAGAAGCAGTTCGCAAGTGCCGGTCGGCCAGCTCCTGAATTTACGAAATATTGGAAACCGAAGTCTTCTTTAAAGCTAAGTACCCCGTTGGGGAAACTTTTCTTGCCTCAGACCAATGTCAGTAAAAGTTAACAATTGTATTTCTTGTGGGAAGCAAATACCGCATAAGGATTTCCATTCCCTCTGCATACCTTGTTTAGGCCCAGACCACGACGTCTCGGGCTGTCGCTTTTGCTACTTTCAATAAACGCACTACTAAGCGTCGGGCGGAGTTCGCCCAACACTTTTTTGGTAAAGCCTTTCATTATAAAATGTCATCGGAGACTCCGACTACCGGTTTGTCCAAAAGCGCAGGACAAGGACCGACCGCGAGGTCGCGGTCTCCACCAACACCACGCCAAAACCGGCTACACATGGTCGGTTCTCAGCGAGCCTATGCAGCCCCTGACTACCGACGACACTTCTTTGGCGGTGTCTTCTGTAACCGAGACCGCAGGTACTTCGGCCCATACCCAGACTACAACCACCAAAGCCACTGTGAGCATTGAGCCTCCTAATGTGGACAGGTCCACTTCCACCCATGGTGTCTTTAGACCCTCATCTTCCTTTTCCATTAAGGCCTTTACTAAGTCCAAATTAGCCAGGCATCCCAAGAGGCCTGATGCACAGGGCCAATCTCCAGGCCCCATGCCTAAAAAGCAGATGCTAAAAATGGCTGAGGATTTAAATACTCTTATCAGGGGTTCCCAACCCCCTCCAGACAAGAGACCCAGAGTGGAGGAAGATTCTCCCTCTTCTGATCAGGGCTCCATTTTTTCAGAACATTCTGATGTAGAGGAACACTCTTACTCCCCTTTTGAAGATTCTGATGCAGAGCAGTCCATTCCTTCTGTATCTCCTCCAGAGGATTTTTCTTTTGGGGAAACCTTGCACACCTTGAGGGAACACTTCCAGTGGGAAGGCCAAGACTTTTCTGATTCCAAGAAAAGACTTAGGGAATTTCTTTTGTTTCCTCAACACAGACCTCTGGCGATACCTCCTGTCTTGGACATACTTGATGATGTTTATTCGGAGGCTTGCCTTAATCCGGATTCCCTGCCTCCTGCCCCAGTCAAGCTGGTTGGATGTTCAACAATACTTGGCATGGTATTCCAAGAGTAAAAGAATAATTCAACAGTGATAAGGAAGGACATCCATTCTTTTCTCACACAATGAGCTTTTTTTTTTTTTTTTTTTAATCACTGAACTGTTCCCAGTTTTCCCCATGGAAGTGCTTCTTAAAGAGATAGGCCTAAGGTGGTGGCTATATGGACTATGGGAAATCTGGCCAGGCATAATAATTACAGATAATACTTTTGAACCCAACAAGCTCACGGTGGCTTATGTTGACAGTGTATGCATACTTGTGTGTACATGCATGTGTGGGTCGAACACTTCTACAGAATAAGGTGAAAGCAGGTATCAACAGCCAACAGTAGCTAAAGCCTTGTACATTACAAGTGGCTAGAGCATACTTGTGCTATACAATACAAGAGAGATTTTTTTTTTTTAACGTTTTTGTACCCTGGTACTTAACTCTCACGAGATAAAAAGCTTAGTGCGATTATATGAAAGCGATTCATGTATGTAAGAAAAACATACCAAGAGACCAGTTGGGTTTACCTGGATGGTAGAAACTTCACAAGCAACTCCTGAAAATCTATTTTTTCTTCCTTTTTACTCTTTGTGTTCCTAACACGAGCAGACCGCCTCTTTGCCGTCTCACAGCTGTCCTCTATTACACGCTTCCGTTTGGCTTTGTTCTTTGTTTTGTCACCACCCACAGATATATCTGATTTAAGGAGTGAAAAAGAAGAAACATTTAATCAAAAAGACTATTGTAAAAATAAAAAAAAAGTGATGCCAATAATTCTTACCAGTTTCTGCATTTAGCTCACACAAAGGTTCCTTTTACTCTGCTCCAACTGCTTGCTTTAAGAAACGGGAAGCAGAGATTCTCTAGTTTGGTGGTGGTGAGGGGAGCACTAGCACATTTCAAACTCCTTTACTCACACACTACAGACTCACCTATGCATGTATGTCATCCTATTGGGGGGGGGGGGCTGACATACTGTGTGTGTACTTGCAAAACTGCTTTAAAGACTTCTAAGGTCTGCCTATGGCCATTTCCAGAGAAAGGCAAATGGCCTTCAGACAGTAATAAATATGAGCCTGGGTCACATCTTGAATCTGGGTCACTTGTGGTGCAAGTAGTTGTCTTGCCACAAAAGAAAAAGTTAGTTAACGCTGCTTGCAGTCTATCATACATTTTACTGTTCCCCCTCTCTGATGAAGGAGATCCGGGAGCCCATTAACTGTGTCGCAGATGGGATCCCCAAGGCTGTATTACCATATGCACACCATTTTTACTTGCATCCTATTAACCCCACACCAAACACAAGCATGCAGTGCTTTCACATGCTCAACACTAGTATTTTCTCTTACAGTGAGTAAGTGGGGCCACTAGGCCACAACTGTTGATTACTTGTCCACCTTCTCATACTAACAAGGAGTTGTCCCTCCCCCACATACATATGCTACTAGTAGTCAAACCAGGTTACCACCACAGTGAAATAAAGCTATACTATCATTTCATCAGGTTATCCAGGTCCTTTCACACATCTGGTCCTCCAAAAACCTAAAAATCTGTGGCAAAAACTTATTCTCTTACCTTTCCACTCACACACTTTAAAGCTCAAGTTTTTGTGGCACTAACACCACCTGGACTTCTGTAAAGATTATGGCCTGGACATATGAATACAGTGGATATAAAAAGTGTACAAACCCCTGTTAAAACAGCAGGTTTTTGTGATATAAAAAATGAGACCACAATCAATCATTTCAAAACTTTTCTCACCTTTAATGTGACCTATAATCTGTACAATTCAATTGAAAAACAAACAAATCTGTTAGGGGAAAAAAATATAAAAAATAAAAAATATACAATAGGCTGGTTGCATAAAGTACAGTTTTGTACCTACCATAAATGTAGATGTTTGAATGTAAACACTGCTGCAGTCATTACACTTGGGTTATCCTGCCATCAGGCGGTACCGCAGTTGGGCCAGAGTTCCAAAATCTTGGTCTGGCGTCGGTTGCTGTCGCCTCCTCCCTGACATCAGTGTGACAGGGGTAAAGATGCAGCAGACGCCATTTTCCTCAGTTTTTCTTGCCCCAGATGTCAGGTGCCCCCAAATAGGTAGGCAATTCAAATTGCTAGTAAAATATACAAAAGAAAAGCAAACAACCATTTTTAGTTACCAGCAAATACTCCCCATAGGTAATAAAGGGTAGATGACCTAGGTAAGCACCAGAAAGCAAGAGGGGAAGGAGGGAGGGTAACCTGGACTGCAGCAGTGTTTACACTCGAACATCTACATTTATGGTAGGTACAAAACTGTACTATGTTCATCGTGTTACACTGCTGCAGTCAATACACTTGGGTGGAATCCCAAAGCTGAGGTAGGGAGGCTGGATCTATAAGGCATTAGGGGTGGCTATAAGGCCCTGCAGTACAGCAGTGGCGAAGCCAGCTCTGGATTTGGAGTACAAAGACAAATGGTAATGTTTGGTGAAGGTATGCACAGAACTCCAAGTTGCTGCTTCCAAAATATCCTTGGTAGGTACTCCTCTGAGGTAGGCAGTTGAAGTGGCTGTTGCCTGGTGGAGTGAGGTCTAATGCTGCAAGGTACAGGTTTCCCATGGTGGGTATAGCAGAAACGTATACAGTGTCCTATTCATTTTGAAATAGCCTGCTTTGAAATGGCTTTTCCCTGTGCTCCTTCAGCGTATGCTACCAATAGTTGCTCAGATTTTCTGAAAGCTTTGGTTTTGTCCAAGTAGAAGCGTAACTCTCTGTGAATGTCCAAAGAATGTATTAGTCTCTCCCCTTTGTTCTGTGCTTTTGGATAAAAAGTTGGCAAGTGAATAGTTTGGTTCAGAGCCACACTTGATATCACCTTTGGCATAAATGTAGGGTTAGTTCTTAAAGACACACTGCCCTGGTGGAAGATGAGGAAAGGTTCCACTGCCATTAGTGCCTGTAATTCTGAAACTCTTCGTGCTGATGTTTTTGCCAGTAGCAGAGCAGTTTTCCAAGAAATGTATTTTAATTCTGCTGTGTTAGCTGGCTCAAAAGGAGGTAAAGTTAATTTTCAAAAACAAAGTTGAGGTCCCAAGTTGGTGTAGGTGCTCTACGGGGCGGTCCTATGCTTTTAGCCCCTCTGAGGTACTGTTTGAGCAAAGGATTAGAAAAAAAATGGTGGATCCGTGTTGTAATGAGCAGAGATAGCTGAGGCGTGGATCTTGATGGATGAAAAAGAGAGGCCCTTGTCCAGCATCTCAGTTAAGTATTGCAGTATCTGAGGAATGACTGGGACAAGAGGGTCAAGGCTGTGCACTTGGTTCCAAGCACAGAATCTATTCCATTTGTTTGAGTATGCTTTCCTGGTGCTAGGCCTTCTGGCCTCCAGAATGACATCCATAACAGCTTTGGAGAGAGGCATTGCTTGGTTGACTAAGGAATTTTCCATGTAGCTAGATTTAAGGTCTTTAGCTAGCTGTGAAGTATCTGATTGTTGTGCTGTGTCAGCAACTGTGGGATCTGAGGCAAAATCCAGGGTTGTTCTTGTGCTAAGTTCTTTAAGATTGGGTAACAGTGCTGGCGTGGCCAGTCTGGTGCAATCAGGATCATCTTTGGCTCTTCCTGCCTGGCTTTTATGAGTACCTTTGGAAGGAGAGGTAAAGGAGGGAAAGCGTATACTTGTAGTTTTTTCCACCTGAATGAGAGGGCATCCACTTTCCATGCTTGTGGATGGTAGCTCCTTGTGCAGAATTTCTGTAATTGGTAGTTCTTTGAGGAAGCAAACAGATATAATGTCCGGGCGCCTCCATTTTTGTGTTATTCTGAATATTTGTGGGTTCAGTTCCCATTCATGTGGGTCCATAATGTTTCTGCTTAGGTCGTCTGCCAGTGTGTTTTTCTCTCCTGGCGGGAATTGTGCTTGCAGATGAAAGTACAGTTTTGTACCTACCATAAATGTAGATGTCCGAACAGGACAGCATCTGCAGTCATAACAAATGGGTTGTCCTGTCGTCAGGCAGCCCTTCGGTCGGCCGGATTCCAAAGTCTGGGTCTGGCCTCAGCTGGTGTCGCACTTCACCCGACGTCATCTCTGCTGGTCTTCGGGTATAAAGGCATCAGCCGACACCATTTTCCTCAGTGTTTCTTGCCCCAGATGTCAGTTGCCCTCTTGGAAAACTAAATTTTGGGTAAATGCCAATGTTTCCAAAAAAAAGGTAGGCAAACACAAAAAATACGCATGTATGTACATATATACAAACAAATACACCATAAGAGATCCCCAGCTAGCTATTAGGAGGGTAAATACCCTAGGAATACCACAGAGGGGAAGGAGGTGGGTAATCCTGACTGCAGATGCTATCCTGTTCGGACATCTACATTTATGGTAGGTACAAAACTGTACTATGTCCTTCAAGGATGCATCTGCAGTCATAACAAATGGGTAGAATACCATAGCCAAACTAGGGGAGGAGGAAGAAGAATTATGGTGTAGTTAGGATCCCTTGCAATACAGCAGTGGCAAACCCTGCTCGGGATCTAGAGTATAGAGGTAAGTTATAATGCTTGGCAAATGTATGCACGGAGGTCCAAGTAGCCTCAATAATGTCCTTGGTTGCCACTCCTCTAAGAAAGCTGTAGTAGTGGCTGTAGCCCTTGTAGAGTGAGGTCTTATGTTCTGTGGAATTGGTTTTCCATGGTAGGAGTAACAGAATCTGATGCAATTTCCTATCCACTTGGAGATTGTCTGTTTGGAAATTGCTTTCCTTCCCTTCCTGTTGCATAGGCCACTAGAAGCTGGTCAGTTTTTCTATTGCCCTTGGTTCTGTCCAGGTAGTAGCGCAACTGTCTATGTACATCCAAGGTATGCAGCAGTCTTTCCCCCCTGTTCTGTGGATTGGGAAAGAATGTAGGTAGGTGGATTGCCTGGTTTAGAGACACTCTGGATACCACCTTAGGCATAAATGTAGGATTAGTTCTCATGGATACTCTATCTTGATGGAAGATTAGGAAGGGTTGTACTGCCATTAAGGCCTGTAGTTCCGAAACCCTTCTTGCTGAAGTAATTGCCAGTAGGAAAGCGGTTTTCCAGGATAGGTGTTGAAGATCTGCTGTTGCTGCTGGTTCGAATGGAGGGAGTGTCAATTTTTCTAGCACAAAGTTCAAGTCCCATGCTGGTAATGGTGGTTTCCTAGGAGGTTTACATTCTTGATTCCTCTGAGGAACTGCCTGAGTAGAGGATGTGAGAAGACAGGGGGATCGAAGCTGTATTCTGCAGAAATAGCTGATGCATGTATCTTGATGGAGGAATAGGACAGGCCTGTATGGAGAAGCTCTGCCAAATACTCCAGGATGTTGGCAATATCTATCTTTGACACATCTTTTCCTCTTTCAGTGCTCCAAATGACAAACCTTTTCCATTTCCTGCATAGTTCCTTCTTGTAGAAGGTCTGCGGCCTCAGGATAATGTCTTTAACCCTTTGGGATAAATCTGGGTTAGTTGCTGTTATGTAATGTTCCAGGCAGTTAGTTGCAGAGTTTTTAGATTTGGATGCATGATGTTGTAGTCGTTCTGAGTTAACATCAAAGGCATCAGGGGTAGTGTCCACGTTCTCCCCCGTGACATGCTCCTCAGCAATGGATACCAGTGTTGTCTTGGCCAATTTGGAGCTATCAGAATTATCCTTGGACGCTCCTCTTTGATTTTCAGTAGTATCTTGTGCATCAAAGGAAGAGGTGGGAATGCATATGCTGTCAGGCCTTTCCAACTGAAGGATAGAGAGTCCACCTTCCATGCAAGTGGGTGGTATGTCCTTGTGCAGAATTTCTTGAGCTGGTGATTGAGTGGGGATGCGAATAGGTCTATTTGTGGCATTCCCCATTTCTGTGATGGCCTTGAAGATGTCCGGTGTAGCATCCATTCGTGAGCATCCGAGGTAGTTCTGCTTAACATGTCTGCTAGGATGTTTTCTTTTCTGGTACAAATATTGCCTGTAACTGAATGTTGTAGCTCAGAGCCATATTCCATAGGTCCAGAGTCATTCGGCATAGGGGTATGAATGAGTGCCTCCCTGTTTGTTGATGTACCACATGACTGTGGTATTGTCTGTCCTTATCATCAAATGGCCTTCTTTGAGGAATGGTCTGAAATTCTGGATTGCTAGTTTTACTGCCAGCATTTCTTTTTGATTTATGTGCAGGTGCAGTTGATCTGGGGTCCATAATCCTTGTATGCATTTGTCCAGCATGTGGCCCCCCAACCTAGGTCTGAGGCGTCCGTTGTGATGGTTTGGCTTGCTTGAAAGTTGTGGAAGGGCAAGCCTGGGTTTGACTGGCATGCTTGAGCCCACCATAGGAACTCTTGTTTCAGGCATGGGATTAGTGGTATTTCGGTTTCTAAGCTGTGCCTGTGTTGAGACCATAAATTCTTTAGGTACCACTGTAGTTTTCTCATATGCAATCTGGCATGGGGGACCAGGATTATGCATGATGCCATGAAGTCCAAGGCCTGCAGTACTTTCCTTGCTGTTAGTTTGTTCTGCTTTGTTAATGCCAAGAAGTAATGAGGGAGTTGTTCTTGTTTTTCTGCAGTTAGGAATGCCATTTGTTTTACTGTGTCCAATTCTGCACCCAAGAATGTTTTTTGTTTGGGATGGTATTAGTCTTGACTTTTTTAAATTGACTGTGTATCCCAGGGCTTGTAGTAAGCAAATGACTCTTTGTAAGTCTTTTGTCAGTTTGCTTTTGTTGTCCGCTTGTATCAGGCAGTCGTCCAGGTATGGATAAATTTGGATTCCTGTAGCCTGCAATGAGCGATTACTGATGCCAGGCATTTTGTGAATACTCTGGGCGCAGTAGATAAGCCAAAGGGCAATGCTGAGAATTGATAATGCTCTGATCCTGCAAGAAATCTGAGGTATCTTCTGCAATTTGGTCGTATGGGGACGTGCAGGTATGCCTCCTTGAGATCTAGAGTTACCAGACAACACTCCTTGCCCAGCATGGGAAGAAGTTGCTGTAGGGTCAGCATTTTGAATTTTGGGACAATGATGAATGCGTTTACATGCGGACAGGTCGAGAATAGGTCTCCAACTTTTCTCTTTTCTTGGTACTAGGAAGTGTCTGGAGTAGAATCCTTTGCCCTGTTCTGTTGGTGGTACTCTTTCCACAGCTCTCATCTTTGTTAATTGAGCTATCTGCTTTAGAGCTTCTGTTTTCTGATTTGGAGGTAGGTTTGGCATTCCTCTTTTTACTGGTAAGGTGTGGAAGTGAAACCTGTAGCCTTGGTCTATGGTCTGCAAAATCCACTTGTCTTTTGTGATACAGTGTCAATTTTTTGAAAATAAGGCTAACTTTCCGCCTAAGGGTGCTGCTATTTATTCCCTGGTAGGCGGTGTCAGAGCCAAGTCACTGTGATTGTCCTGTTGCAGTGGCAGTGGTTGTGTCTGTGCCTCGCTGGTTATTGCCTTGCCACTGGCCTCTGTAGGCACCTCCTCTGGATTGATTTCTGCCTCTGGAACGTCTATTCCTGCCTCTCTGAGATTTAGAGGAGTCTAGAAAGGACCAATTTTTGGAAGGCCAGTTCCTGCTAAACCTTGGGGGCTGAACCTGTAAGAAATCTTTAACTGTTTGTACAGATTTTGCCTTCTCTTCCATTTTCTTCATTACTTGCTGAGCAGGAGAACCAAATAGACTGGCCTTATCCATAGGAGCATCTAACAGCTTTGCTTTAACATGATCCGGCAAGACCTGTTCTTTCAACCATGCATGCCTTCTTATAACTGTGCCAGTCATGGCTGATCTAAATGAAGCCTCCAGTGCATCATAGCCACATTTTAAAGAATGGTTACTAACCTGCTGAATGTTATTCACCATTTCTAAAACATATTTCTTATCTAAGGAGTCATCAGAGGACAGTTTCTTAGTTAACTGATCAAGCATAAACTCTTGGTATTGGATCATATGAAACTGACAGTTCAAAGCTCTAGCTGAAAGAGTAGCAGAGGTGTAAACTTTTACCCCATCTCTCTAAGGACCTGGATTCCCTTTCAGAAGGGAGAGGGTTTTTGCTGAGGTCGGCTACTGCCTTAGGCCCCTGGGAGATAGTCTCAGGATCTGCAAGTGGGGCTTTGTATAGGTGGTGATGAGTGTCTGGTTTGGCAGGGGCTGGAGGTAAAGTATCAGGAGCAGTGCAAACATCATTAAATGCATCATCCACAACAGGCAGAACTGGAGGTATAGCTAAGGGCCTATGTTGCGGTAAGTGTAGAAAGGTCCTAAGCCTTTTTCTTGAATCTGAGAAATCTTGTCCCTGCCATTGGAATTGTTCTCTCATGGCATGTAAGGTTTCCCCAAAGGAAAATTCCTCTGGTGGAGAGGCAGATGGAATAGATTCTTCAGCATCGGAATCTTCATAAGTACAAAAGGAGCCTCTGGATGGTCTGTAATGTCTGAATCATCAGAAGAATCATCTGAGGACACTGACGCTGGGGGCTCTGCTCTAGGTCTCTTCTGGAGGCTGAGAGGCCCTGTCTGGGTGAGATTGGGATCCCCTTATTAAAGCGATGAGATCCTCTGCCAGAGTAAGCATTTGAGAACTGGAACTGGGCCTGTGTGACGGGGGCTTAACAGGCACTGATTTAGCAGTTTTGGCTGCTTTAGCCCTGGCAAAGGCCTTAACAGACATGGCTGCAGGAGGCCTAGCAGCACCACGTGCTGGGGTACAGACGTCCAAAGGGATGGTGTCTGATAATTCTATAGGAACCACATTAGTAGGCAAAACTTCAGAGGCCGATTCAACTAGGGCAGCAGGAGCCTCGGTAGTAGTCATGGATTCGGCTGAAGATTGACCCGTTTGCTCGGTTTCGGTCGAAACCGAGACACTTGCGGTTTGCTTAACCGTGGTTTCGGCCGAAACCGCGGACCGCGAGTGTCAGTCTTTTCTTTCGCTTTTTAACAATTTGAGAAGTCGGAGGATCCGACGGCATAATGTACGCAAAATCTGAGCCGAAAAACTGTTCAGCAAACTCCGACCGACGCCTAAGCGTTCGTCGGTTAAAGGAAGCACAGGCTAAACAGGCTGCTACGTCGTGGTCTGGGCCTAAACAAGGTAAGCAGTAAGAGTGGAAATCTTTATGAGGTATTTGTTTCCCACAAGTTAAACAGTTATTTACTTTTTCTGACATCGGCTGAGGCAAGAAAGAGTCCCCAACGGGGTACTTAGCTTTTTAGAAGTCTTCGAAGTATTATACGGTAGTAGTAAACGCTGGATCTGACCGACTGGCACTTGAACAGCTTCTGCTTTGGCGCCACGCAAGAAAGACTGGGGAAAATGGCGTCGGCTGATGCCTTTATACCCGAAGACCAGCAGAGATGACGTCGGGTGAAGTGCGACACCAGCAGAGGCCAGACCCAGACTTTGGAATCCGGCCGACCGAAGGGCTGCCTGACGACAGGACAACCCATTTGTTATGACTGCAGATGCATCCTTGAAGGACATCTTGGTAGTTTAGAGCTGTGTTCCACAAGGTCATGGCTTGTCTGCATAGGGGATAGGAGTGAGTGCCCCCTTGCTTGTTTATGTACCACATAACTGTGGTGTTGTCTGTCTTTAGTAGTAGTTGTCCTGGATGCAGCAGGTCCTTGAAAGCTATAATAGCATTTTGTACAGCTAGCATCTCTTTTTGATTGATGTGGAGATGTCTTTGCTTTGTGGGCCACTCGCCCTGGATACATTTTCCTGCCGTGTGTGCTCCCCAGGCATAATCCGATGCATCTGTTGTCAGTGTCTGCCTGGCTGTGGGTTGAGTGAAAGGCTGTCCCTTGTTGAGGTGACAAGCTTGTGCCCACCATCGAAACTCCTGTTGTAGGCAAGGAATTAGTAGTATAACTGTTTCCAAACTTTGACAGTGTTGAGACCATACGCTCTTTAGGTACCATTGTAGTTTCCTCATATGCAGTCTGGCATATGGAATTAGTAGTATGCAAGATGCCATGTAGCCCAAGGTCTGCAGAATTTTTATTGCAGGGAGTTGGGTCTTTGTTGCCATTAGATGAAAATATTGAGTCAGTTGTCCTTGCTTGTCTGGCGTGCGATAAGCCATCTGGGCCGTTGTGTTCAAGCTGGCACCCAGGAATATTATCTGTTGTAAGGGCACTAGTTTTGATTTCTTTTCGTTTACTGTGTACCCCAGGCAACTTAACTTTTTTACGTACGCCAGATGCTTTAGTAGAATGTCCTTGCTCTCTGCTTGAATCAGGCAGTCATCCAGGTATGGATAAATTTGAATTCCTTTTTGCCTGCAAAATGCAATTACTGGTGCCAGGCACTTTGTGAAGACCCTGGGCACAGTAGATAAGCCAAAGGGCAGTGCAGAGAATTGATAGTGTATTGAACCAGCTAGAAATCTGAGGTATCTTCTACAGTTTTGTTTGATAGGGACATGCAGGTATGCCTCTTTGAGGTCCAAAGTCACAAGCCAAGCTTTCTTGCCCAGCATAGGAAGAAGCTGCTGTAGTGTCAACATCTTGAATTTCGGAACATCCAGGTAAGTGTTTAGTGAAGAAAGGTCCAGAATGGGTCTCCAGACTTTGTCCTTTCTGGGAACCAGAAAGAGTCTTGAGTAAAATCCTTGTCCTTGTTCCTGTGGTGGTACCTTTTGAATAGCTCTCATGTCCACGAGTGCTGTAATTTGTTTTTGAGCCTCTGCCCATTGATTTGGTGGCAGATTTGGCATTCCTTTTAGCCTTGGCAGAGTGTGAAAGTGGAACCTGTAACCTTGAGATACAATGTTGAGAACCCATTTGTCTTTGGTGATGCAATGCCAGTTGTGATAGAAAAGTGCCAGTTTTTCTCCTAAGGGGGCTGCCAAGATAGAGCTGTTTGGCAGTTGCAGTGGAAAGTCATTGAGGCTGCTTTTTATAAGGTTGAGGCCTGTCTTCCCCTTCTTTCTGGCCTGGTGTACTCCATTGTTGAGGCCTGTAAGGGCCTTGTGTCTGACCTCTACCCCTTGGACGTCTGTATTTGCTCCTTTGAGGTCTATCTGTGACTGGAAAGGACCAATTCTTTGTTGGCCAATTTCTGCTAAAACGAGGAGACTGAACCTGTAAGAAATCTTTCACCGTTTGCATAGATTTTGCCTTATCCTCCATCTTCTTTAATACCTCCTCTGCCTTAACTCCAAACAGCACATCCCGTTGCAAAGGTGTATCCAATAATTTGACCTTAACATTATCTGGTAACGTATGTCCTTTTAACCAAGCATACCTTCTAATGACACAGCCTGTAACTGCTGCTCTACAGGAGGCCTCTAAGGAATCAAACCCACATTGCAAAGTATGTTTTCCCACTTGTTCAGCTGCATGCAATAAATCCTGCATTTCTTTAAGGTTAGGAGGATCTGAATATGGAAGCATCTTCTGTTTCAACTAAGACATCAAAAATTGCTGATATTTTAGCATGTGAAACTGGCAATTCAAGGCTCTCATTGCTAAAGTTGCAGACGTATATACCTTCTTTCCCCATCTGTCTAATGCTCTGGAATCTCTGTCAGAGGTAACTGGGTTTTTTGCTGATGAGGCCTTAATCCCTTTGGGTCCCTGAGAAATAGTTTCAGGGTCAGCAACAGGGCTTTTGTACAGAAATTTGTGAGAGTCAGGGACTCTGTAATATCTATCAGGTTTAACTGCGGCTGGGGGTAAGGAGTCAGGGTTTAAACTGGATTCAGTGTACACATCATCCACAATATCTAAAACTGGCGGGATAGCAAGGGGTCTGTGTTGGGGCAATAAAGAAAAGTCTCTGAGCCTTTTCTTGGATTCTGAGTAATCCTGGCCTTCCCAATGGAAATGTTCCCTCATGGTATGCAAGGTCTCCCCAAAGGAGTAATCCTCATGGCGGAGAAGCTGATGGAATTGATTCCTCAGCATCAGAATCCTCATAAGGGGTAAAGACTATCTTAGGTCCGAGGAAGAGTCTGAGGAAATGGACACCTGGTCAGAAGATTCATAGTCTGCATCCTGTCCGGGCCTTTTATCAGGAGTGGGATGGGAACCCCTGATCAGGGTGATTAGGTCCTCGGCTATTTTTAGCATTTGTTTCTTAGGCATGGAAGCCTGTCCAGGAGACAGTTGCTGTTTTCTTTGCTTTTAAGGGGGGTTTGGACTTAGCAGAGGGTTTAATAGTTAAATGGGTAGGTCTGAATACACCCTCTGTAGCTGTGGTTTGCTCAGCTACTTTGGTTCCCCCTGTAGGGTTAGGATCGGAAAGCTGAAAACCTAGTGCGTCCGAAGGCCCAGCCAGCTCCACGTGGGAGTCGGAGGCGGTCTGTGGTTCTGTGGAAGCGGTCGTCAGGGGCCGCAGGGCGCCGCTGAAAACCAGAGAACCGGCGACCGGCCTAGAAGAGGCCTTGTCGTCAGTTTTGGGTCTCGGATGCCTGTCCTTGTCCTTTTTGTGCATTGCGGTCGTCGGAAGTTCCAACTGCATGGTATAATTGAATTTTCTACCAAAATAATATCGGGCAAAATCAAACCGACGTTTAATAGTGCGCTTGTTAAACCTAGCACAAAACCGACAACCAGTGACGTTGTGGTCAGGGCCTAGGCATGGAATACAATAGGAGTGGAAATCCTTATGAGGTATTTGCTTCCCACACGAAATACAGTTATTAACTTTTACTGACATCGGCCTGAGGCAAGAAAAAGTTTCTCCAATGGGGTACTTAGCTTTTTTAGAAGACTTCGGTACTGGATTTGAAATGAAAATCTCAGGAGTCGGCCGACCGGCACTTGCGAACTGCTTCTGCTTCGGGCACCGCGTGGCAAGAAAGACTGAAGAAAATGGCGTCGGCTGCATCTTATATACCCCTGTCGCACTGTCGTCAGGGAGGAGGCAACAGCAACAGACGCCGGACCAAGACTTTGGAACTCTGGCCGACTGCGGGACCGCTTTACGGCAGGATAACCCAAGTGTAATGACTGCAGCAATGTAACACGATGAACATCTGTGCACACCCTGAAACTAATACTTTGTTGAAGCACCTTTTGCTTTAATTACATCATTTAGTCTTCTTGGGTAGTTACATCATTTAGTCTTCTTGGGTAGGAGTCTATCAGCATGGCACATTCTTGACTTGGCAATATTTGCCCACTCTTCCTTGCAAAAGTGCTCCAAATCTGTCAGATTGTGAGGGCATCTCTTGTGCACAGCTCTCTTCAGGTCACCCCACAGATTTTCTATTGGATTTAGGTCTGGGCTCTGGCTGGGCCCTTCCAATACTTTAATTTTCTTTTGGTGAAGCTTTCTTTTGTTGATTGGAATGTATGCTTGGGGGTCATTGCCGTGTTGAAAAGTGAAATTCCTCCATCTTCAGCTTTCTAGCAGACACATGAAGTTTTGGGTCAAACATCACTGGTATTTGGAACTGTCCATAATTCCATCCACCTTGACTAAAGCCCCAGTTCTAGCTGAAGAAAAGCAAACACAAAGCATGATACTGCCACCATCATGCTTCACCGTGGGGATGGTGTTCTTTTGGTGATGCGAACTGTTATTTTTGTGACAAAAAAAACTTTTGGAATTGTGGCCAAAATGTTCAACCTTGATCTCATTAAACCATAACACATTTTTCCACATCCCTTTGGGAATCTTGATGCATTGTTTTGCAAATTTTAAACGGCCTGGATGTTCTTCTGTGTAAGAAAAGGCTTCCGTCTTGCAACCCTACTCCACAGTTCAGAGATATGGAGAGTACGGGAGATTGTTGGCACATGTAGTACACAACCAGTACTTGCCAGAAATATCCTGCAGCTCCTTCAGTGTTGCTTTAGGTCTCTTGGCAGCCTCTCTGACCACTTTTCATCTTGCCTTTTCATCAATTTAGGAGGGACGTCCAGTTCTTTGCAACGTCACTGATGTTGCATATTTTCTCCACTTTTTGATGACTGTCTTTACTGTGTTTCATGGTATATCCAATGCTGTGGAAATTTTTTTGTACCCTTCTGACTGATATGAGATCCCTTTGATGCTTTGTAAGCTCTCTGCAAACCATGGCTTTTGCTGTAGCAGGCAACTGAGTAAATGTCAGGAAAATCCTACTAAGACAGCTGAACTTTATTTGGGGTTAATTAGAGTCTCTTTAGTTGATGGCAGGTGTGTACCCTAGAAGACTGAATGCTGTAATTAAATCAAAAGGTGCTTCAACAAAGTATTAGTTTAAGGGTGTGCACACTTATGCTACCAGCTTATTGTACATTTTTTATTTTTTTCCCTATCAGATTTGTTTTTCAATTGAATTGTACAGGTTATAGGTCGCATTAAAGGTGGGAAACGTTTTGAAATGATTTATTATGGTTTCATTATTTTTATATCACAAAAAGTACAGTTTTGTACCTACCATAAATGTAGATGTTCAAGTGTATACACTGCTGCAGTCATTATACTTGGGTTATCCTGCCATCAGGCGGTTCCCCAGTTGGCCTGAGTTCCAAAGTCTTGGTCCGGCGTCAGTTGCTGTCACCTCCTCCCTGACGTCAGTGCGACAGGGGTATATAAGGTGCAGCCGACGCCATTTTCCTCAGTTTTTCTTGCCCCAGATGTCAGGTGCCTCTAAATAGGTAGGCAATTCCAATTGCTAATAAAACATACATAAGAAAAGCAAAAAACAACTTACAGCTACCAGCAAATACTCCCCACAGGTAGTAAAGGGTAGAAGACATAGATACGTACCAGCCAGTAAGAGGGGAAGGAGGGTAACCTGGACTGCAGCAGTATATACACTCAAACATCTACATTTATGGTAGGTACAAAACTATACTATGTTCATCGTGTTACACTGCTGCAGTCATTACACTTGGGTAGAATCCCAAAGCTGAGGTAGGGTGGCTGGTTCTATAAAGCATTAGGGGTGGCTATAAGGCCCTGCAGCATTGCAGTGGCGAAGCCAGCTCTGGATTTAGAGTATAGAGGCAGATGGTAATGCTTGGTGAAGGTATGTGCAGAACTCCAAGTTGCTGCTTCCAAAATATCCTTGGTAGGTACTCCGCTGAGGTAGGCAGTTGAAGTGGTTGTTGCCCTGGTGGAGTGAGATCTAATGCTGCTAGGTACAGGTTTTCCATGGTATGTGTAGCAGAAACGTATACAATGTCCTATCCATTTTAAGACAGTCTGTTTTGAAATGGCTTTTCCCTGTGCTCCTGCTGCATATGCTCAGATTTTCTGAAAGCTTTGGTTTTGTCCAAGTAGAAGCGTAACTGCCTGTGAATGTCCAAAGAGTGCAGTAGTCTCTGCCCTTTATTCCATAGTTTAGGATAAAAAGTTGGCAGGTGAGTAGTTTGGTTTAGAGCCACACTGGATACCACCTTTGGCATAAACGTAGGGTTAGTTCTTAAAGACACGCTGTCCTGGTGGAAAATGAGGAAAGGTTCCACTGCCATTAGTGCCTGTAATTCTGAAATTCTTTGTGCTGATGTTATTGCCAGATGAAGAACAGTTTTCCAAGAGATATATTTTAATTCTGCTGTGCTAGCTGGCTCAAAAGGAGGTAAAGTTAGTTTTTCCAAAACAAAGTTGAGGTCCCAAGTTGGAGTAGGTGCTCTACGGGGCGGTCTTATGTTTTTAGCCCCTCTGAGGTACTGTTTTAACACAGGATTACAGAAAATTGGTGGATCTGTGTTGTAAGAAGCAGAGATGGCAGAGGCGTGGATCTTGATGGATGAGAAGGAGAGGCCTTTGTCCAGCATCTCAGTTAAGTATTGTAGTATCTGAGGAATGTTTGGGACAAGAGGGTCAAGATCGTGAGCTTGGTTCAAGGCACAGAATCTCTTCCATTTACCCAAATAGGCTTTCCTGGTACTAGGCCTTCTGGTCTCCAGAATGACATCCATAACAGCCTTGGAGAGAGGCATTGTTTGCTTGACTAAGGAATCTTCCATGCAGCTAGGTTTAAGGTCTTTAGCTGGCTGTGTAGTATTTGATTGTTGTGCTGAGTCAGCAGATGTGGGATTTGAGGCAAAATCCAGGGTGGTTCTTGTGCTAAGCTCCTTAAGATTGGGTACCAGTGCTGGCGTGGCCAGTCTGGTGCAATCAGGATCATCTTTGGCTCTTCGAGTACCTTTGGCAGGAGAGGTAGTGGTGGGAAAGCGTATACTTGTAGGTTCTCCCAGCTGAATGAGAAGGCATCCACTTTCCATGCTTGTGGATGGCAACTCCTTGTGCAGAATTTTTGTAGCTGGCAGTTTATTGGGGATGCAAACAGATCTATGTCTGGGCTCCATCATTTCTGTGTTATTCTGAATATTTGTGGATTCAATTCCCATTCGTGTAGATCCATGATGTTTCTGCTTAAGTAGTCTGCCAGTGTGTTTTTCTCTCCTGGCAAAAAAATTGTGCTTGCGGATGAACTTGAAGGTTTATTGTTCCACAAGGTCATAGCTTGTCAGCATAGGGGGTAGGAGTGAGTGCCCCCTTGCTTGTTTATGTACCACATAACTGTGGTGTTGTCTGTCTTTAGCAGTAGCTGTCCTGGATGCAGCAGGTCCTTGAAAGCTATAAGGGCATTTTGTACAGCTAGCATCTCTTTTTGATTGATGTGAAGATGCCTTTGTTCTGCGAGCCACGTGCCCTGCATACATTTGCCTGCCATGTGTGCTCCCCAGGCGTACTCCGATGAATCTGCTGTCAGTGTTTGCCTGGCTGTGGGTTGTGTAAAAGGCTGTCCCTTCTTGACAAGCTAGAGCCCACCACTGAAACTCCTGTTGAAGGCAAGGTATTAGTGGTATAACCGTTTCCAAACTTTGACACTGTTGAGACCATACATTCTTTAGGTACCATTGTAGTTTCTTCATATGCAGTCTGGCATATGGAATTAGTAGTATGCAGGAAGCCATGTAACCCAAGGCCTGCAGAATTTTTCTTGCAGGGAGTTGCGTCTGTTGCCATCAATTGAAAGTAGTGAGTCAGTTGTCCTTGCTTGTCTGGCATGAGATAAGCCATCTGGGCCGTTGTGTTCAAGCTGGCACCCAGGAATATAATCTCTTGTGAGGGCACTAGTTTTGATTTCTTTTCGATTACTGTGTACCCCAGGCAACTTAATAACTTTTTTACAAACGCCAGATGCTTTAGAAGAATGTCCTTGCTCTCTGCTTGAATCAGGCAGTCATCCAGGTATGGATAAATTTGAATTTCTTTCTGTCTGCAAAATGCAATTACTGGTGCCAGGCACTTTGTGAAGACCCTGGGCACAGCAGATAAGCCAAAGGGCAGTGCAGAGAATTGAAAGTGCATTGAACCAGCTATGAATCTGAGGTATCTTCTGCAGTTTTGTCTGACAGGGACATGCAGGTATGCCTCCTTGAGGTCTAAAGTCACGAGCCAAGCTTTCTTGCCCAGCATGGGAAGAAGCTGCTGTAGTGTCAACATTTTGAATTTCGGAACATCCAGGTAAGTGTTTAGAGATGAAAGATCCAGAATGGGCCTCCAGGCTTTGCCCTTTCTGGGAACCCAGAAAGAGTCTCAAGTAAAATCCTTGTCCTTGCTCCTGTATCAGTACCGCATGAACAGCTCTCATGTCCATGAGTGCTGTAATTTGCCTTTGACACTCTATCCATTGATTTGGTGGCAGATTTCGCTTTCCTTTTAACCTTGGCAGAGTGTGAAAGTGGAACCTGTAACCTTGAAATACAATGTTGAGAACCCATTTGTCTTTGGTGATCATTTGCCAATTGTTGTAGAAGAGTGCCAAAGGGGGCTGCCAAAAGGGATTTGTTTGGCAGCTGTAGTGGGAAGTCATTGGAGCTGCTTTTTATATGATTGGGGCCCGTCTTCCCCTTCTTTCTGGCCTGATCCAACCCATTGTCGAGGCCTGTAAGGACCTTGTGTTTGACCTCTACCTCTTGGACGTCTGTATCTTCCCCTTTGAGGTCTGTCTGTAACTGATAGGACCAATTCTTAGTTGGCCAGTTTCTGCTAAATCTAGGAGGCTGAACCTGTAAGAAATCCTTCACCGTTTGCATAGATTTTGCCTTATCCATTTTCTTTAATACCTCTTCTGCCTTAACTCCAAATAACACATCCTGCTGCAAAGGTGGATCCAATAATTTTGCTTTAACATGATCTGGTAGCATTATGTTCTTTTAACCAAGCATGTCTTCTAATGACAGAGCCTGTAACTGCTGCTCTGCAGGAGGCCTCTAGAGAATCAATACCACATTGCAAAGTATGCTTTCCCACTTGTTCAGCTGCATGCAATAAATCCTGCATTTCTTTAAAATTAGGAGGAGATGATTCTGGAAGCATTTTTTGTTTTAACTGAGACGGTAAAAATTGCTGATATTTTAGCATTTGAAACTGGCAATTTAAGGCTCTCATTGCTAAAGTTGCAGACGTATATACTTTCTTTCCCCATCTGTCTAATGCTCTGGAATCTCTGTCATTGGGAACTGGATTCTTGGCTGATGAGGCCTTAACTCCTTTGGGTCCCTGAGAAATAGTTTCAGGGTCAACTGCAGGGCTTTTATATAGAAATTTATGTGAGTCAGGGACTTTGTAGTATCTGTCAGGTTTAACAGGGCCTGGAGGTAAGGAGTCAGGATTTAAGCTGGATTCAGTATACACATCATCCACAATATCTAACACTGGCAGAATAGCAAGGGGTCTGGTGTTGAGGTAAAAAAAGGAAGTCTCTGAGCCTTTTCTTGGATTCTGAATAATCCTGGCCTTCACAGTGGAAATGCTCCCTCATGGTATGTAGAATTTCCCCAAAGATGTAGTCCTCAGGCGGTGAGGCCGATGGAATTGATTCCTCAGCATCAGAATCCTCATAAGGGGGTAAAGAGTATCCTAGGTCTGAGGACGAATCAGAAGAGATGGACACCTGGTCAGATGAATCATAGTCTGCATCCTGTCTAGACCTTTTATCAGGAGGGGTATGTGACCCCCAGATCAGAGTGATTAGGTCTTCGGCCATTTTGAGCATTTGTTTCTTAGGCTAGGCATGGGGGCCTGCCCTGGAGAATGCTGTATTTGTTTCTTTGATTTTAAAGGAGGCTTAAACTTAGCTAAGGGTTTAATGTTTAACTGAGTAGGTCTGAAGACACCCTCTGAAGCTATGGGTTGCTCAGCTACTCTGGATCCCTCTAAAAGGTTAGTCTCGGTAGGCTGAATAACTTGTGCGTCCGAAGGCCCAGTCATCTCTACATGTGAGTCAGAGGCGGCTTGTGGTTCTACAGAAGCGGTAGTCAGGGGCTGCAAAGGCGCCTCGCTGAAAACTGGAGAACCGACGACTGGCCTAGAAGAGGCTTAGTCGTCAGTTTTGGGCCTCGGATGCCTATCCTTGTCTGTGTTTTTTGTGTATTCCGGTCGTCGAAGTTCCGACGGCATGGTATAATTGAATTTTCTACCAAAATAATGTCAGGCAAAATCAAAAGGACGTTTAATAGTGCGCTTGTTAAACCTAGCACAAAACCAACAACCAGTGATGTCGTGGTCTGGGCCTAGGCATGGGATACAATAGGAATGGAAATCCTTATGAGTTATTTGCTTCCCACAAGAAATACAATTAACTTTTACTGACATCGGTCTGAGGCAAGAAAACGTTTCCCCAACAGGGTACTTCGCTTTGTAGAAGACTTTGGTTCTGGATTCGGAATGAAAATCTCAGGAGACGGCCGACTGGCACTTGCGAACTGCTTTTGCTTCAGGCACCGCGCAGCAAGAAAGACTGGAGAAAATGGTGTCGACTGCATCTTATATACCCGCACTGACGTCAGGGAGGAGGCGACATCAACCGACGCCGGACCAAGACTTTGGAACTCAGGCCGACTGGGGAACCGCCTGACGGCAGGATAACCCAAGTGTAAGGACTGCAGCAGTGTAACACGATGAACATCCTGACATTTTAACAGGGGTGTGTACACTTTTTATATCCACTGTAGTTGCAGGGAACAGGAGTACCAACACAGACCCGAACATAATACAAGTCCTCTGCACCTACTGCTTTGCTCCATGACAAGACTAATGTTAATGTTTCAAACTCAGAATTCATTACAAGGCAAGTATCACTGTAATAATCTACAACTTCATAGCAAGGAAGCCAGTATCACCTGTTTGCTAGGAATCTTTCAAATTCCACTGCAACTATGCAAATAGGTCTACACTTCTCATCTGCCCACTGCCTAGTATCACACACTACAGCCTCCCCACATGTACTACATTCAGGAATCTTACCAAGAAGGAAGTGAGCTACAGTGTGCCAAATAGGGACTGAATTTTCAGCAGATCACTTAGCACCATTTAACTCAAGCCTGCTGATGACATTCTGCCTTCCATAGTTAGCAAGTACAAGTCCCTGCTGTACTGTGAAAAAAAGGCTCCAAAGAGCACATTTTCAAGAAATTATTCAAGTGCTGATGCAGAACTGCACAGGCAGGAAGCATATCTGTGTAAAGCATAAAAAATAAGGTTAAGAAACATGTTACTTTGCCCCATTAACAGTTTAAATAAATGGCATGAAATAGTATCTAATGTCTTTGGTGACATATGTCATTAAAAAAAAAAAAAAAAAACTGTTTGAATACATTATGCAGATCGTATTGCACCTCTGCCATTTCAACAGCACCCCTTTTGTGCAGCTACCAGCAACACACCCTGCCACCATTCCATGCATGCTTTATTACTACAGGCATTCACAGAAAAACAGATTACTGGACTGCTGGTTGCTAGTCCACAAATAACATCACTTGTGCTTGTAAAGCTCTAAGGATTATTAAGAAGCACAATGCATGGCATTCCTCACAGTTTCCATTAATATGGCACCAAGGGTGCCAGACAAGCTATAAAGACAATACTCATTAAAGAAAATGGTTACACCATACCACTCTCAAACAACTTAAAATTAAGCCGACAGCAGCAAGATGTACTTTACACTTACTAACCTGTCACTGTAACAGCTTCTAGTATGTTCTGGTGCTGGACAGAGAGACCCAGAGGCACCATAGTGATTGTAGAGGCTGGTTCTGTCACAACAGACACTGGGTTAACAACAACAGGATTTGCCTGGATAACACTGACAGGAGTGGACACAGGAACTGTGAGTAATGCTGTGGCTGGGTCTTTGTACTCTGACAGGTCAATCCTTTTCCCCAGGCTAGGTTGTGGGGGCTCGCACGTCGTTTGGTATTGGTACATGGCCAGCAAGCTTTCTCCCAAACATTTCCAGCTGTGGAGTAAGAGACCGAGAATTATTTTAAGTAAGTCACATGTTTCTGTAGACATTTCTATTAAAGCACAACCTCATATTTCATGAAAGAGCTTGACAGAATGCTGATACAGGTAAGTAAACACAGGGACTTGGTCAATTTAGGAAAAACAACGTCTACCTGTAAAGAGCCAAATAAGAAGTATTTGTCAGTAACAGAAGCACCACAATTCAAGTGAGACATAGGTAACATAGGGTCTAACCTGTAAAGAGAAGACAGACAACCACAGAAGACTGGTCTTCTTTGACAGAAGGCTCACAAGACCTCCCTTTGTTGTGTGAGCACTCACAGGGCACCTCTTTCCTTTATGGCTCGAAGTAAAACCCAGAAAAGCTATCAAATAAAATACAGCGATGCCAATCTGGAGACCATGTAAAATGCTGTTCCCCTGCAGGTTGGCTGGACATAACAGAAATGGGGACTGCATTTTTCAAAGCCACTTCAACACTAGCAGATATTATCAGTGCAGTCTGCCTCAAACATGGAGTCAGATGGTTCGAGTGCCTACTGACAAGACTAAGACGTACTTCAGGACAACCTACATTTACAAACACTAAAACAGACACTGCCATCAGGACTTGATTCCATCCTGCATAAGTACGCCCCTCTAAGGAAAACACCACCCAGTATCCCACAAGAAAAGTTGACCATTATGGGATACAGCCCACCCACAACTTCCTCATCCTGCCTTTGCAATCTTTGTACCCAGCACTCATACTTTTCTTGGTGGAACACTTTTTGACAGAACACTAGGCAGTGTCAAGCAAGTTCCATTACACTTACTTAATCTGCATAATCACTATCCATCCCACACAAGGTGGTTTGCAACATTTTTTTTCCAATAGTGCAAGGGCCATAAAGCCTTACTGTAGATGCATATCCACTTCATAGCACATGCTACATTTCTATTGCAAGTCTGCAGCAACCCCCCCAATTCATTCCACGTCGCATTCCCTGTCGCACACTTATTCTCATACTTATGCTGTTTAATCCCCTCGGCATTACACTCCAATATCTGAATCACCCCACTCCACCACCTTAATGAGGCAAGTGGAGATTTTCCATTCATTTTCTATATGGTATTTGGTGTAGTTCCTGCATCATTTTGATGTCCACACGACTCTCCAATCCTCTCATCGATACCACTCTAAATATACCTGTTCCAGAAGACAATATAAAGCTCTACACAAGGTGGTGCAGAATGATGTCAACAGTGATGCAACAGTACTTCACTTTCTGTAGGACCACAGTGCCTTTTCCCACTCCCTGACCATCTTTACTGCATTGTACAGGACTGTCTTCAAGTGCAAAAATTGCTCATCGTCCTGCTTTTGTACATCTCAATTTGATTTTTCTGCCCCAACAATTTTAGCTTCCTCTCTCCTGATCAGCCATGCCAGATCCTCTACTGACAACACCTTACCTTCTAAACAGGACAAAGATGTGTAAATTACCATCTGCAAAAATGCATGCATCTTGTGCACTACATATCAGATCATTCACAGTGATGGGGTAAACAGAGTTTCATGCCACCCCCCACACAAATACCAAGCACAACTTACTGCCCCCCACATGTACGCTTCTGCACATTTCTTACCATGTATACATTACTAAATCTAGTCTCGAAAAGGTCAAAATATGGAACAACTTACTTTATTTTGAAAACACTCCTACAAATTTTGAGAGACTACAATTAAGTATCACTTCATTACTCACTATAATGGCTGCTCAGAGACTTTTATGAAGATCTTCCCACTATATATACTCACTCAACATCTGAACTTGTATAATGCTTAGAATTCAAGAAACAGTTATTTTTATTCAATTAATAAATGATGCCAAAAAAGGTCATGTAGTCAGTAGTCAGAGCTTTTCACTGCTTGCAATTCGCTAAGAACCACACACATTCACTCTGTTTCACAGCAGCTACACTTGAAAATGGTCATTCCTAGGGCCTCCAACAGCTAATTAACTTGGAGGATTTATTCAGTCTGGCCACATAAAGTAGAGTTGTGTACACTTACCATAAATGTAGATGCTCCAGTGTATTCACTGTTACAGTCATCACACTTGGGTTATCCTGCCAAGGGTAGCCCTCAGACGGCCCAAATACAGTACAGTTTTGTACCCACCATAAATGTAGATGTTCGAGTGTGGGTCTACTTCTAAAGACCGAACCAACGATTCCCCGACACAGAAATCACCGATGCCAGAAAACCGACAACACACAAACCCGACGAAACACGAACACCATAACACCGACACACGGAACGTAAACAACACACTACACTACATAGCATACACACTAGCCCTGACCCAAACCCTAACCCTAAGGTCCGACACTATCGCACACTTCACCTACCTGCACCCTAACCCTAACTCATTTACCCACCCTACCCAAGCTCCAACACTAACGCACACTTCACCTACCTGCACCCTAACCCTAACTCACTTACCTGACCACTCCTACCTCGTCACTGTCGCACACTTACCGGGTCGCGATCACACATTACCCTTGTCGGTCTTTCCGCTGTTGGCGAATCACCCTGTCGGTATAATGCACTGTCGGTTATCTGGCGTCGGTGATTTCTGCGTCGGGGGATCGGCGGTTCGGTCTTTAGAAGGGGACCCGCGAGTGTATACACTGCTGCAGTCATTACACTTGGGTTATCCTGCTGTCAGGCGGTTCCCCAGTCGGCCTGAGTTCCAAAGTATTGGTCCGGCGTCGGTTGCTATCGCCTCCCTGATGTCAGTGCGACAGGGGTATATAAGATGCAGCCGACGCCATTTTCTTCAGTTTTTCTTGCCCCAGATGTCAGGTGCCTCTAAATAGGTAGGCAATTCCAATTGCTAATAAAACCTACATAAGAAAAGCAAAAAAACAACTTACAGCTACCAGCAAATACCCCCCATAGGTAGCAAGGGTAGAAGACATAGGTACGTACCAGCCAGTAAGAGGGGAAGGAGGGAGGGTAACCTGGACTGCAGCAGTGTATACACTCGATCTACATTTATGGTAGGTACAAAACTGTACTATGTTCATCGTGCTACACTGCTGCAGTCATTACACTTGGATTGAATCCCAAAGCTGAGGAAGGGTGGCTGGTTCTATAAGGCATTAGGGCTGGCTATAAGGCCCTGCAGCACTGCAGTGGCGAATCCAGCTCTGGATTTAGAGTATAGAGACACATGGTAATGCTTGGTGAAGGTATGTACAGAACTCCAAGTTGCTGCTTCCAAAATATCCTTGGTAGGTACTCCCCTGAGGTAGGCAGCTGAAGTGGCTGTTGCCCTAGTGGAGTGAGATCTAATGCTGCTAGGTACAGGTTTTCCATGGTATGTGTAGCAGAAACGTATACAATGTCCTATCCATTTTGAAATAGACTGTTTTGAAATGGATTTTCCCTGTGCTCCTGCAGCATATGCTACCAATAATTGCTCAGATTTTCTGAAAGCTATGGTTTTGTCCAAGTAGAAGCGTAACTGCCTGTGAATGTCCAAAGAGTGCAGTAGTCTCTGCCCTTTATTCCGTGGTTTAGGATAAAAAGTTGGCAGGTGAATAGTTTGGTTTAGAGCCACACTGGATATCACCTTTGGCATAAAAGTAGGGTTAGTTCTTAAAGACACCCTGTCCTGGTGGAAAATGAGGAAAGGTTCCACTGCCATTAGTGCCTGTAATTCTGAAACTCTCCATGCTGATGTTATTGCCAGGAGCAGAGCAGTTTTCCAAGAGATATATTTTAATTCTGCTGTGTTGGCTGGCTCAAAAGGAGGTAAAGTTAGCTTCTCCAAAACAAAGTTGAGGTCCAAAGTTGGAGTAGGTGCTCTACGGGGCGGTCTTAAGTTTTTAGCCCCTCTGAGGTACTGTTTTAACAGAGGATTAGAGAAAATTGGTGGATCCGTGTTGTAATGAGCAGAGATGGCAGAGGCATGGCTCTTGATGGATGAGAAGGAGAGGCCTTTGTCCAGCATCTCAGTTAAGTATTGTAGTATCTGAGGAATGTTTTGGACAAGAGGGTCAAGGCTGTGAGCTTCGTTCCAGGCACATAATATCTTCCATTTATCCAAATAGGCTTTCCTGGTACTAGGCCTTCTGGCCTCCAGAATGACATCCATAACAGCTTTGGTTAGAGGCATTGCTTGCTTGACTAAGGAATCTTTCATGCAGCTAGGTTTAAGGTCTTTAGCTGGCTGTGTAGTATTTGTTTGTTGTGCTGAGTCAGCAGATGTGGGATTTGAGGCAAAATCCAGGGTGGTTCTTGTGCTAAGCTCCTTAAAATTGGGTACCAGTGCTGGCGTGGCCAGTCTGGTGCAATCAGGATCATCTTTGGCTCTTCCTGCCTGGCTTTTATGAGTACCTTTGGCAGGAGAGGTAGTGGTGGGAAAGCGTATACTTGTAGGTTCTCCCAGCTGAATGAGAGGGCATCCACTTTCCATGCTTGTGGATGGTAACTCCTTGTGCAGAATTTTTGTAGCTGGCAGTTTTATTGGGGATGCAAACAGATCTATGTCCGGTCCCCACCATTTCTGTGTTATCATTCTGAATATTTGTGGATTCAACCCCTATTCGTGGGGATCCATGATGTTTCTGCTCAAGTCGTCTGCCAGTGTGTTTTTCTCCCCTGGCAGGAATTATGCTTGCAGATGAACTTGAAGGTTTATAGCTGTGTTCCACAAGGTCATAGCTTGTCTGCATAGGGGGTAGGAGTGAGTGCCCCCTTGCTTGTTTATGCACCACATAACTGTGGTGTTGTCTGTCTTTAGTAATAGTTGTCCTGGATGCAGCAGGTCCTTGAAGCTATAAGTGCATTTTGTACAGCTAGCATCTCTTTTTGATTGATGTGAAGATGCCTTTGTTCTGCGGGCCACGTGCCCTGAATACATTTGCCTGCCATGTGTGCTCCTCAGGCGTAATCCGATGCATCTGTTGTCAGTGTTTGCCTGGCTGTGGGTTGTGTAAAAGGCTGCCCCTTGTTGAGGTGACAAGCTTGAGCCCACCACAAACTCCTGTTGAAGGCAAGGGATTAGTGGTATAACTGTTTCCAAACTTTGACAGTGTTGAGACCATACATTCTTTAGGTACCATTGTAGTTTCTTCATATGCAGACTGGCATATGGAATCAGTAGTATGCAGGATGCCATGTAACCCAAGGCCTGCAGAATTTTTCTTGCAAGGAGGTGGGTCCTTGTTTGTCTGACGTGAGATAAGCCATCTGGGCCGCTGTGTTCAAGCTGGCACCCAGGAATATAATCTCTTATGAGGGCAATAGTTTTGATTTCTTTTTGTTTACTGTGTACCCCAGGCAACTTAATAACTTTTTTACAAACGCCAGATGCTTTAAAAGAATGTCCTTGCTCTCTGCTTGAATCAGGCAGTCATCCAGGTACGGATAAATTTGAATTCCTTTCTGTCTGCAAAATGCAATTACTGGTGCCAGGCACTTTGTGAAGACCCTGGGTGCAGTAGATAAGCCAAAGAGCAGTGCAGAGAATTGGTAGTGCATTGAACCAGCTATGAATCTGAGGTATCTTCTGCAGCAGGTATGCCTCTTTGAGGTCCAAAGTCACGAGCCAAGCTTTCTTGCCCAGCATGGGAAGAAGCTGCTGTAATGTCAACATTTTGAATTTCGGAACATCCAGGTAAGTGTTTAGAGATGAAAGATCCAGAATGGGCCTCCAGGCTTTGTCCTTTCTGGGTACCAGAAAGAGTCTTGAGTAAAATCCTTGTCCTTGCTCCTGTGATGGTACCTTTTGAATAGCTCTCATATCCATGAGTGCTGTAATTTGTTTTTGAGCCTCTGCCCATTGATTTGGTGGCAGATTTGGCATTCCTTTTAACCTTGGCAGAGTGTGAATGTGGAGCCTGTAACCTTGAAATACAATGTTGAGAACCCATTTGTCTTTGGTGATCATTTGCCAATTGTGGTAAAAGAGTGCCAGTTTTCCTCCCAAGGGGGCTGCCAAGAAGGATTTGTTTGGTAGCTGTAGTGGGAAGTCATTGGAGCTGCTTTTTATATGGTTGGGGCCTGTCTTCCCTTTCTTTCTGGCCTGATGCAACCCATTGTCGAGGCCTGTAAGGACCTTGTGTTTGACCTCTACCTCTTGGACGTCTGTATCTTCCCCTTTGAGGTCTGTCTGTAATTGGAAAGAACCAATTTTTAGTTGGCCAGTTTCTGCTAAATCTAGGAGGCTGAACCTGTAAGAAATCCTTCACCGTTTGCATAGATTTTTCCTTATCCTCCATTTTCTTTAATACCTCTTCTGCCTTAACTCCAAATAACACATCCTGCTGCAAAGGTGCATCCAGTAATTTTGCTTTAACATGATCTGGTAACGTATGTTCTTTTAACCAAGCATGTCTTCTAATGACAGAGCCTGTAACTGCAGCTCTGCAGGAGGCCTCTAGAGAATCAAAACCACATTGCAAACTATGCTTTCCCATTTGTTCAGCTGCATGCAATAAATCCTGCATTTCTTTAAAATTATCAGGATCTGATTCTGGAAGCATTTTTTTGTTTTAACTGAGACAATTAAAATTGCTGATATTTTAGCATGTGAAACTGGCAATTTAAGGCTCTCATTGCTAAAGATGCAGACGTACATACTTTCTTTCCCCATCTGTCTAATGCTCTGGAATCTCTGTCAGAGGGAACTGGATTCTTGGCTGATGAGGCCTTATCTCCTTTAGGTCCCAGAGAAATAGTTTCAGGGTCAGCTACAGGGCTTTAAACAGAAATTTATGCGAGTCAGAGACTCTGTAGTATCTGGCAGGTTTAACAGGGGCTGGAGGTAAGGAATCAGGATTTAAGCTGGATTCAGAATACACATCATCCACAATATCTAACACTGGCGGAATAGCAAGGGGTCTGTGTTGAGGTAATAAAAGGAAGTCTCTGAGCCTCTTCTTGGATTCTGAGTAATCCTGGCATTCCCAGTGGAAATGCTCCCTCATGGTATGTAGGGTTTCCCCAAAGGAGTAGTCCTCAGGCGGTGAGGCTGATGGAATAGATTCCTCAGCATCAGAATCCTCATAAGGGGGTAAAGAGTATCCTACATCTGAGGATGAATCAGAAGAGATGGACACCTGGTCGGATGAGTCATAGTCTGTATCCTGTCTAGGCCTTTTATCAGGAGGGGGATGGGACCCCCTGATCAGAGTGATTAGGTCTTCGGCCATTTTGAGCATTTGTTTCTTAGGCATGGAGGCCTGTCCTGGAGAATGCTGTATTTGTTTCTTTGATTTTAAAGGAGGCTTAGACTTAGCTGAGGGTTTAATGCATAACTGAGCAGGTCTGAAGACACCCTCTGTAGCTGTGGGTTGCGCAGCTACTCCGGGTCCCTCTGAAAGGTTAGACTCGGTAGGCTGAAGAACTAGTGCATGCGAAGGCCCAGACATCTCCACGTGGGAGTCAGAGGCGGCTTGTGTTTCTACAGAAGCAGTAGTCAGGGGCTGCGAAGGCGCCTCACTGAAAACTGGAGAACCAGCGACTGGCCTAGAAGAGGCTTCATCGTCAGTTTTGGGTCTTGGATGCCTATCCTTGTCTTTGCGCTTTTTGTGTATTCCGGTTGTCGGAAGTTCCGACGGCATGGTATAATTGAATTTTCTATCAAAATAATGTCAGGCAAAATCAAACAGACGTTTAATAGTGCGCTTGTTAAACCTAACACAAAACTGACAGCCAGTGACGTCGTGGTCAGGGCCTAGGCATGGGATACAATAGGAATGGAAATCCTTATGAGGTATTTGCTTCCCAAAAGAAATATAGTTATTAACTTTAACTGACATCGGTCTGAGGCAAGAAAAAGTTTCCCCAACGGGGTACTTAGCTTTGTAGAAGACTTCGGTTCTGGATTCGGAATGAAAATCTCAGGAGACGGACGAATGGCACTTGCGAACTGCTTTTTCTTTGGGCACCGCGTGGCAAGAAAGACTAAAGAAAATGGCGTCGGCTGCATCTTATATACCCCTGTCGCACTGACGTCAGGGAGGAGGCGACAGCAGCCGACGCCGGACCAAGACTTTGGAACTCAGGCCGACTGGGGAACCGTCTGACGGCAGGATAACCCAAGTGTAATGACTGCAGCAGTGTAACACGATGAACATTGGAGGCTTAGTATTTCTGCGTCAGTTGCTGTTACTTCAGGACTGGCGTCAGGTCGTCAGGGGTATAAAAAAGTACAGTTGTGTACACTTACCATAAATGTAGATGTTCAAGTGTATTCACTGTTGCAGTCATCACTTTTGGGTTATCTTGCAGTAGCCCTCAGTCGGCCTGATTATCAAAGTCTTGGGTCCTGCTTCGGTTGCTGTCTCTTCTTCCGTGACATCAGGGGTATAAAACATGCAGCTGACGCCATTACATCAGTTTTTCTTGCCCCAGATGTCAGGTGGCCCCCTAATGGGAAGCAATTAAAAAAAAAAAAAAAAAAATATATATATATATATATATATATATATATATATATATATACTTATATATATATATATATATATACACACACACACACACACACACACACACACACACACACATATATATGTATAAGGATATACCTCCAACAAAAAAGCAAATACACCAAAAAGGCTTTTAAGCATAGTAAAGTAGAGTAGAGGTACAGCCAAAAGAAGTCAGGGGGCTGGAGGGAGGGTAACCAGGACTGCAAACAGTGAATACACTTGAACATCTACATTTATGCTAAGTGTACACAACTATACTATGTTCTTCATGTTTTTCTGTTGCAGTCATTACATTTGGGTAGATTCCCAAAGCTAAGGATGGGAGAAGGAATTTAGATAGCATTAGGACTAGCTATTAGGCCCTGCAAGACTGCAGTGGCAAAGCCAGCTCTGGATTTAGTGAAAAATTGGTAAATGTACAGAACTCCAGGTAGCAGCTTCTAGGATGTCCCTGGTAGGGACACCTCTGAGAAAGGCTGTAGAGGTAGATGCAGCCCTGGCTGAATGGGGTCTAATCCCCTGTGGGATAGGTTTTCCATGGTGCTTATAGCAGAAATAAATGCAACAGCCTATCCATTTAGAAATGGTTTGCTTTGAAATAGCCTTCTTCTCTACCCCTGCAGCAAATGCGACCAGCAGTTGGTCAGATTTCCTTTGAGGTTTAGTCCTGTCCAAATAAAAATCTAAGTTGTCTGTGCACATCTAAGGAGTGCAGCATCAATTCTCCTTTGTTCTGTGAATTAGAAAAGAAGGTTGGCAAATGAATGGACTGATTAAGAGCCACACTGGATACCACCTTGGGCATGAAGGAGGGATTGGTCCTGAGGGACATCCTGTCCGCATGAAAGATGATGAAAGGCTCCACTGCCATAAGGGCCTGTAATTCAGACACCCTTCTTGCTGAAGTGATTGCTAAAAGGAAGGCTGTTTTCCAAGAAAGGAATTTTAACTCTTCACTTGCAGCTGACTCAAAAGGAGGAAGAGTGAGTTTTTCCAAAACAAAGTTAAGGTCCCAGACTGGAGTTGGGTCTCTCCTGGGTGGTCTTAAGTTTCTGGCCCCTCTGAGGAACTGCTTGAGCAGTGGATGAGAGAAGAGGGGTGGTTCGGTGTTGTAAGGAGCTGAAATGGCTGAGGCGTAAATTTTGATGGAGGAAAAAAAAGCCCTTGTGAAGCAGCTCAGTTAAGTATTGAAGAATCTGAGGTAAATTGGGCGCTGCTCTCCCATCCCTTGAGTTTGGTTCCAGGCACAGAATCTTTTCCATTTTTCAGCATAAGATTTTCTAGTACTAGGCCTCCTTGCCTCCAAAATGACATCCAGCACTTGCTTACTGAGGGACGGTAACGGAGAGATTAGGTAATTAGCCAGGCTGCCAGGTTCAGGGTTTGAAGCCGAGGGTGCAGAATCTGGCTCTCCTGCTGTGACAGCAGGGTAGGGGTCTGAGGCAGGTGCCATGGAGCCAGCAGTGACAAACTGCGCAAGAGGGGGTACCAGTGCTGGTGTGACCAGTCTGGTGCAATCAGTATCATCCTTGGTTTGTCCTGTTTGATTTTTAGTAGTACTTTGGGAGAGCAGACGCAGAGGAGGAAAGGCATAAACTAATAGACTTTTCCAGCTCAAGGACAGAGCATCCACTTTCCAAGCTTGTTTGTGGGGAGACCTTGTGCAGAATTTGTCCAATTGGTAGTTCTGGGGGGGGAGGCAAACAAGTCTATATCTGGGCTCCCCCATTTTCTACTTGGTTTGTCTGCCAGTGTATTTAGTTTTCCTGGCAAGAATGGAGTCTGTAGATGCACTTGGTAGCTCAAGGCTGTGTTCCACAGAGCCACAGCTAGTCTGCAGAGGGGGTAAGAATGAGTACCCCCTGGCTTATGTACCACATAACAGTGGTGTTGTCCGTCTTTACCATTAATTGTCCTGGAAGAATGTGGTCCTTGAAGGCTGTCAGAGCATTCTGTACAGCTAACATTTCTTTTTGATTGATATGCAGGTGCATTTGACTTGGGTTCCATTTGCCCTGAATGCACTTCCCTCCCAGGTGAGCCCCCCATGCATAGTCTGATGCGTCTGTTAGGGTTTGGGCAGCAGGTGGGTAGAGTGAATGGTAGTCCCTTGTTTTGGTGGCATGCCTCTGCCCACCAAAGGAACTCTAACCGTAGGCAAGGTATGATAGGAATCATTGCTTCTAGATCCTGAGAATGTTGACACCCACAGGCGTTTTAGATACCATTGTAGTCTCCTCATAAGCAGTCTTGCATATGGAATTAGAAGAATGCAGGAGGCCATGAACCCAAAGGCTTGCAATATTTGCCTTGCAGATAGCAGGGTTTTTGTGGCCATTAGTTGGAAGTAAGTTGTCAAATGAATCTGTTTCCCTGGCGTGAGGAAAGCCATCTGGGAAGTTGTGTTCAAGCTTGCTCCCAGGAATATAATTTGTTGAAAGGGTAGCAGATGTGATTTCTTTTCATTTATGGTGTACCCCAAACAAGTTAGCACCTTTAGTACAAATGCCAGATGATTCAAAAGTATGTCCTGGCTTTCTGCCTGAATTAGACAATCGTCCAGGTATGAGTATATTTGGATATTTCTTTGCCTGCAAAATGCAATGACTGGAGCTAGGCACTTTGTGAATGCCCTGGGCACAGTAGATAAGCCAAAGGGTAGAGCAGAGAACTGATAGTGCATGTAGCCTGCTTTGAAGCGTAGTTATCTTCTGCAAGATTCCCTGATTGGGATGTGCAGGTAGGCTTCCTATAAATCCAGTGTTGCCAACCAGGCATCTTTGCCTAGCATAGGAAGTAACTAGTAAAGAGTTAGCATCTTAAATTTTGGAATCACCAAAAAGGTATTTAAGATAGAAAGGTCCAGGATAGGACGCCAGGAGTTGTCTTTTCTGGGTACCAGGAAAAGTCTTGAGTAGAAACCTTGTCCCTTTTCCTCTTCTGTACAGTTTGAATAGCCTTTATGTTTACGAGAGAGAGAGTACTTGCTTTTGAGCCTCTGCCCACTGATTTGGGGGTAGATCTGGCCAACCGTTTGGGGTTGGTAACGTGTGGAAGTGAAATCTGTATCCTTGGGAAACTATATTTAAAACCCATTTGTCCTGGGTAATGAGTTCCCAGTTTTCTGTCTGCAAAGCAATCTTTCCCCCTAAAGGAGCAGTCAGTTGAGAAGTGCTTTGAAAATTTAAAGGTAAATCATTGAGATAGTTTACCATGGGGGGGAGTCTTACTACTCCCTGATTTGGAAGTGGGAGCCCCCCACTGCTTAGTCCTGTGCATACCCTGGGAATGAAGTCTGGGAGTTCTGCTGGTTCTGGGTTTGGACTGAGAAGGCCTGGAAGAGGCAGGAAAAGACCAATTCTTAGAGGGCCAATGCCTACTAAATCTTGGAGGCTGGACTTGTAGGAAATCTTTAACAGTTTGGATAGATTTAGCTTTTTTTCCTCCATCTTTTTAAGAACAACTTCTGCTTTGTTGCCAAACAGGCGGTCCTGATTTAAGGGAGCATCCAGCAATTTAGCTTTAACATGATCTGGCAAAGATTGCTCCTTAAGCCGAGCATGCCTTCTAAGTACAGACCCAGTGACAGCAGCCCTGCAAGATGCCACTAGTGAATCAAAACCATATTGCAAAGTATGCTTTCCAACCTGTTCAGCAGAATGTATTAAACCCTGTAAATAAGCAGCAAAGAACAAACGTAATGGTGTAGGTAAACTGTTCCTCCAATAAACCAAGCATACAAAAAACAAAAATAATGGAGGTAACAGAACACAGCTTCTAAAATCCAAGGTTCTTTATTTTCAATAACAAAGAGGTGAGCGTTTGTCTGATGAAGCGGCTTTGGCTGCGAAAGCGCTCACCTATTTGTTATTGAAAATAAAGAACCTTGGATTTTAGAAGCTGTGTTCTGTTAAATCCTGTAAATCCTTATTTTCAGCACAGTCAGGAATCAACATCATTTTCTGTTTAAGCAATCCAGTAATATGCTGCTGATACTTTAACATATGAAACTGGAAGTTTCAGGCCCTAATGGCCAAAGTTGCAGAAGTGTATACTTTCTTACCCCATCTATCCAGCACCCTGGAATCTCTATCAGAGGGGGTAGGATTTTTGGCAGTAGTAGCTTTAATGCCCTTGGGTCCCTGTGAAATGGTCTCAGGATCCGCAGTAGAATTTTTAAGAAGGAACTTGTGAGAGTCAGGAACCCTGTAATATCTATCAGGTTTTCTGGGAGCAGGAGGTAGAGAGTCAGGGGCCAAGCTAGATTCCGAAAAGGAATCATCATCAATGTCTAGTACAGGAGGGATAGCTAAAGGCCTTTGTTGGGGCAGGAGTAAGAAATCCCTAAGCCTCTTTTTAGAATCAGAGTAATCCTGGCTTTTCCAGTGAAAGTGCTCCCTAAGAGTATGCAGGGTTTCACCAAAACAGAAATCCTCTGGGGCAGAGGAAATATAGTCCTCTGCATCAGAATCCTTATAGGTAGATAAGGATAAAACCTGGTCATCAGAGGAAACAGAAATTTCAGAATTCTGGTCAGAAGTACCATAAGCAAATTCAGTCCTAGGTCTCTTAGAGGGGGAAGGTTGGCTTCCCTTGATTAAAGTAATAAGGTCTTCAGCCATTCTTACCATTTGTTTTTTAGGCATAGAGGCCTGACCATGCGGTCTGGGTGGTTTTCTAGGCATGGTTCGAGTTTTAGGCCTTGAAGAAGAAGATGGCGTCAGTTTAATATGCAAGTCAGTAGTCCTGAATGCACCCTCAGGAGCCGGTGCCTGCACAGCGGCTCTGGACCCATCCAAGGTAGAGACATCCGCAGGTTCCACAGTTGAAGCATCTTGCGGCATACTGGACTCCGAATGGGTATCAGTAGAGGCCTGCGAATCTGAAGTAGTGGGTATCAGGGGCTGTGAAAGTGCCTCACTAAGTACTGGCGAACTGGCAACTGGCTTAGGAGAAGCATCATCGGCAGTTTTGGACCTAGACGGCCTGTCTCTGTCTTTATCTTTGTGTTTTTTCGGAATGTTGGTAGTCGGATGGCTTACCGAGGACATATCTGGATAATTGAACCAAGTACCAAAATATTTAGAAGTGTAAATATACCGACAACGAATAGTTTGTTGCTTAAATAAGGCACAAAACCAACAGCGAGGTACGTCATGGTCAGGGCTTAGGCAAGGAATACAGTACGAATGAAAATCTTTGTGAAGTATTTGCTTTCCACAAGAAATACAATTACTGACTTTTACTGACATCGGTTTAGAGCAAGAAAAAGTTTCCACAACGGGGTACTTAGCTTTAATTGAAGACTTCAGTTCTGAAACTCAAAAAAGAAAATTTCAGGAGTCGGCCGACCGGCACTTGCGAACTGCTTCTGCTTCGGGCACTGCATAGCAAGAAAGACTGATGTAATGGCATCGGCTGCATGCTTTATACCAGACTACCTGATGTCACGGAAGATGAGACAGCAACCGACGCAGGACCCAAGACTTTGATAATCAGGCCGACTGAGGGCTACTGCAAGCAAATAACCCAGATGTGATGACTGCAACAGTGAAACACGAAGAACATCCTCCAGTTTAATGTCAACTTGAATTTTTAACAATTGACGTTAAGGACCTGTACTCATCAATCCCTGAATATGGAAGGTATTGAATGGGTAAGCCTATTGATGCACAGTTTAGGGGCACCTGGGTCTGAAATAGGACTAGTGGAGGAATTGTTGGACATTATTTTGTCCAACAATTTTATCACCTTTGATAAGTGCTATATACAAAAAATAGGTGTAGCAATGGGCTCCCCGTGTGGAGCCAGTTTTGCCAACCTGGTGATGGCATACTGGGAAAGGGAGTTTGTAAGAAAAGTTCCTCACATTGCAAGGCAGATACATTTTTATACACGATTTCTGGATGACATCTTTATATTAATTGAAGGGGATAAAAATAATGCCATCCAGTTAGTGTCATATTTGAACAATACATGTTTTTTGAAGTTTTCTTACACTTTCAATACGGACAGAATAGCTTACCTGGACATTGATTTAAAGAAGGATTTGAAATGCAACTCCTATACAGCTAGCATATTCAGAAAGGACACTTATTCTAATGCGTTCCTGCATTTTAATAGCCGTCACCCTCTGCCACAGACACGATCAGTGGTGAAGGGGCAGCTTGTGAGGGTAGCTCGTATGGTCTCAAATGAGGAAGATTTTTTAATAGAGTGTGAGAAACTTAGAGAAATGTTCTCTAAGAGAGGATACCACGAAAGACTGGTACAGGACCGAACTGTGGAAGTGGTAAAATAAAAGAGGGGTTTTACCGACCTATTTTAGGGATGGAGGACATGCTCCAATCAATTTAATCAGAAAGGCATGGCAATGCAAGAGACCCAACAGGCCCGTCTGCCTTTATTATTTCATACCGCTTGAACAGGTATTCTATAATGAACATCATAAGTAAGAATTGGGACCTAATTCGGTCTGATAGTGTTCTATATGGTAAAACTACAAGGGCCACCTAAAACAGTTTTTAGAAAAGGAAAAAACCTAAAGAATCTGTTGGAAGGAAATAAAGGAAAAGTATTCTTTGTTAATACTAAAGAAATGTGTAAATGTCAGATGTGCCCTTATTGTCCCTACAGTGATACAGGTCAGAACTTTTCTATACGTGGGCAGGATTACAGTACTAAATGCAAATTCAACTGTAACTCCAAGGGTGTGGTTTACCTAGCTTAATGTAAATCATGTCCTGCGTTCTATATCGGTAAAACCGACAGGAAACTTAGGGAAAGGGTGTACGAACACCTTTATGGTATTAGGAAGTGTAAACTAGAAAATGCCTTAGCCAGACATGTAGGTGAATATCCGAACCACTCATATGGTTTTCGAGTAACAGACAGTTTTGCAGAAGACGGGAGAGGCGGACCGATTGCAAATTGTCCTGGAAACTAAGAACGCATGCCTGTCATGCCCCTGGTTTGAATGAAATTTATTCAATAGCTTGTATATTGAAATTGAAGAGCCTTTCAAGATAATTTATTCATGAAGTCACAAATCTAAACATGCATTCTAGAGGGTACATATAAAGTTTTGTAGAATCCCCCCCCCCCCCCCCCCTTTTCCCTTGCCTTTCCTCAGCCCTGCTTATTCATTCATTATTCATCATTTCTGAATGCACATTATCAGGCAATTTAGGACTAGTGCTGTTTTATAAACTTCAGGAAATGTACTTCAGACAGGTTTGTTAGATAAGATTTGCTAGATACTTAAATTTATTTAAATACTGCACACTTCAAGCAAATAGTTGTAACAATTTTGGTAGAGGTGATTTATGTATTAATGTCTTGAATTATTTATGTATTAAGGTATGTTTTAACTAATAGACTTCGTAGAAGTGAAACATTTTAAGTATGTATTCTTAACTATGCATTTTAGACAAGTATTTATTCTAAATATAAATTCATAATTTTTTAACTATGATTTTCAACTATGTATTTTAAACAAGTATTTATTTTAAACATAAACAAATTCATAACACTTGACAAACTTATAAAATTGATTTAATTATTGCACAATGCAAGTGCATGCATTTCAGCAAGAGCCTACATATTTTTAATGTAAGCAACACACACAGCACATTATTCAGGAGCTTCATTTATTGAAATCTAAGTAACAGTGAAGTGTTAACTTAATTGATGTATCATTTACCAATTACTAATCAAGCAGCACAGTTTACTTGTGTAATTAACTGAAGGGAAGTTGAGACTGGAACAGGTTTTATATCACAGTGTGATGTAACTGTATGTGGTCTGAAAAGCACTCAACAGAAATAAAGTGTAGTAGGTTTTTACAACTGGATTGTGCTTTTTATTTTACAACAGTGGAACATTTTATAGCTGGAATACTTGGTTTTCCTTTGGATTACTTCTGGACAGTGCCTGGTTTGTGAAGGGGTCTGTCCGTTTTGGAGATCCGCATGTAGTTTTGCCATTAAATTATTAGACTCACTACAAATGCCAAAGTAAAATGCTGCATTACCTGGGAGCACTGTTTTAGTTTCACCTCAAGTGCATACTTCATTTTCCTACTACCACTCTCAAAAATTCATGAAAACCAGGCTTCTTACAAACTTGGGTAATTTCTTCACTTGCACCACTACCCACCTACCTCGTTTACCCTCCCCTGTCTTGCTTCCATCCCCTGCTTGAATATCAGGCAGTTTCAAAGTACACTTTGCTTTGTTCTCATCATGGAAACAAACTAGAAGGGATCATGAAAGCACCCTTTTGGCCTTTTTTTTGGGGGGGGGGGGTGCACAGACTATTCCTGAGGAATTACATGGTCATCAGTTTACATCTTTTCCAAGCACCACCAGACACTGCTTCCAGAGCTAGAGTGGGGTTTGCAGCTCCAGAAACCATTTTAATTCGTCCTTGATAATGGTGATCAGGAGCAGAGTGTCATTCAGTGGATGCCTCTGTTGTTCCCACAAGCTACTCATACAAATGGATTCATAGGTTCACAGGCAAATACTAGGCTACTGGCTCTTGTAGACCATTTTAAGCCTAGAAAATTTCCCTTTGTGAGAATCAAACCCTGTATACCTTTTGTCTCGGACTCCCCCTACTATCACCATGGAACAGGTTCTCAATGCTCTCTTTAAGGCCAAGATAACTGCATTGATGGGCCCAAACAATATGCCACACTGCCTTCTAAACAGCATGAAACACAACCTATCAGGCCCTCTGGGATCACTATTTAACCACATCCTCCAAACCACCTCACAAATGGAGTGCAGCAAGTCATCCCTCTGCACAAAAGGCAGGCCATCTACAGACCCTAGAAACTATGGGCCCACAAGTCTCACTAATTTCAAATGCAAAGTCATGGAAAGAATTATCATGGAAATACTCAATAATGGCACAGGTAATCTCATGACACTGAACTCAGTCTAGCCTGGCTTTGTCAAGGACAGGTCAAGCCTACTCAACCTGATGGACTTCTTTGAAAAAGTCACCAAAGCAATGGACAACGGCAAAACAGTTCACACTGCCTACCTTGACCAGGCCAAGACATATGATATAATACTCCCTTCAGGCATTGTTGACAAACTAATGAGGCTAGGTATAAACCCTTATGGCACCCAGTGGACAGACAGCTAAATCGCATCTACAAAGAGTCCAGTCACAAACAGATTGTTTCTGGGACTGCTCCTTTTTAGCATCTACTTCTCTCAAATCAAGGCCAACAGCAAGGGCTCCTGGCTGACCAAATTTGCAGACAATTACAAATTAGGAGCAGTCATATAATTCCCCCACCGACACAAACATTCTCCAGGAAGGGCTGACACAAGCAAATAATTTGTGTTAGCGTCTTGGGCTAAAATTAAATGCCCAGAAATGCATAATAGTAGCTTTGGGGATGTCTGCACCCCTGGTAACTATTATATTGCTAATATACCCCTAAGAATCGAACCAACAGTCAGTGACTTGGGAACACAGACAGTAATTTAGCATCTGACCATCATGTGCCCACAATAGTGAGGAAATCACTATGTTGTGCAACCTATAAACAAAGGTATATAATCTAGGTCCAAGGTGGTCACTGTTCCACTGTATTCAGCATTCATCAGTCCCGTCACTGAGTACAAGGCTCTATCTGGTATGCAGCTAAAACAGCACATCAAACAACTGGAACGTCCACAGAAGATCCTCACTAGAAGAATACAGGGTACAAATACTATGTCTTGCACAAACCATCTCAAGGCCTATCCTTATATTCGCTCTTCTAAAGGGTGTTGAGGGAAGATCTACGTTTGGCATACAAGTCATTGTCTGACCCCACATTGATGGACCTCCTGTATATCTGCAGAACAAACAGTGCCAGAATTACCTAGTCTAAAAACTTAAACCTTGCCTGTGATGTAAACAGGACCTGCTGCAGAGACAGGCATGTATCCCTTAGAGTACCCCTTCCCTGGAACTGGCCTCACATCCATGTGAAGCTAGTCTTCCTCAACCTAATTCAAGTGTAGCTTGGACAACTGGATGGGAAACAGGAAATTCACCCCGGTTTAGTACCTCTATCTGTTATGAACACAGGCAGCCTGTAAATGGTTCATCTCCCAATTCCCTGCTTACATTTATCAAGGGTACCAGAACCTGTCAAGAGATCTGGGATGCATGGCTAAGCTTAAAGAGGCCCCAGTGGTCATTAGCTTAATACACACCTATAAACAACTTAACTATAATGCCAACTCCCAGCACCCATGTTCATAACCTTCCTGGTCAGCAGAGCTACGAGGACAGACTGTGACATGTAGCCCAAATCTCCAAAGGGCTCCCATATGATTGCTCAGCTCCCTATTGAAATGGCACTCATAATATGAAGTGTTGACACTCTTGGGGAAAAAAAAAAGGACTGAAAATATAAGCAAAAAGCAAATATCACTGTTCTTCTTTAAACCTGATTTTGCAGGGAGGGCAAGCCCAACCCGCACACCCCTCCCATACCCCCTGAACTTGTAGAGACCAACTCAGAGATCGCCATACCTTAAAGAAAAGGAAATATGAGAAATGGCCATCTCAGACTTACTAAATCTAAGAGCATTTTTTCAGATACTCCGTTTCAACATTAACTGACAGCTCTCTTCAACCGAAAGTTCAAGAGGAATCAAGTGCAGGACTTTGTCTTGAGGCAAAACCACTTGTTCTGCTCGGTAACCATCAATGCTTCTAGGAAGTTGTTTGTGCCCTCCCAGATGAAAGGTTTGACTTGAGGAAGTTTAGGGAAACCTCAGGCTAAGAAAGACAATAGACGTAGTACCTTGTGGCACTCTGCATTTCTCCACTAAGGATGCCTGCATGTAGCAGTCATGCAAGATAAAATACAGACTCATGAGTCCTGAGGTGTGCATACATCGGGGCTAAAGATTTGGGAGATGCTGTACAAAATTAAACAGAAAGGCTACTACTGTCTATGGTCCTACAGGGAATGGTATGTTACATCCCACCCATCTTGCCCCTCCAGAGGCTCCTGGAGGATCGGATTGGGTCCTAATCCTGCATTAGGGTTTCTGCTCAGAAAAAGCCTCTACTTTCCTAATCATGGGCAAACTCAATTAACAGGGAGAAGGGCACTGTGGGTAAAAGCTTAGCTCGAGAGTTTTTTGGCTGGCACGAGTTTGTTATAAGGCTGACTTGGTTCCGAGGATGGAACAGACACCCATCAGTAATGAATGAATGAAGATGAACAATGCAGATGGAACATTACGGTAAGAACATTAACTTCTTTATTTGATGATGTTCATCTTCATTCATTCCTTACTGATGGGACGGAGTCCCTAGTTACTTTATGTCCTGGGAGACCCTTATGGAAGATTGTTCCTGAGTATGGTTGAACCAAAGGAACCACTTCCCCTGGAGACTGGATCCAATTTATAATGAGTAATAAAGGTATGAAGGGTAGACCAGGTTGCAGCTGCACAGATATCATCCACTGAAGCCCTTGAATGAAAAGCAACAGAAGTCACCACTGACCTGGTTGAGTGCACTTTGACCTTGCACGGTAGAGGAATTTTATTATGTTGATAGATGACGGATAAACAGTTTCTCAACCACTTTGATAAGGTCACTTTAGAGACAGGGTCCCCCAATTTCGGACCTGAGAAAGACTCAAACAACTGGTCTGATTTATGTACCAGTTTTGTTCTGTGCAGATAAATCATAATTGTCTATGTACATCTAGCAAATGAAGGCAGCATTCCCCTTTATTTGAGTAGTTAGGAAAAAAGACAGGTAGGTCAATTGTCTGGTTAACTGTCAATTCTGAAATAACTTTTGGAAGGAAGGTGGGGTTTGTCTGGAGTGACACACTGTCCCTATGAAAGACTATGTAAGGGCGCTTGATGCATAAGGCATGAAGCTCGGATATGCATCTTGCTGAGGTGATGGCTACTAAAAATAGTGACTTCCAGGATAAGAACTTCATATCACAAGAGTTTGTAGGCTCGAAAGGTGGTTGTGTCAGGGATTGCAGTACTACTGTTAAACTCCAAGGGTCAATCGGTTCTTTGAAAGGTGGTCTGATGTGCGATACCTCTTAAAAAGGTTTTACAGAGATGATGGGAGATTAAGGATGAATCTTGGAAACCATTATGGAAGTTTGAGATTGCAACTAAATGAACTCGACTTGTGGAGGCTGCCACTCCTGACTGGAGAAGATCTGACAGATGATCCAAAATCACAGTAACAGGAGTTGAGCAAGGATCCAGTTTTCTTTGTCGGGAATAAATAAGGAATCTCTTCCACTTACTGAGACAGATTTTTCTGGTGGATGGTTTATGTGAAGCCAGAAGGATATGACGTACTGGGGAGGTAAGGTTACTCTGCCTGGCTATTAACGGAAGTGGAGAAACCAAGCTGTCAGCTTGAGAGTGGGAAGGTTGGGGTGAGTCGATCCTTGAGGACATGAGATCAATTCTGGAGCTGGATCCAGACTTGAGGGCTGGTGTACTAGGTGAGGCCAAAGGAAGGAAAACCAAATTTGTCGTGGTCAGTAAGGGGCAATGAGGATTACCTTGCTTCTCAGATGAAGGGCCTTCTTTAGAAATAGGGGAATAAGGGGGAAGGCAAATAGAAGTCCCGTGGTCCAATTGTGTATCAGAGCATCCCTTGGGGATTCCCCCTGTGGGGGGATTGGAGCAAAGTAGCTGCTGCATTTGTGGTTTGCTGGGGAGGTGAAAAGATTGCAGCAGGGCTGGCCCCAGCGACTTGAAGATTTTCACTGCCACGACTGGATTGAGGGACCACTCGTGAGGCAGTAGGATACATCTGCTCAGCTCGTCTGCAATCACACTGGAAATCCAGGGAATATGCGTTGCTATTAGAAAGAGGTCAGAAGCTATTGCCCATTGCCAAATTCTCATGGCCTCTCGACGTAACGGATAGAACTTGGTCCCTCCTTGTTTGTTGGATGTACCAGACTACTGACATTGTCAGACTGTATAGCAATTGTTCCTGACAGAAGGGCAGATTTAAATGCTTGCAACGCCAGAAGCACTGCCCTCAGTTCTAGGACATTGATATGCAGATTGGCCTCTATGTCTGACCAAGTGCCTTGGACAGTCTTCCCCTGGAAAAGCCCCCCCCCCCCAACCTATCAGGGAAGCATCCATGGTCACTGTGGCCCTGAGTTGAGGTGGGGAAAAAGGGCAACTCCATAACTCCTCATCTGGCTTCATCCACCACATTAAATCTTGTTTGTATAGTTGATTTATGCAGATTTGAAAGGAGGTAGGATGGTGCAAGGGATACCACTGCATCAGTAGGAGCCTTTGGAGAAGTCGCATGTGTAGTTTTGCTAAGGGAGTTATTGTAATTGATGCTGCCATCGAGTCCAGGAGTTGAAGAACCGCCCGAGCTGAGACTTGGTTTTGACAGAGTATCACCCGGATTTGGGATCTTATCCTGTGTAATCTGTGATATGGGAGACAGACCAGGCAAGCGCGTGTATTGAAAATTGCTCCTATAAATTCCAATGTTTGAGAGGGAGTCAGGTTGCATTTCCCCAATTTATCGAGATTCCCAGAAATTCTGTCAGTGTGAGAGTGTAGTTTAGAGCCATCTCCAGTAGACACTTGGTGAGGGCAGTGAGGAGCCAATCGTCTAAATATGGAATCAACCGAAATCCTTGAAGTCTCAAGTGAGCTGTTACCACTGCCAGGCACTTGGTGAATGCTCTGGGGGCTATAGAAAGTTTAAACGGCAGTGTGCAGAATTGGAAGTGATTGGCTCCTAGCCGGAATCAAAGGAATTTTCTGTGTTTGTCCATTCGTATGTGGTAATACGCATCCTGAAGATCTACTGAGCACATCCAATCATCTTTCTCCAGAAACGGAAGGATAGACTGAACAGTGACCTCCAGAATTTTTCCTGTTTGACAAATTTGTTTAGGATGCTGAGATCCAAAATTGGTCTCTAGTCCCCTGTCTTTTTTGGCACTAAAAAGAATCTCGAGTAGAATCCTGATCCTACTTGGTCTGGTGGGACTGTTTGGATGACTCTTTTTTGAAGCAGGTTTTGTATTTCTTGACCTGCTGCTTCCCTTTGACTAGGTGGAACATCGGGAATTCGTCTTGATGACTTTGGGTAAAGGTTGAATGGGTATGTGGTAACCTCTGGCTATGATCTTCTGCACCCAAGAATCTGTGGTTATTGTTTGCCAGGCAGGAAGGTGTAGAGAGAACCCGACTGCTTCCAGAGGAAAGCAACCAGGCCACTCTTCAGGAGTGCTGATAGGGCTGCCCAGAGAAGGACTCTCTGGTCTCCTGGTTATGCGGACTCCCTCTGCCTCTTTAGGGGAGTCTTCCGGATGAGTTACCCCCTCTGCCCTGGGAAGTAAACTCGCCACGTGTGTCGTGGAAAGGACCTTGAGATTTCTTTTCTTTTGCCACATTTTTCCACTCCTCTGATTCCTACAGTAAGGTCATTGAGGAGTGGAAAAACATATGCCCACGGGAGACAGGGTCTTGCCATCCTTTTCACACCTGGCCAACATGTTTTTTACATTTGGGCCAAAAACAGAAGAAGCTTCCACTGGAGCGCTAAGAAAGGAAGATTTAAAAGGGTCTGCAAAGTCACAAAGGCACATCCAGGCGAGACGTCTCATGACCACGCCTGAACCCGCCGCTCTAGCCACTCCTTCCGTACTGTGAGAAATCAAATACATGGAGGAGTTGGATATGGATTCCAGGGTTGCAAGCTGTGAGTCAACTTTGTCACGTACCATGTCAGAAACTGCTCCTGCTAAAGTTTCAGAGAGCTCTGAGACTAGGTCTCTCTGAAGCCTAGTGAAGTGTGCCAGATGGTTGAAAAACCTAATGGCAAAGGTCGATTGAGGCAAAACTCGCTTCCCTAACCTGTCCACCGCCCGAGACTCCCTGTTTGGAGGGTTGTAAAGTCTGGCTCTGCTCGGCGAGCTCCTTCCTAGAGGTTGTCGCTACCACCATAGTGTCTACAGGGAGACCCTTGAAACAGTGTGGGATTTGCTCAGGAGGAGATAAAATTTTGTCTGGCCTCCATGGGATTGGTTCAACATTATCAGGACTCGTCCATGCACGCTGCAGAATGAGTTGTACTCAAAAAGCCTGCAAGAATACAGACTCCTCAGAGGAGAGCTTGGTGGACTTCCAGTCACCCTGCTGTTTTAGGATTTCTAGGATGTTTCCAAAGGAGACATCATCAGGGGGCGACCATGAGGACCCCTCCCCTTCATCATAGTCTGTGTCGTTGGTGAGGGACTCCTCAGAGGAGTCCACGTGCTTCCTCCTGCACATCCTCCTGCATGGTACCTCTTCAGCGGGGGCTTCTGAAGAAGACTCTAAAGAGGGGACAACCTGTGGTAGGGTATCTTGAAGCTCTTGTGCTTGATGTCCCGAAGCGGTGGCTTGTGTCAGCTGCAGCTCAGAGGGAGGACATAACTGGTATTATGATGCTGCCAGTTTGCCTGCAGAGGCAAGGGTCCTCTCCATCGCCCGAAGAGGGATGGGAGCCCAGAACGGAGGAGGACAACCTTGGAACCAGGGTCACACCCCACTCCAACAGGCCTGCTCCCAAGGAAGGAGCCCCAAGAGGACTAGCTACTGTCAGGACTCCCAAAACTGTAGTAGATGGCGCAGTGGAAAAAAACTGGCGCTGTACTAAGTGTCACGGTGCCCACAGTCTAGTCAGGATCCTGGGAATGGCCCAGCTCCGATTGAACTGAAGACCAAACGGTCGGCTCCAGAATGACAATGAGGTCCACCAGTGGAACCAAACAAATGGGTACCGAAAGAGGCATCGGTGCCAGGGACTTTGATGCCTGCACTGAGGTCAAAGAAGGAGAATATGCTAGAGTTTGGGGCGACAAGACTCCCAACTCCAAATGGGAGCGGAGTTTTGGAAGGTGTTGTAGTCCCTCTACCTGTCAGCAGCTGATCCACAAGATGCACCACATCCAGTTCAGAGAGGCTCCTGGTTGATTGTATCAATATCCCTGATGGGGAGTCAGGCTGTTCTAAGAAAGAGCTAAACTGCTGCCCAAAGAAATGCTCTACCGTGGGTGAGTTTCTGGTCTGGGTGAAATAGTTTATCGGCACAGAGGTCTTAAGAGTAGAGACATGTGTGGAAAGGGTGTCCAGTACTGAAACGGATGGAGCAGATACTGGAGGCAGACTTGGTGCTGTAGACATGGTCGATGCCGTGGACAGTGTCGGGGCCACAATTATCGAAGATGGCACTGAGGCAGAGATCTCCAATTTAGGCAAGGTCAGTGCCGTACACGTTATCGGTACCGTGGCTGGCACCAAAGACACAATTTTTGAAGACTGTATTGAAGTCAGTACCAAAGATGGTGCCATGGATGTCATTTTGGGCCCTGAGGCCGAAGAAGTCAATTTGGGTATCTTTTGTCTTGGTTCCAGCTTCTTATCACCAGAGAGTGAGGAAAGAACCGGATGTGGTCCCGCTTTTTGTGCTCTTTACTAGGAGATGGTGAGCCCTCCAACCCAGAAATAGCCTCTGAGAAGGGTGTCTTAAGAAGGCCCTTCAAAATCAATATACTCTCTCTCTCTTTAAGGGTTCAAGAGCTGAACCCTTTACAAATAGTACAAGGAGGCTGAACAGAAAGATGAGGAACACCTACACAATATGAGGAACACCCACACAATACACACACGATACATGGGTATCTGAATTCGGCATTTTGCATTTAACCCCGCTAGGGTTAAACAAAACTTCTCCAAAGCGGATTATATTCACAGCCCCATCCCCCTCCATAGGAACTGGCACAAATGTCCAAACCTACACCAAAGTACTATATGAGCACTTACATAGCTGCATGGAATCAGGAATACCAGACAGGATGAAATCATCCTCTGCAAGGAAGAGTAAACCTGTCTGGTGGACATCTACAACAAATAAACTCTATAATAAAAGGAAACAATTGCTGTCCAGGACCAAGAAGGAGCAATTGCCTAACTGGAAGCAAGCTCTCCTTAGCCTGAGCAAGCAAATAAGAACACTAGTGAAATCCTCCAAAGAGCAAACTTTGAGTCCAAACTGGCCACATCTACTAAAGAAGATCATAAGGCCTTCTTCACATATCTCAAGGGAAGCACCCAGAACTGGTGTTCAAGGACACCACATACACAAATGCTGTAGATAAAGCCAACTTGTTGGCAGACAGGTTCAGTAAAAACTTCACTCCTCTGTCCCCTCCAGCAATAAAACAAGACATCCCCAGTTCATGCTCCCCTCCCCTTAGCTCTAGGGAGCAAGCCATCACTGCCCTCTCAAAGGCAAAAAATACAGCCTCCATGGGACCTGATAATATCCCAGGCTGCATCCTACATGAACCTAAGGCAGGAACTTGCAGCACCATTAGGCACCCTATTTAACCAAAGCCTGAGTTACTGGCATCCTCCCAGCTGAGTGGAAGATGGCTACTGTTATCCCATTGCACAAAGGTGGAGCATCCACCAATCCAGGAAATTAAAGACCCATCAATCTAACTAACCTGATCTGCAAGGTCATGGAGCGGATTACCATGGACCTCATTAACAAGGACATTGGCAACCTCCAGACACTTTATCCCACAGAGTTTGGTTTTGTCAAGGGGAGGTCATGCCTGTTAAATCTGGTCGACTTCGTTGAGGCAGTCACTAAGGCAACAGATGATGGAAAGAAGGTGCACACCGCTTTCCTTGACCTGGCCAAAGCCTTCACTACTATTCCCCACTCCGGTATAACAGATAAACTCTCTCAACTAGGCATCAATACATATATTACTAGATGGGTAGCAAACTTGTTTACTGATAGAACCCACCTAGTCAAAACAGGGGAAGCCACATCAAGTAGTAGACCGGTAACAAGTGATGTACCCAGGTTGACAGCAAACTGACTTTTGACCACCATATTGCCTCCATTGTATGGAAAGCTTTTTATATGACCCACCTCATTAGTAAGGGTATCTCATCCATGGACAAGGTGGTCATAATATCCTTGTATTCTTCCCTTAGAAGACCCATTATTGAGTTCAATGCCCCTTTTGGCATGTACCTCACAAAGCACATGCAGCAGCTGGAGAGATCATAGAGGTTCCTCAACCAGAGAATCCAGGGCCTCAAACATCTACCCTACACAGATAGGCCAAAAGCCCTGTCTCTCTACTCAGTCTTCTACAGACTCCTCAGGGATGATCACTGTCTGGCATACAAAGCCATCTCAGACGCCGCCCTGATGGGACTGCTGCATATTTGCAAGTCAAGCTCCACTCAAAATTAACCCGCACGTGTCACCTCAACCTGGTCTACGACATCAATAGGACTTGTTGGCGGGACAGATTTGTGTCCCAGAGACTCCTCCTTTTGTGGAACAGACTCCCTCTCCACATAAAGCAGAGTACCTCATTAAACCTTTTTAAGTGCAACCTGGATAACTGGATGGGGAACAGAAATTATACCCCTGGGATTCCACCTGTGTCTGTACTGGACAGTGTGATAGGGTGCTGACTTGTTGAACATGGGCTAAATTCTTGGCTAGGCTTGTAAGGGGCCTCAAGGCCAATAGCCTAGTAATTTCCTATGATTAGGGCTGCCACCCTTAGTTGTGGCTAAAACTGGAGTAAAGCCACACCCCTTGCATCACCAGTAATCCCACCCATATCCCACCCATTTGTGACATCACAATGACATCACCTGGCAGGGAACGCTCTCTTTTTCCATTCCTGCTGCCTGTTTTCAGCCGATTTACTACGCTTTTCTGCAAAAAAGCATATTAAATCAGCCGATTTTCAAACTCCAATAGTCGGTTTCCTTTTTTGAAACAGAATACCGGAGTTTGTATATTACTTTTATATGTTGGAATACACCCATGCTTATGCTATTAGAGCCTTGCTTTTCATTTGATAATGGATTCACCACCAGCTCCCTGTCAAAGAAAAACACAACTTGCACATCTGTACATATTTATTTGCGTTAGGTCTACCCAGTTAGATTATAAAAACACAAGAAATGTGTGTCTTATTTAATACTCATACAGTACAACTAAGTTTTAAGTCTTCAACTATTTAGTAGCAAACCTCATATTGGCTTACTTTTGGTAATGGGTAGCTTCACCATTGCATGCTGTAATACAGGGGGAGGCTATTAAAGCATTTCGGTGCAATTTATTAGCTGTTAGAAGTAATACTGCTTTAGACTGAATTTTAGTTTTCTGATGCCACATTATGACTTTCCGGATTTCAGTTGGGTAGGTCAGCAGGACTAAGACAGAATATGTGTGTGTGAATGAGAGGGAAGATAGAAAAATGGTAAGGATGCAGAGAGTAGAGGTGGCGAAGGTGGATGAGTTTAAGTACTTGGGATCAACAGTTCAGAGTAATGGTGAATGTGGAAGAGAGGTGAAGAAGAGAGTACAGGCAGGATGGAGTGGGTGGAGAACAGTGTCAAGAGTGATTTGTGACAGACGAGTACCAGTAAGAGTGAAAGGGAAGGTCTACAAGAGGGTAGTGACACCAGCTATGTTATATGGGTTGGAGACAGTGGCATTGACAAAAAGGCAAGAGTCAGAGCTTGACGTGGCAGAGTTGAAGATGTTAAGATTTGCACTGGGTGTGACGAGGATAGACAAGATTAGGAATAAGTATATTACAGGGTCAACCCAGGTAGGAAGATTTGGAGACAAAGCCAGAGAGGCAAGATTACGTTGGTTTCGACATGTGCTGAGGAGCGATGCAGAGTATATTGGGAAAAAGATGCTAAGGATGAAGCTGCCAGGTAACAGGAAAAGAGGAAGGCCTAAGATGAGGTTTATGGGTGTGGTGAGAGAGAACATGTAGGTGGTTGGTGTGACAGAGCAAGATGCAGAGGACAGGAAGAAATGGAAAAGTACAGTTGTGCACACTTACCATAAATGTAGATGTTCAAGTGTATTCACTGTTGCAGTCATTACATTAGGGTAATCTGCTGGCAAGTTGCCCTCAGTTGGCCTGAATAACAGAGTCTTGGGGCCTGTGTTGGTTGATGTCTCCTCTTCCATGACGTCAGGTCGTCAGGAGTATAAAACATGCAGCCGATGCCATTTTATTCAGTTTTTCTTGCCCCAGATGTCAGGTGCCCCCCCAAATGGGGAGCAAAAATATATATAGATATACATAAAAAAACAAAAATATACGTAAGTGCACTTTTAGCAACATAAACTTTACCTTCATCTAACAGCAAATACACCACAAAAGCTTGTAGAATATAGTGAAGGGAAAGAAAAAGGTATAGAAAAAGTACAGTTTTGTACCTACCATAAATGTAGATGTTCGAGTGCTAATACAGCTGCAGTAATCACAGATGGGGTTTTCTGCCGTCAGGCGGTCCCCTCGGTCGGCCGAATTCCAAAGTCTTGGTCCGGCGTCGGTTGTCGTCGCTCTCTCTTCTGACGTCAGTGAGGCCAGAGTATATAAGACACAGCCGACGCCATGTTCTTCAGTCTTTCTTGCCCCAGATGTCAGGTGCCCCCGAAAGAAGGCAATACATAAATTATGCTTATATGCGTATACATGTAATGCAATATAATCCAAAAACAGTGGTTGCAAGCAAATAAACCTTAGAAGGCTACCCCAGTCACGCTGTATCAAGAGGTTGTTAGGCCCCCTGCCTTTACCAAGAGGGGAAGGAGGAGGGAACTGTACTGCAGTTGTATTAGCACTCGAACATCTACATTTATGGTAGGTACAAAACTGTACTATGTTCATCGTGCATACAGCTGCAGTAATCACAGATGGGTAGAATCCCAAAGCTACGCACAGGGTGGTAGGTACTAGGAGGAACTGGGTTGAGCCAGAATGCCCTGCAAAACAGCAGTGGCAAAGCCTGCTCTTGTTCTGGAATATAAAGGCAGGTGGTAGTGTTTTGTGAAGGTATGTACAGAACTCCAAGTGGCTGCCTCCAGAATATCTTTGGTAGGAACTCCTCTGAGGAAGGCTGTAGAGGTAGCTGTGGCCCTGGTGGAGTGTGATCTGATACCTGTAGGAACAGATTTCCCATGATAGGAATAACAAAACCGTATGCAGTGGCCTATCCACTTTGAAACAGTCTGCTTGGAACTGGCTTCCCTTGAGCCCCTACAGCATAGGACACAAAGAGTTGTTCTGATTTCCTGAAGGACTTTGTTCTGTCCAAATAGTAATGTAGCTGCCTATGGATGTCTAAGGAATGTAGCAGCCTTTCCCCTTTGTTTTGAGGATTGGGGTAAAAGGTAGGAAGGTGTATGGCTTGATTTAAAGCTACCCTAGATACCACTTTAGGCATAAAAGATGGGTTGGTACGAAGGGAGACCCTATTTTGGTGGAAAATGAGAAAGGGCTGCACGCCATGAGGGCCTGTAATTCCGAAACTCTACGAGCTGAAGTGATAGCCAGAAGGAAGGCAGTTTTCCAGGACAAATATTGCAATTCTGTTGAGGCAGCTGGTTCAAAAGGAGGCAATGTTAATTTTTCTAGTATGTAATTAAGATCCCAGGCTGATATTGGTTGTTTCCTTGGTGGTCTAATATTCTTAGCCCCTCTGAGGAACTGTCGTAAGAGTGGGTGAGAAAATAAAGGAGGATCCGTGTTGTATTCTGCAGAAATAGCTGAGGCATGGATTTTTATGGAAGAAAATGAAAGTCCACTGTTCAGCAGCTCAGCTAGATACTGTAATACCTGACGCAAGTTCAGTTTTCTAGGGTCCTGGCCTTTTTTCGCATTCCAAGAACAAAACCGCTTCCATTTTGCGGAGTAAGCTTTTCTAGTTGATGGTCTTCTGGCCTCCAAAATGACATCCTGCACCTCCTTGAAGAGTAGGGTCTGTTGTGGTGTTAAGGAATTTTCCATGCAGCGAGATTGAGTGTTTTCAGCTGACTGTGGGGAGTTTTGTAACTGTGCTGAGTCAGCAGAAGTGGCATTAGAGGCAAGGACCAGGGAGGAGTATGTGTTAGGCTCCTCAGCAATGGGTACCAGTGTTGCCTTGGCCAATCTGGAGCAATCAGTATCATCTTCGGTCTGTCTGCTCTTGCTTTCAAAAGTACCTTGGGCAGAAGAGGCAGAGGTGGGAATGCGTAAACTGTCCATGCTGTCCAACTGAATGAAAGGGCGTCCACTCTCCAGGCCTTTGGATGAAAGGTCCTCGAACAAAACTTTTCCAATTGATGATTCCTGTGGGAGGCAAAAAGATCTATGTCTGGCCTCCCCCACATTTGGGTTATTTCTGCAAACACCTGCGGATGTAACTTCCATTCATGTGGATCTGTCATATTTCTGCTTAATTTGTCTGCCAGTGTGTTTTCCAATCCTGGAAGGTACTGTGCTTGAAGTTCGATTTGCCATTCCAGAGCCAAGTTCCAAAGGGTCATGGCTAGTCTGCACAAGGGGTATGAATGTGTTCCTCCTTGTTTGTTTATGTACCACATTACTGTGGTGTTGTCTGTTCTTATGAGTAATTGTCCTGGATGCAGGAAGTCCTTGAAAGCTGTAATTGCATTTATTACTGCTAGCATTTCTTTTTGATTGATGTGGAGGTGCTTTTCTTTTTGGGACCATTTGCCCTGGATGCACCTGCCCGTCATGTGCGCCCCCCAAGCGTAATCTGAGGCGTCTGTTGTGATAACTTGCTCTGCTTGAGGCTTGCAGAATGGGAGGCCTGTGTTTGCTTGACATGCTTGGGCCCACCATAGAAATTCCTTTTGCAAACATGGGATTATTGGTAGTATTGTTTCCAAACTGTGACTGTGTTGAGACCATAGGTTTTTTAGGTACCATTGAAGTTTCCTCATATGCAGCTTTGCACATGAGATTAAAAGAATGCAAGATGCCATGAATCCAGGATTTTCCTTGCAGTAAGCCTGGTACTTTTTCCTAGTATTTTGAAGTACTGAGATAGTTGCCCTTGTTTTTCTGGCGTAAGATAGGCCATCTGGGTGTTTGTGTCCAAGTTGGCACCCAGGAAGGTTATTTTCTGAGATGGTGTTAGCCTTGATTTCTCTGTTGATTGTGTATCCCAGGGCATGCAATAGCCGTGTCACATATGTCAGATGTTCCAGAAGTATGTGCTTGCTGTCCACTTGGATCAGGCAGTCGTCCAAATAAGGGTAAATTTGTATCCCTTGAAGTCTGCAGTAGGCAATCACTGATGCCAGGCACTTTGTGAATACTCTGGGCGCAGCAGATAAGCCAAAGGGCAATGCAGAGAATTGATAGTGGATTGAACCTGCAAGAAATCTGAGGTATCTTCTGCAGCTTTGTCTGATTGGGACATGCAGGTATGCCTCCTTGAGGTCCAATGTTACCAGCCAAAACTCCTTGCCCAGCATGGGAAGAAGTTGCTGTAATGTGAGCATCTTGAATTTTGGCACGAGTAGAAATGTGTTTAGGATGGATAAGTCCAGAATGGGTCTCCAGTCGGTTCCTTTCCTTGGTACCAGAAAAAGCCTTGAATAAAAACCTTGACCTTGTTCGTGAGAAGGTACCTCTTGAATAGCTCTCATGTTTAAGAGCTTTGAAATTTGTAGTTGTGCCTCTGCCCTTTGATTCTGTGGCAGGTTTGGCATGCCTCTCATTTTTGGAAGAGTGTGGAAATGAAATGTGTAGCCTCTGTTTATAATGTCCAGGATCCATTTGTCTGTTGTGACAATATGCCAATTGTTTGCAAATAATGCTAGCTTTCCTCCCAAAGGTGCTGCCAGCTGAGACGTGCTTGGCATGGAAATGAGAGAGTCATTGGGTTTGCTTCCTGTATTGTTGTGCACTGTCCTCGCCACCTCTTGGTGCTGGAGTTTGCCATTGTCGTCCTCTATATGATCCTTGTGATTGCCCTCTGCCCCTTGTGCGTCTGTATCTACCTCTTTGGGGCTTGTCAGTGGCTGGAAAGGACCAGTTCTTTGAAGGCCAATTTCTGCTAAAACGTGGTGGTTGGACCTGGAAAAGGTTTTGACAGTTTGCATGGATTTGGCTATATCTTCCATTTTCCGTAATATCTCCTCAGCATTAGTACCAAACAGCACATCCTTTTGTAAAGGAGCATCTAGAAGTTTAGCTTTCACATGATCAGGCAAGTTTTGTTCTCTAAGCCAAGCATGTCTGCGAATGACTGATCCCGTAGCAGCCGCTCTACTTGAAGCCTCTAGGGCATCATAACCACATTGTAAGGTGTGTTTACCCACTTGCTCTGCACTATTCATCATATCCTGTAACTCCTTTAAATCTGGTTGTTCAGGTTGAGACATTTTGTTCCTTAATTGTGATAACAGGAACTGTTGATATTTAAGCATATGAAACTGACAGTTTAAGGCCCTCATGGCTAGGGTGGCCGAGGTATATACCTTTTTACCCCACCTTTCTAAAGATCTTGATTCCCTTTCTGCAGGAAGTGGATTCTTGGCAGTGGAGGCCTTCAATCCCTTGGGGCCTTGTGAAATGGTTTCAGGGTCAGCATTATGGCTTTTGAAGAGAAATTGGTGAGAGCTGGGTACTCTAATACCTATCAGGTTTGACTGGTGCAGGAGGCAGAGAATCCGGGTTAAGGCAAGCCTCCGAATAGACATCATCCAGTATGTCCAAAACAGGGGGTATAGCCAGAGGTCTGTGTTGGGGTAACAAAAGAAATTCCCTAAGTCTTTTCTTGGAATCTGAAAAGTCTTGGCCTTCCCAATGGAAGTGTTCCCTCAAGGTGTGCAAGGTTTCCCCAAAGGAAAAATCCTCAGGAGGGGATACAGAAGGAATGGACTGTTCTGCATCCGAATCCTCAAAAGGAGAGTAAGAGTGTTCCTCTGCATCAGAATGTTCTGATAAAATGGATCCCTGATCAGAAGAGGGAGAATCTTCCTCCACTCTGGGTCTCTTGTCTGGAGGGGGTTGAGAACCTCTGATAAGAGTAATTAAATCCTCAACCATTTTAAGCATCTGTTTTTTAGGCATGGGACCTGGGGATGGGCCCTGAGCAACAGGCCTCGTGGGATGCCTGGCTGCTTTGGATTTAGTAAAGGCCTTAATTGAAAAAGAAGATGAGGGCCTAAATACACCATAGGTGGAGGTGGACCTGTCCACATTAGTAGGCTCAACATTAGCAAAGGCTTCGGTTGTAGTCTGGGAAAGGGCCGAGGTCCCAGCGGTCTCGGGTACAGAGGATACCGCCAAAGGAGTGTCGTCGGTAGTCAGGGACTGCAAAGGCGTCTCGCTGAGAACCGGACCACGTGTAGCCTGTTTTGGCGTGGTGTCGGGGACCGGGCCTCGTGTTGGTCCTTTTCCTTGCTTTTGGAAAAAACGGTAGTCGGAGTGTCCGACGACATTTTATAATCAAAAGATTTACCAAAGTAGTGTTGGGCGAACTCCGCCCGACGCTTAATAGTGCGTTTATTGAAGGTAGCGCAAAAGCGACAGCCCGAGACGTCGTGGTCTGGGCCCAAACAAGGTATGCAGAGGGAATGGAAATCCTTATGCGGTATTTGCTTCCCACAAGAAATACAATTATTAACTTTTTCTGACATCGGTCTGAGGCAAGAAAAGTTTCCCCAATGGGGTACTTAGCTTTAATGAAGACATCGGTTTCCAAAATTTTTAATTCAGGAGCTGGCCGATCGGCACTTGCGAACTGCTTCTGCTTCAGGCACCGTGCGGCAAAAAAGACTGGAGAACATGGCGTCGGCTGTGTCTTATATACTCTGGCCTCACTGACGTCAGAAGAGAGAGCGACGACAACCGACGCCGGACCAAGACTTTGGAATTCGGCCGACCGAGGGACCGCCTGACGGCAGAAAACCCCATCTGTGATTACTGCAGCTGTATGCACGATGAACATGGGGGATGGCGGGTGGGTAACCCAGACTACAACAGTGAATACACTCGAACATCTACATTTATGGTAAGTGTACACAACTGTACTTTGTTCTTCGTGTTTCACTGTTGCAGTCATTACATTTGGGTAGAATCCCAAAGCTACAGATGGGAGGATGGAGCTAAACAGCATTAGGAGCAGCTATAAGGCCCTGCAGAACTGCAGTGGGAAAGCCTGCCCTGGATTTGGAGAAGAGAGGCAAATGATAATGCTTTGTGAAGGTATGAACAGAGCTCCAAGTAGCAGCCTCTAGAATGTCTTTGGCTGGAACCCCTCTGAGAAAAGCTGCTGAGGTAGAGGCAGCCCTGGTGGAATGAGACCTGATCCCCCTGGACACAGGTTTACCATGGTGTAAGTAGCAGAAACGAATGCAGTGGCTTATCCACTTAGAAATAGTCTCCTTTCATATAGCCTTCCCCTCTGACTCTGCAGCAAATGCTACTAGCAGTTTCTCAGACTTTCTTAGAGATTTGGTCCTGTTTAAGTAGAATCTTAGTTGTTGCGTACGTCCAAAGAATGCAGAATCCGCTCTCCCTTGTTCTGCGGATTTGGGTAAAATGTTGGCAGGTGAATTGTCTGGTTAAGAACCACACTGGATACCACCTTAGGCATAAAAGGAGGATTGGTCCTGAGGGACATCGTGTCCGGGTAAAAGGTAATAAAAGGCTCCACAGCCTTGAGAGCCTGTAGTTCTGAAACCCTTCTTGCTGAAGTGACTGCCAAGAGAAAAGCTGTTTTCCAAGATAGAAATTTTATATCCGCAGTAGCTGCTGGTTCAAAAGGAGGCAGGGTGAGTTTTTCCAGCACAAAATTGAGGTCCCATGCAGGAGTTGGTGATCTTCTGGGAGGCCTTAAATTTTTGGCCCCTCTACGATACTGTTTAAGCAGAGGATGAGAAAAGAAGGTAGGCTCTGTGTTGTAATGAGCCGAAATGGCAGAGGCATGGATTTTTATTGAAGAAAAAGATAGGCCCTTATCAAGCATCTCAGTCAAATATTGTAAAATCTGAGGAATATTGGGCTTTGCTGTGTCTGTTCCTTGTGCTTGGTTCCAAGCACAGAATCTCTTCCATTTATCAGCATAAGATTTTCTAGTACCAGACCTTCTGGCTTCCAAAATGACAACCATCACAGATTTACTGAGAGGTGTTGTTTGAATAATTAAATGATCAGCCATGCTGCAAGGTTCAGAGTTTGGAGACGAGTGTGCGGAATTTGATTGTTCTGCTGAGACAGTAGATGAAGTATCTGAGGCAAGTACCAAGGGGGAAGTTGAGACATATTCCTTAGAAGTGAGTACCAGTGTTGGTGAGGACAGAGCAACTAGGATCATTTTTGTTTTTTCCTGTCTGACTTTTAGTAAGACCTTGGAAAGAAGAGGCAGACGGGGAAAGGCATAGACTGGCAGGTTTTTCTAACTGAAGGATAGGGAATACAATTTTCATGCTTTTTTGTGATGGGTTCTTGTGCAGAATTTGCCCAATTGATAATTTTGGGGAGAGGCAAATTGATCTATGTCTGGGCTCCCCCATTTCTGTGTTAACATGCTGAAGATTTGTGGATCCCGTTTCCATTTGTGTGGGTCCATAAGATTTCTGCTTAGGTCATCTGCCAGAGTATTTTGTTTTCCTGGCAGGAATTGAGCTTGAAAATGTATTTGGTAAGTCAAAGCTGTGTTCCACAATGCCATGGCTAGTCTGCAAAGGGGGTAGGAATGTGTACACCCCTGCTTGTTTATGTACCACATATCCATGGTGTTGTCAGTCTTTATCAGTAGTTGTCCTCGATGAAGTAAGTCCTTGAAGGCTGTCAAAGCATTCTGAACAGCTAGCATCTCTTTCTGGTTAATATGCAGATGCATTTGTTTTGGGCTCCATTTGCCGTGAATGCATCTTCCCACCAGGTGGGCCCCCCAAGCATAGTCTGATGAGTCTGTAGTTAGGGTTTGGGTGGCAGGGGGTAGAGTGAAAGACAGTCCCTTGTTTTGGTGACATGTCTCTGCCCACCAAAGAAACTCCTGTTGTAGGCAGAGAATGAGAGGAATCATTGTTTCCAGATTGTGACAATGTTGGCTCCATAAACTTTTTAGGTACCACTGAAGTTTCCTCATATGCAGTCTCACATATGGAATTAGTAGAATGTAGGATGTCATGTAACTCAAAGCCTGCAGAATTTGTCTTGCAGATAACTGGGTTTTTGTTGCCATTAGTTTGAAATATGTTGTCAGTTGCCTTTGTTTGTCTGGCGTGAGGTAAGCCATCTGGGCAGTTGTATTCAAGCCTGCACCCAGGAATGTAATTATTTGAGATGGTACCATTTGTGATTTCTTTTGGTTTATGGTGTACCCTAGGCATGCTAGAAGCCTTTTTTACAAACGCCAGATGTTGAAGAAGAGTTTCCTTGTCCTCTGATTGAATGAGACAGTCGTCCAGATAAGGATACATTTGTATGCTTCTTTGTCTGCAGAATGCAGTTACTGGTGCCAGGCACTTTGTAAAGACCCTGGGCGCAGTAGATAAGCCAAAGGGCAATGCAGAGGATTGGTAATGCAAAAAACCTGCCTTGAAGCGGAGGTATCTTCTGCATGATTCCCTTATTGGGATATGCAGGTATGCCTCTTTTAAGTCTAGAGTCACTAACCAAGCATTCCTGCCCAGCATAGGCAGTAGTTGTTGTAAAGTCAGCATTTTGAATTTTGGAATGTCCAGGAACGTGGTAAAAATCTACAAGTCAAGTATTGGACGCCAAGAATTGTCTTTTCTGGGTACCAGGAAAAGTCTTGAATAAAAACCTTGTCCTTTTTCCTTTTCAGGTACTGGCTGAATAGCCCCCATATCCATGAGGGACATAACTTGTTTCTGAGCCTCTGCTCAATGATTTTGTGGCAGATCTGGCGAACCGTTTGGAATTGACAAAGTATGGAAATGAAATCTGTACCCCTGGGATACCATGTTCAATACCCACTAGTCCTGGGTATTTAACTGCCAATGTTGAGCATGAAGTGCTAGTTTTCCACCCAAGGGGGCTGCCAAAAGATAAGTGCTTGGTGATGGTAGAGGAAAGTCATTGAGACTGCTTACTGTAGGGTTATGCTTTGTTTCCTCCAGATTTGGAGGTGGAGGCACTCCATTGCTTTGACCTGTAAGTACCCTGTGATTGGTATCTGTTGCCTTTTGAGCGCCTGGATTTGCCTTGAGTGGCTCTGTTGGACACAGGAAAGGACCATTTTTTAGTAGGCCAGTGCCTACTAATCCTGGGTGGCTGCACTTGCAAGAAATCTTTTACAGTTTGCATAGATTTAGCTTTGTCTTCCATTTTCTTTAGAACCTCTTCTGCCTTATTATCAAACAGAGTATCATGCTGCAAGGGAGCTCCCGACAATTTAGCTTTAACATTTTGCTCGTTGAGCCAGGCATGCCTTCTAATCACAGATCCAAGTAACTGCAGCCCTGCAAGAGGCCTCCAAGGAATCAAAACCACATTGCAAAGTATGCTTTCCAACCTGTTTTGCTGAATGCAATAATTCCTGTAACTCTATTTTCCACACAATCAGAAATCAACATAATTTTCTGTTTCAGTAAACCCATGACATGCTGTTGATATTTAAGCATATGAAACTGGCAGTTTAAGGCTCTGATAGCCAAGGTAGCAGACGTATAAACCTTCTTTCCCCATCTATCCAGTGCCCTGGAATCTCTATCACAGGGGGTATGATTTTTGGTTGCAGAGGCCTTTACACCCTTGGGACCCTAAGAAATAGTCTCTGGATCAGCAGCAGGATTTTTGAATAGAAATTTGTGGGAGTCAGGAAAGTACAGTTGTGTACCTACCATAAATGTAGATGGTCGAGTGTATTCACTGTTGCAGTTATTACTCTTGGGTTATCCTGCTGGGAGGCTACCCGCAGTCGGCCTGAATTCCAAAGTCCTGGTCCGGCGTCGGATCCTGTCGCCTCTTCCCTGACGTCAGTGCGCCAGGGGTATAAAAGATGTAGCCGACGCATTTTCTTCAGTTTTTCTTGCCCCAGATATCAGGTGCCCCCAAAAGGGTAGGCTAAATAGATTATGCCAATAAACATGCATGCAGTAAAGTAAACATTTCCTTCATCAGCAAGCAAATACACCACATAGGTTGTATAGAATAGAGAAGTACAGATAAAACCCAGCAAATGAAAGGGGGGCGGTGGGAGAGTAACCTGGACTGCAACAGTGAATACACTCGAACATCTACATTTATGGTAGGTACACAACTGTACTATGTTCATCATGTTTCAATGTTGCAGTCATTACTCTTGGGTTGAATCACAAATCTGAGGATGGGTGGCAGGGCTAAATAGGAGTAGGAGAGGCTACGAGGCCCTGCAGAACTACAGTGGCAAAGCCTGCTCTGGATTTAGAGTAGAGAGGTAAGTGGTGGTGCTTTGTAAAAGTGTGCACTGAACTCCAAGTTGCAGCCTCTAAGATGTCTTTGGTTGGTACTTCTCTGAGGAAGGCTGCTGAAGTAGCTGCTGCTCTGGTAGAATGTGGCCTAATGCCCTTAGGCACTGATTTGCCATGCTGTGAGTAGCAGAAACGAATGCAATGACCTACCCATTAAGAAACAGTCTGTTTTGAGATAGACTTTCCTTGTGATCCTGCAGCATATGCAACTAACAGTCTTTCGGAAAGCTTTAGTTCTGTCCAAGTAGAAGCATAGCTGTCTGTGTATGTCCAAAGAATGCAGAAGTCTCTCACTCTTGTTCTGTGGGTTTGGAAAAAAGGTAGGCAAGTGAATGGTTTGGTTGAGGGCCACAGTGGACACCACCTTAGGCATAAATGTAGGGTTTGTCCTCAGAGAAACCCTGTCTGGATGAAAAATGATAAAAGGGTCCACAGCCATGAGTGCCTGTAACTCCGAGACTCGTCTTGCAGAGGTTATTGCTAGGAGCAGAGCTGTTTTCCAGATAAGAATTTTGTATCGGCTGTTGAGGCTGGCTCAAAAGGAGGCAGTGTGAGTTTTTCCAAAACATAATTGAGGTCCCATGCAGGTATTGGTGCTCTCCTTGGAGGCCTGATGTTTTTGACCCCTCTGAGGTACTGCCTTATTAAAGTATGAGAAAAGATAGGTGGTTCCGTATTGTAATGGACTGAAATGGCAGAGGCATGAATCTTAATTGATGAAAAGGAAAGGCCTTTGTCCAGCATCTCAGTTAAGTATTGTAAAATCTGAGGAATATTTGGTACATACGTGTCAATGCCTTGTTCCTGGTTCCAAGCACAGAATCTCTTCCATTTTGCTGCATAAGATTTTCTGGTACTGGGCCTCCTGGCCTCCAAGATAACATTCATAACAGCTTTTGAAAGAGGAGTGTTCTGAATGGCTACATTATCTGCCATGCTGCCAGATTTAGGTTCCTGAGTTGGCTGTGGAGGATCTGATTGTTTTGTTGGGTCAGTAAGTGAGAAGTTTGAGGCAATGTCCATGCTGGACCTTGAGACAAGCTCTTTAGGATTGGGTACCAGTGCTGGCGGGGCCAGTCTGGGGCAATCAGTATCATCTTTGGCTTCTCCTGTCTGACCTTTAGGAGTACCTTGGGGAGGAGAGGCAGAGGGGGAAAGGCATATTTCTCCAGCTGAAGGATAGGGCGTCCACTTTCCATGCTTGTCTGTGATAAATCCTTGTGCAGAATCTTTTTAGTTGGTAGTTGTGAGGGGAGGCAAATAGATCTAAGTCCAGGCATCCCCATTTCCTTGTTATCATGCTGAAGACTTGTGGATCCAGCTGCCACTCGTGGGGATCCATGAGGTTTCTGCTTAGTTTGTCTGCCACAGTATTTTTCCTTCCTGGCAGAAATTGTGCCTGCAGATGTACTTGGCAAGTCAATGCTGTGTCCTACAAAGTCATGGCTAGTCTGCAAAGGGGGTAAGAATGTGTGCCCCCCTGCTTGTTTATATACCACATGACCATGGTGTTGTCTGTCCATCAGTAGTTGTCCTGGATGAAGTAGGTACTTGAAGGCTGTCAGGGCATTTTCAACAGCTAGCATCTTTTTTTGATTGATATGTAGATGCATTTGGTTTGAGGTCCTTGTGCCCTGAATGCATCTTCCTGTCATGTGGGCCCCCCAGGCATAATCTGATGCATCCATTGTTAGTGTCTGCCTGGCTGGGGGTAATGTGAATGGCTGTCCCTTGTTTTGGTGACAAGCCTTTGCCCACCATCGAAACTCCTGTTGCAGGCAGGGAATGAGAGTAATTATAGTTTCCAGGCTGTGGCAATGTTGAGTACAAACACTTTTTAGGTACCATTGAAGTTTCCTCATATGCAGTTTTGCATATGGAATTAGTAGGATGCAGGATGCCATGACGCCCAAAGCCTGCAGAATTTTTCTTGCAGATAACTGGACCTTTGTTGCTAACATTCTGAAAGAGGTAGTCAAGTTGCCTTAGTTTGTCTGGCGTGAGATAAGCCATCTGGGCAGCTGTATTTAAACTTGCACCCAGGAATATTATCTCTTGAGAGGGTACTAGTTTTGAATTCTTTTTGTTGACTGTGTACCCTAAGCATGCTAAAAGTATTTTCACAAACACCAGATGCTGTAGAAGAATGTCCTTTGTTCTTTGCTTGAATGAGGCAGTCGTCCAAGGAAGGATACATCTGTATTCCTCTGTCTGCAGAAAGAAATTACTGGCACCAGACACTTTGTGAAGACCCTTGGCGCAGTAGATAAGCCAAAGGGGCAGTGCAGAGAATTGGTAATGCTTTGAATCATCCTTGAATCTGAGGTATCTTCTGCATGAATGTCTGATTGGGACATGCAGGTATGCCTCTTTTAGGTCTAAAGTGACAAGACAAGCCTTTCTGCCCAGCATGGGCAGAAGCTGCTGCAAAGTCAACATCTTGAATTTTGGTATATCCAGGAAAGTGTTTAGAATAGACAGGTCCAGTATTGGTCTCAATCCTTTGTCCTTTCTGGGTACCAAGAACAGTCTTGAGTAAAATCCTTGTCCCTGCTCTTGCTGTGGCACTTGTTGAATAGCCCCCATGTCCATGAGGGATGAGACTTGTTTTTGAGCCTCTGCCCATTGATTTTTTGGCAGGTCTGGCCAACTGTTTGCCTTTGGCAGGGTATGGAAGTGAAACTTGTAGCCTTGTGACACTATGTCTAGAACCCATTTGTCCTGGATTATAATGTGCCAATTTTGAGAAAAAAGTGCTATTTTCCCCCCTAAGGTTGCTGCCAGTAGATAAGTGCTTGGTGCAGGCAGAGGGAAGTCATTGGGACTGTTTCCTATATGGTTGTGATTTGTCTTCTCCACTTTTGGAGGTAGAAGCACCCCATTGCTTAGACCTGTACGAACCTTGCGGCTGGGATCTGCCTCTAGGGCATCTGGATCTGCCCCTTTGAGGTCTGTCTGACAATGGAAAGGACCAATTCTTTGTAGGCCACTGTCTGCTAAACCTAGGTGGCTGTACTTGTAAAAAATCTTTGACCGTTTGCATAGATTTAGCTTTGTCCTCCATTTTCTTTAACACCTCTTCTGCCTTAACAACAAACAAGGTATCATGCTGTAATGGTGCGTCTAATAATTTAGCTTTGACATGATCAGGCAGATTTTGTTCCTTTAACCAAGCATGCCTCCCAATTACAGAACCCATAACAGCGGCCCTGCAGGAGGCCTCCAGAGAATCAAAACCACATTGCAAAGTATGCTTTCCAACTTGTTCAGCTGCATGCAATAAATCCTGCATTTCTTTGTTTTCTGCACATTCAGAATTTACCAACATTTTCTGTTTAAGCAGTGTCATGACATATTGCTGATATTTGAGCATATGAAACTGGCAGTTTAAGGCCCTTATAGCCAAGGTAGCAGATGTGTAAATCTTTTTTCCCCATCTATCCAGTGCCCTAGAATCTGTCAGAGGGGGTAGGGTTTTTTGCAGTGGAAGCCTTAACCCCTTTGGGACCCTGAGAAATAGTTTCTGGGTCTGCAGCAGGGTTTTTGAAAAGGAATTTATGTGAGTCAGGAACCCTGTAGTATCTGTCAGGCTTAACAGGTGCTGGAGGTAAGGAGTCAGGGGTCAGACTAGACTCTGAAAACACATCATCTACAATGTCTAACACAGGTGGAATAGCTAGAGGCCTGTGTTGAGGTAGTAGAAGGAAGTCCCTGAGCCTCTTCTTAGATTCTGAAAAATATTGGCTCTCCCAGTGGAAATGCTACCTCATGGTATGCAAGGTTTCCCCAAAGTAACAGTCCTCAGGAGGAGAAGCTGAAGGAATAGACTCTTCAGCATCAGAATCCTCATGGGGGGAAGAAAATATTCCTGATCAGAAGAGGAATCTGAGGAAATGGAAACCTGATCTGAAGATTCATAGTCTGTCTCTTGCCTAGGCCTCTTATCGGGAGGGGGATGGGAACCCCTGATCAAGGTAATGAAGTCTTCGGCCATTTTGAGCATCTGTTTTTTTGGCATGGAGGCCTGTCCATGTGGCTGGTGAACTTGTTTCTTTGCCTTTAAAGGTGCTTTAGTCTTTGCCTTTGAAGTTGTAGTCTGTTTAATGTACAACTGTTTAGGTCTGAAAACACTCTCAGAAGCCGATGCCTGCTCAGCGTCTCCGGACCCATCTGAGGGAATAGTCTCCGAGGCTCCAATACCTTGAGTTTCAGGCAGCCTGACCGAGTCCACATGGGAGTCGGTAGCTGCCTGCGACTCTAAAGTAGCAGGCGTCAGGGGCTGCGAAAGTGCCTCACTGAGAACCGGTGAACCGGCGACTGGCTTAGGAGAAGCTTCGCCATCGGTTTTGGACCTCGGTTGCCTGTCTTTTTCTTTGCGCTTTTTGTGAACTCTTGTAGTCGGATGGCTATCCGACGACATTGTATAATTAAATCTGCGCCCAAAATAGCTTAGTGCAAAATCGTACCGTTGCTTAATAGCGCAATGGTTAAATCTAGCACAAAACCGACAACTTGAAACGTCATGGTCAGGTCCTAGGCAAGGAATACAGTAAGAATGAAAGTCATTATGAGGTATTTGCTTCCCACAAGAAATACAATTATTAACTTTTTCTGACATCGGTCTGGAGCAAGAAAAAAGTTTCCCCAACGGCGTACTTAGCTTTTAATGAAGACTTCGGATCTGAAACTCGAACACGAAAATCTCACGAGTCGGCCGACTGGCACTTGCGAACTGCTACTACTTCGGGCACCGCGCGGCAAGAAAGACTAAAAAAAATGGCGTTGGCTGCTTCTTTTATACCCCTGACGACCTGACGTCAGGGAAGGAGCGACAGCAGCCGATGCAAGACCCAAGACTTTGGAATTCAGGCCGACTGAGGGCAACCTGACAGCAGGATTACCCAAATGTAATGACTGCAACAGTGAAACACAAAGATCATCAGTTGATCTGCTGTGGCGACCCCTAACGGGAGCAGCCGAAAGAAGAAGAAGGCAAGTTTAAGTTGACACATGACACTTTAGGTGTTCTCGTTGAAATATTGAAGTGTTTAGTGCCCACCTGTTCGGAGCTTAATATTTTTAGAGAATTGTGGAAAGTGCAGAACTCGGAGGTGGGGCAGCAGAGAGCTTCAAGTGGTTTGCAGCTTAGTTCAAGTCTGATGTAATGTTTTTAGCAGTTGTAATAAATATTTATTTTGGTGGGAGTAAGAGGATCAAGCAGATTTAACAATTCTCCGTTTATACTACGGCCACATCCTTTACAACTTCGTTACAACAGAGTACGCCTCCACGAGGCATGAGCTCATCTTTCAACCATCCTGATTTTGGCTGTTTCCCTCAATCTCCCTAAAATTGACGATTTGGAGATAAAAGATGGTGGATTATTGCGTTTAATAAATAATGACAGCAACCAGCCCTGGAGCTCCATTAAGAGCCTGAAGTCTGCAGCCACATGCCTGACAAACCTACTAAAACCAAATGCAAAAGGGCCACAGCATGTGCACAACAATTCCTAGTTTAAAACTTTTAATTTAAAAATAAATATCCCCTACGTCAGTACACAGTACTTACAATGCATTGCTGCTGTCACACATACCTGTCAGCCAATGCTACCTCGCCTTTAACTACAAGAGAACACAGGGAGACGATCACTGCCCTTAAAACTTCTTACCTCCGGGGGTGGTAGAGAAGAGTGTCCCACCAGGTGTTGTGCTGTAACAGTCTGGTAACTGGGATAAGTCTTTCAAGTGAAACACTCTGGTTGGAATGGGACAGCATTTGCTCTGCTGGCACTTAAGACATGTTGAATTCAGTCTTTTCTCGGTTTTAGCACAAAGCAGCACCCCTGGCAGTTTATTTTGGTGTAAAACGGTCAGATGCAGCCTGGAAATGAAATATTGCTTGTTTGTAAAAGAAGACTGTCTACAATGCTGAACAACTACGAAAGCAAGCAACAGCACCTCTCCCTACAGAGCCTTCTCACCATCTGCTCTGGTATTTGCAAATAACTCTGCTTTAATAAATCGGACATGACATCAACCTTGTGATCTCAGGTGCAGCAAGCAACACAAACAAGGAGCAACATACTCTAGAGGAAGGGAAAACAACACACTAAATCACATGTTAAAAATCAAACTGTGGTGCACTGTTGGTGGAACCTAGTGGCGCAAAACCTGGACTTCACATGTCAGGTTTTGAATGAAGTTGACAACTGGACAATTTGTTACAAAACCAGACAATCCGGTCAAAAAACAGACAGCTGGCAACCCTACCTATGATCCTATAGAAAGACCATTTCAAAGGTGCCTTTAGTCTCCTGGAAAACTGAAGGCACTGCTGTGGCTCAATTCCATGTTGTACAAATATCTTTTTTGAGACTCAGATGTCTCTGGAGCTCCACTTGAAATGCTCCCTCATCATGTTAAAAACCTCCCTGAAGACATCTTTCAGAGGAGAGTTTCATGTGACTGTCATCTTACTGTTAAGGTAAAGGAGATCTGCATGGACCAAGTCAGGTCTTCCTTGTTCAACTCAGAGTCCAAGGAGTTGTGAAGGGAAGTCTTTCTCTGACGTCTGTGGAGCAGCAATAAGTCCTAGATGTTCTAGACTAAGACAATTGTGAGCTAATCCTGTTCAACATGGTTACATACTGTCTGACATGTCTGCAATAATCAAAGGTGGCAGATGGCAGGGCCAAAGTCAGAAGGGCAGGTGTCTAGCCTTCAGCACATAAAAACAGCAGGTAGCTCATGTTGTCTATGATTAGGCAGGCCAGAAAAGTTAGCAGTGGGTGAGCCCACCAGAGTTTCCTGCACAAGAATGACAGGTATGACTAGAGGTAAAAATGCTTGTTATGGTTCAGCATGACTTTGCAAAGGATAAACATCTGCTGCAGGCAAGTGGAACTGAGCGTTCAGTCTGGAGGTCTCATTAGCTTTGCTCACAGCCTGGTCAGTCAAATGAGCTGAACTTCCACGGTCTGCAAAGGTTAGAAAATAAATGGTATCCCGGTAGAACAAGGCTGCAAGAGGACAAAGCCAGTGCCTCTCTAGATACAGTACCCTTGTGACTTAGCAGAACAGAAGAGGTTACGATTCCAGTCACTCTCTGCTTGTGGGGTCCACAATTAATCTTTTGGATGTCTCAATTTTTCTGAGTCTTTTCTTTCTCCTAGGACAGGCTTCCTATGAAACCAGTGCAGAGGATTCTCCACCATCACCACTCTCAAAGTGGAAGGTGCTCTTTGGGCTAATGCCAGTAAACTTGCAAGTTTTGGGCCATTCTGCTGCGTATCTTTTTTATGAAAGCAGCCTCCTGTTCCCAAGAGGAAACCTTTTGGTCTTCTTTTATACAAGTCAGGCACTGTAGTGACAAACTTTTGGAAGAATTTGAATTCAGACACATTTATTACTCAACTTTTCCTAATACATCACAGAACTCATTACAAAGCAATCAAAAAGTCCAAATTGAAAACTAAGAATTACTACATAAAAGTCTAAAACTAGCAAAAACAAACAAAAAAAAATGTTCCTGTGCAGTTATGTTAAAAATTGCCTGGAATGAACCACTGAAGTAATAATGACAAACTGCTTCTTGTGACAAAAAAAAAAAAAAATTAAATTGTGAAGGTTGCTCTCAATTTTAGCTATGCACATCAGCCAGTTTCCTCACTTTCGGGAGGAATCCAACACTATGTTGGAAATGTCTGCAGGTTCTGGATGTCAGATTGGTGGATGTCAGCTTGCAGATACTTCCCATGAATAAAGAATTACACTGCAGCAGTGACTCATATGATGAAGGTATGAGAGGACCCCTGTCAAGAATTCACTCTTCCAGGACACTTCAGGACCACAGAATGAGCTTGGCTGAAAGGCAAAAAGTGTGCTTGTGCTGAAGTTTGGATCCTTGATTTCCAGTGAAGACGAGGTCTGAACAGGACATGGCTATTAGTGTTCCAGTCCCCGAAGTCTACTCCAACTCAGCGTCCTTGAGTTAGACCTGCTGCTCTTACTCAAGGGCACTGACTGTCTAATGTTGACAACATTTAGATTAATTTGGTGGGCTCATTATGGCCAGCATGGACCCCAAAACAAAGACGGTTCAGAGTTAGGGAGGCAGCCAAAGAGGAAGTCTCCACATGGGCTGAATGACTGTGCAAATACTAACAATTTCCTTGTGGCAACTCAGCCCAAAATTACACTCCCTTGCTAGAAATCAAAAGCCATTACTTGGGCTAATTTGGAAACAAAACAAAGAGTTTACAAGTTTGTCAGAAGCACCCAGGTGATAAAGTTATGTATTTCTCCATAACGTTCTGTGTTGTTGATCTTCATTTATTCTTGACAAATGGGACTCAGTTCCAAGTATCGGAACTGGCTCGGCCATTATAACAGCTTGCGAAAACCAAAAACATTTGGGCTAAGTCTCTATACAGAATGCCCCTCTCTAAATTACCTCAGATTGAGTTTGCAGCTATAAAAAGATGGCAGAAAATCAGCACTACAACAAATGAAAAGGCTATGTCCAAAGTCATACATGAAGTAACAGATAACCAGGACTAGGGTCTATTCCTCCAAGGAGTCTAAAAAATGAGGGAGGAGGGTGGGATGTCAAGAATAAATGAAGATCAACAACACAGATGGAACGTTACCGTAAGTGCATAACTTCTTTATCTGATGTTGTCAATCTTCACTTATACTTGACAAATGGGACAGAGTCCCCAGCTACCTTACATCTTGGGAGGCCTTATGGAAGGACATTTCTGAGCACCATAGAACCAAAGGACACCCTTCCCCTAGAGACCAGATCCACTTTGTAATGAGTGATAAAGGTATGTGGGTTAGTCCAAGTTGCTGCTGCACAAATTTCATCCATGGAAGCCTTTGAGTGGAAAACAGCAGATGTGGCTATTGCCCTTGTATTATGCGTTCTCACTGGAGGTTTTTCTTTTTGTAGACAAAGGTTATACATTCCTTTAAAAAACTTAGTGTGACTCTTGAAACTGGTTTACCCATAGATGGACCTGAGAAAGAGACAAGTAACTGGTCCGACTTCCTAAAGTTCTTAGTTCTGCTGAGGTAAAAACACAATTGTCTGTTAACATCTAGTAAATGTAAACATTATTCTCCCTTGTTTGAAAAATTAGGGAAGAAAACTAGTAAATCAATAGATTAATTTTAGTTTCGGAAACTACTTTTGGAACGAAGGACTGGTTGGTTCTTAGTGACACCCTGTCTTTATGAAAAATGAAATATGGAGGTTTTGAAGATAAGGCATGAATCTTTGAAATTCTTCTTGCTGATCTCACAGCTACCAAGAAAATAGTTTTCCATGAAAGAAACTTCCGAGTAGCTGCCAGTTCAAAAGGGGAATAGACCAAGGACTATAGAACCATAGTAAGATCCCAGGGGACAAGAGGATTTCAAAGCACTTTTTGGAAAAACTGTACAAAGTCTATGTAAAATCGAAGAGTGGTCTTCAAAGCCGCCATAGAAATTAGAAACAGTAGTAAGTTGAACTTTAATGGTAGATGAAAAAGCACTCTGTCTGAAAAGTGTAGCCAAAAATCCCAAAACCTTTTCAATTGGTCCAGAAAAGGGATCAATTCCATTATCACATGCCCAAATAGAGAATCTTTTCCACTTACTGTGATGATAGAGTTTCCTAGTGGAACGTTTATGTGAGGCCAACAAAATTTTTCGAACTAGAGAAGATAGTTTACTTTGCCTGGTCACTGGAATTGGAGTAACCAAGCTATAAGCCTGATTTTTTTTCAGACTGGGATGAACTAATCCCTGTGGATGGGACAGGAGGTCTGTATCCAGAGTCCATGGACATTGAAGTAGGTGAGGCCAAATAAAGAGGAACCAGATTGAGGCAATGAGAATCACTTTGCTCTTCAACCTGATGGCTTTCTTTAGAAAGAGGGATATTATTGGAACAGGGGAAAAGGCACAGAGTAGTCCCGAGGGACAGTCGTGGAGGAGAATGTCTCTCGGGGACTCCCCCTGAGGGGGGGATAAGGACAAAGTAGCTGCTGCAGTTGTTGTTCAGGGGTGATGCAAATCGGTTGCAGCAAGGTTGGCCCCAGCGATGGAAAATCTTCGCTACTCTGGGAATGAGAGACCACTTGTGACTCAAGAGGATACATCTGCTTAGTTTGTCCACTATCGCATTTGAGCTCCCTAGGATGTGCATTGCTATCAGAAAGCAGTTGGAGGATATCGCCCACTGCCAAACTCTGAGAACTTCTCGACACAAGGGATAAGACTCGGTTCCACCTTGTTTGTTGATGTTGTCTGATTGAATTGCAATAATTCCTACAGAGAGGGCAGCTTGAAAGACTTGCAACACTAAGGGTACTGCCCTCAATTCCAGAACACTGACATGCAGATTGGCCTCTATTGGGGACCAAGTGCCTTGGACAGTTCTTCCCTGATAATGCCCTCCCACCCAATATGGGAGGCATCCGTGGTTCACTATGGCCTTGGGTTGGGGTAAAACAAATGGTCTGCCCAAAAGAATTTCCTTGGGTTCCATCCACCAAGATAAGTCCTTCTTGCAACGGTTGGTAATTCGGATGAGATGCGATTGGGAGGCAAGAAGCCACTGTAAAATCCTCATGTGAAACTTTGCTAGAGGAGCCAAAGTGATGGCCGCTGCCATGGATCCTAGAGCTTATAGAACTAAAAGAGCAAGAACATTGTCGTTGGAAAGAATAATGTCCACCTGAGGTCTTATCCTCTGAAGTCTGTGTAGAGGAAGGGAAGCTATGCAAGAGTTTGTGTTGAGACAAGCTCCTATGAATTCCATTTGCTGTGTCGGACTTGGTTGAGATTTGGTGACATTTACCGTTATACCCAGAAGAGAACAAATGTGTAGGGTGAAATCTCTTGTCTGTTTGAGTAGATGCCTGGTGAGAGTAGTAAAGAGCCAGTCAGCCAAATATGGAAACACTTGGAATCTGTCTAATCTCAGCTAAGTTGCTACTGCTGCAATACACTTGGTGAACACATCCAGGTGGTGAGACCGAAGGGTAGGGCTCTGAACTGATAAAGACTGGCTCCCGGCTGGAAGCAGAGGAAAGTACAGTTGTGTACACTTACCATAAATGTAGATGTTTGAGTGTATTCACTGTTGCAGTCATTACATTTGGGTAATCCTGCTGGCAGGTTGCCCTCAGCCAGCCTGAATTCCAAAGTCCTGGGTCCTGCGTCGGCTACTATCGCCCCTTCCCTGACATCAGGTCGTTAGGGGTATAAAAGATGTAGCCAACACCATTTTCTTCAGTTTTTCATGCCCCAGATGTCAGGTGCCCCCCAAAAGGGTAGCCAAACTTTACATAGGTAGTATAAATCAGAGAAGGAAAGATAAGATCCAAAAGAAAAAAAGTGGAAGGCGGGAGGGTAACCTGGACTGCAACAGTGAATACACTCGAACATCTACATTTATGGTAAGTGTACACAACTGTATTATGTTCTTCGTGTTTCACTGTTGCAGTCATTACATTTGGGTAGAGTCCCAAACCTATGGTTCGGAGGCTGGAACTAGACAGCACAAGGAGCGGATATGAGGCCCTACAGAACTGCAGTGGCAAAGCCTGCCCTGGATTTAGAGTAGAGTGGCAGATGATAATGCTTTGTAAAGGTGTGCACTGAACTCCAAGTAGCCGCCTCTAAAATGTCTCTGGTTGGTACTCACCTGAGAAAGGCTGCTGAGGTGGCTGCAGCACTGGTGGAATAAGGCCTAATGCCCTTAGGCACTGGCTTGCCATGGTGTAAGTAGCAGAAGCAAATGCAGTGGCCTAACCACTTAGAAATAGTCTACTTTGAGATGGGTTTTCCTTGTGATCCTGCAGCATATGCCACTAGTAATTGCTCTGTCTTCCTGAAAGCTTTGGTTCTGTCCAAGTAGAATCTAAGTGGTCTATGTACGTTCAAAGAATGCATAATTCTCTCTCCATTGTTCTGTGGATTTGGGTAAAAGTTTGGCAGATGGATGGCTTGGTTAAGAGCCACACTGGACACTACTTTAGGCATAAAAGTTGGGTTTGTCCTCAGGGAGACCCTGTCTGGATAAAAAATGATGAAAGGTTCCGCAGCCATGAGCGCCTGTAGCTCTGAAACTCGTCTTGCAGAAGTAATTGCTAAGAGCAGAGCTGTTTTCCAAGATAAAAACTTCATATCAGCAGTAGCAGCTGGCTCAAAAGGAGCCAGGGTGAGCTTTTCCAAGACATAGTTGGGGTCCCATGCAGGTATTGGTAGTTGCCTTTGGGGCCTTAAATTTTTGTCTCCTCTAAGGTACTGCCTTAATAAACGGTGAGAAAAAAGTGGTGGCTCTGTATTGTAATGAGCCAAAATGGCAGAGACATGAATTTTAATTGATGAAAAAGAAAGGCCTTTGTCCAGCATCTCAGTTAAGTATTGCAAAATCTGAGGAATATTTGGTACCGCTGTATCAGTTTCTTGTGCCCGTTTCCAGGCACAGAATCCCTTCCATTTTCCAGCATAAGACTTTCTAGTACTAGGCCTTCTGGCTTCCAGAATGACATCCATCACAGCTTTACTGAGAGGTGCTTTTTGTATAACTACATTATCCGCCATGCTGCCAAGTTTAATGTCCTGAGTTGGCTGTGCATGATCTGATTGTTTTGCTGGGACAGTAGTTGAGGTATTTGAGGTAAGGTCCACGCTGGGTATAGAGATAAGTTTCTTAGTATTGGATACCAGTACTGGCATGGCCAGTCTGGGGCAATCAGTATCATCTTTGGCTTCTCCTGTCTGACCTTTAGGAGCACCTTGCGAAGGAGAGGCAGTGGAGGAAAGGCATATACTGATAGGTTTTTCCAGCTGAAAGATAGGGCGTCCACTTTCCATGCTTGTCTGTGATAAGTCCTTGTGCAGAATCTTTTTAGTTGGTAATTGAGAGGGGAGGCAAACAGATCTATGTCCGGGCATCCCCATTTCCTTGTTATCATGCTGAAGACTTGTGGATCCAGCTACCACTCGTGGGGATCCATGAGGTTTCTGCTTACTTTGTCTGCCAGAGTATTTTCCTTTCCTGGCAGGAATTGTGCCTGCAGATGTACTTGGTAAGTCAAAGCTGTGTCCCACAAGGTCATGGCTAGTCTGCAAAGGGGGTAAGAATGTGTGCTTCCCTGCTTGTTTAAATACCACATGACCGTGGTGTTGTCTGTCTTTATCAGTAGTTGTCCTGGATGAAGTAGGTCCTTGAAGGCTATCAGGGCCTTTTGAACAGCTAACATCTCTTTTTGATTGATATGTAGATGCATTTGGTTTGAGGCCCATGTGCCCTGAATGCATCTTCCTGCCATGTGGGCTCCCCAAGCATAGTCTGATGCATCCGTTGTCAGTGTCTGCCTGGCTGGAGGTAATGTGAATGGCTGTCCCTTGTTCTGGTGACAAGCCTTTGCCCACCATCGAAAGTCCTGTTGCAGGCAGGGAATGAGAGTAATGACTGTTTCCAGGCTGTGGCAATGTTGAGTCCAAACACTTTTTAGGTACCATTGAAGTTTCCTTATATGCAGTCTTGCATATGGAATTAGTAGGATGCAGGATGCCATGAAGCCCAAAGCCTGCAGATTTTTTCTTGCAGATAACTGGGCCTTTGTTGCCAACATTTTGAAATAGGTAGTCAGTTGCCTTTGTTTGTCTGGCATGAGATAAGCCATATGGGCAGTTGTATTCAAGCTTGCACCAAGGAATGTTATCTCGTGTGAGGGCACTAGTTTTGATTTCTTTTTGTTGACTGTGTACCCTAGGCATGTTAGAAGTCTTCACAAACGCCAGATGTTGAAGAAGAATGTCCTTGTTCTCTGCTTGAATGAGACAGTCGTCCAAGTAAGGATATATATGTATTCCTCTTTGTCTGCAGAATGCAATTACTGGTGCCAGGCACTTTGTAAAGACCCTGGGCACAGTGGATAAGCCAAAGGGCAGTGCAGAGAATTGGTAATGCATTGAACCAGCCTTGAATCTTAGGCATCTTCTGCATGACTGTCTGATTGGAACATGCAGGTATGCCTCTTTTAGGTCTAAAGTCACAAGCCAAGCATTCTTGCCCAGCATGGGCAGAAGCTGCTGCAAAGTCAACATTTTGAATTTTGGAATATCCAGAAAAGTGTTCAGAATAGATAGGTCCAGTATCAGCCTCCAGGCCTTGTCCTTTCTGGGTACCAAGAACAGTCTTGAGTAAAATCCTTGTCCCTGCTCTTGCTCTGGTACTTGCTGAATGGCCCCCATGTCCATGAGGGATGAGACTTGTTTTTGTGCCTCTGCCCATTGACTTTTTGGCAGATCTGGCCAGCCATTTGCCTTTGGCAGGGTATGGAAATGGAACTTGTAGCCTTGTGACATATTTAGAACCCACTTGTCCTGGGTTATGATGTGCCAATTTTGAAGAAAAGTGCTAATTTTCCCCATAAGGGTGCTGCCAGAAGATAAGTGCTTGGTGCAGGCAGGGGGAAGTCATTGGGACTGTTTCCTGTATGTTTGCGATCTATCTTCTCCAGCTTTGGAGGTAGAAGCACCCCACTGCTTGGGCCTATAAGAACCTTGCGCCTGGTATCTGCCCCTAGGGCGTCGGGAACTGCCACTTTGAGGTCTGTCTGACACAGGAAAGGACCAATTTTTTGTAGGCCAGTGTCCACTAAACCTATGTGGCTGTACTTGTAAAACATCTTTGACAGTTTGCATATTTAGCTTTGCCCTCCATTTTCTTTAACACCTCTTCTGCCTTAACACCAAAGTATCATGCTGTAAAGGTGCATCTAGTAATTTAACTTTAACATGATCAGGCAGATTTTGTTCCTTTAACCAAGCATGCCTCCTAATTACAGAACCCGTAACTGCGGCCCTGCAGGAGGCATCCAAAGAATCAAAACCACATTGCAAAGTATGTTTTCCAACTTGTTCTGCTGCATACAATAAATCCTGCATTTCCTTGTTTTCTGCACATTCAGAATTTAACATTTTCTGTTTAAGCAATCCCATGACATGTTGCTGATACTTAAGTATATGAAATTGACAGTTTAAGGCCCTTACAGCCAAAGTTGCAGATGTGTAAATCCTTTTTCCCCATCTGTCCAGTGCCCTTGGATCTCTGTCCGAGGGGGTTGGGTTTTTTGCAGTGGAAGCCTTAACTCCCTTTGGACCCTGTGAAATAGTTTTTGGGTCAGCAGGAGGGTTTTTAAAAAGAAATTTGTGTGAGTCAGGAACCTTGTAATATCTGTCAGGCTTAACAGGAGCTGGGGGTAAGGAGTCAGGGGTCAGACTAGACTCCGAAAACACATAATCTACCATGTCTAACACAGGTGGTCTACCATGTCTAACACAGATGGAATGGCTAGAGGCCTGTGCTGAGTTAGTAAAAGAAAATCCCTGAGCTTCTTTTTAGATTCTGAGAAATCTTGGCTCTCCCAGTGGAAATGCTCCCTCATGGTATGCAAGGTTTCCCCAAAGGAATAGTCCTCAGGAGGAGATGCTGAAGGTATAGATTCTTCAGCATCAGAATCCTCATGGGGGGGGAAGAGAATATTCCTGATCAGAAGAGGAATCAGAAGAAATAGAAACCTGATCTGAAGATTCATAGTCAGTGTCTTGCCTAAGGCCTCTTATTAGGAGGGGGATGGGAACCCCTGATCAAGGTAATCAAGTCTTCGGCCATTTTGAGCATCTGTTTTTTGGGCATAGAGGCCTGTCCACGTGGCTCTTGAGTTTGTTTCCTTGCTTTAGAAGGTGCTTTAGTCTTTGCCTTTGAAGCTGAAGTCGTTTTAATGTAAAGATGTTTAGGTCTGAATACACCCTCAGAAGCCGGTACCTGCTCAGCGGCTCCAGACCCATCTGAGGGATTAGCGTCCGAGGCTCCAATACCTTGAGTATCCAGCGGCATGGCCGACTCCACGTGGGAGTTGGTAAGGCCTGCGACTCTAAAGTAGCGGGCATCAGTGACTGCTAAAGCGCCTCACTGAGAACCGGCGACTGGCTTAGGAGAAGCTTCGTCGGTTTTGGGCCTCGGTTGTTTTTCTCTTTCCTTTTCTTTGCGTTTTTTGTAAACTCCGGTAGTCAGATGGCTATCCGATGACATTTCAGGATAATTAAACCGGCGTCCAAAAAAGTTTAAAGCAAAATCATACCGATGCTTAATAGTGTGTTGGTTAAATCTAGCACAAAACCAACAACCAGTAACATTGTGATCAGGGCCTAGGCAAAGAATACAGTAAAAATGAAAATCCCTATGAGGTATTTGCTTTCTACAAAAAATACAATTAACTTTTTCTGACATCGGTCTGGAGCAAGTAAAAAGTTTCCCCAACAGGGTACTTAGCTTTATTGAAGACTTCGGATCTGAAACTCAAACACGAAAATCTCAGGATTCGGCCGACTGGCACTTGCGAACTGCTTCTGCTTCGGGCACCGCGCGGCAAGAAAGACTGAAGAAAATGACGTTGGCTGCTTCTTTTATACCCCTGACGACCTGACATCAGGGAAGGGGTGACAGCAGCCGACGCAGGACCCAAGAGTTTGGAATTCAGGCCGGTTGAGGGCAACCTGCCAGCAGGATTACCCAAATGTAATGACTGCAACAGTGAAACACGAAGAACATCCTCCTGAAGCTCTTGTCCATTTTTATACGGTAATAGGCATCCTGGAGGTCTACAGAGCAAATCCAATCATCTCCCCAAAAAGGGAAGAATAGACTGAACTGACACCATCCAGAATTTTGTCTGCCAAACAAACTTAAAAAGGCTGAGATCCAAAATTGGTCTCCAGTCCTCTCTCTTTTTTGGCACTAAAAAGAATCTTGAGTAGAATCCAGATCCTATTTGGTCTGGTGGGACTTCTTGGATGACTCTTTTTCTAGTAGTTTTCGAATTTCCCAAGTTGCCTGATTCCCTCTGATTGGGTGGAACATTGGGGAGTTTGCTCTTCCTTGTCTTCGGGGTGAGAACGAAGGGAATACAATATCCACTGGCAATGATACTTAGCACCCAAGTATCTGCAGTTATTTCTTGCCAGGTCAGTGGGTGCAAGGATAGACTTCCCCCGACTGCCTCCAGAGGCAAGCAATCGAGCCTCTCTTCAGAAGCGCTGGTAGGGTTTTCCTTGAGAAAGATTCTCTGGAACCCTGATTTTGTGGGCCACCTCTGCCACAAGATCAATATCTTCCATTACAGCTCCCCCCTCTGCCCCAAGGGGAGTCACTACCATGTGTGTCCTGGAAAGGCCCTTGGGTTTTCCTGAACCACATTTTCCTGCTTCTCTGGTTCCTGGAATGGGACTGTTGGGGAGTGGAAAAATGTAGTCATGGCAGAAAGGGTTTTTCCATCCTTCTCACACCTGGTCAAGGTATCTTTGACTTTGGGACCAAAAAGGGAAGATCTGTCAAATGAGGCATTGACGAATGAAGATTTAAATGGCTCCGCAAATTCACATAAGTGGATCCAGGCATGCCTCCTTACAGCTATGCAGGAATCCGCTGCCCTTGTCATCTCTCTTCGGCTGCATCAGACATCACAATCACATGTGATGCACATCAGATAAAGTGGTTATTACACAACTGGATGACAAAACCTATCTGCAAAATGCTGAGAAGAAGATTACAGGTGCAGTTTGATCAAGCTGAAATTAAGAAACAGTCCATATAAAAAAAAAAAAAAATAAGGCTCCCCATAAAATAATTACAATTTATGGACGTATCCAAAAGTACTGAGGGTAACAACTGCCTTCTACACACGCAACTGCAACTGGAGTGGTGGTTAGGTATTCAATATGTGGAGCTGACCATAACATGAGCATGCATACAGTGTTTCTGCCCACTGTAAGTAAAACACAGAACCAAGACAGGTACATAATAGTATCCGGTGTTATTTATGCTTTAAAAGGGAAAGTGCTGTTTTGAATACAGCAGCAATAGTCTTTATAGTGAGGAGAAATACAAATCTTTTGTCGACAGACTAATCAACTAAAAAGCCACAAATGGAATGTCTTTGTCCCAGCAATGAAATTTGCGGGGCATGCAAGCTGAAGTTTAGAACTGTATGTCCTGCTTTGTCTTTCGAGGTGCTGTTTCCTACAAGAGCCAAATGTTTCATTCTACCCAACAAGGGTAAGAAAAGTGGATAGTTGGAGTGCAGGGAAAGTGGGTGGCAGTCACACTATCACATTTTCCAAAAGCTGAATGTCATAACTCTCTTGAAACAAATTTCAAACACATTCTCCCTTTCCAGCTGATCCTAATTTTTAAAAATTCAGAATACGGTAAAGCGGTTAAAAGTTGGGGCTGCACATGAAAAAAAAAAAAAAAAAAAAGTGCAGACAGCAATATCTTTGCTGCTTACAATACTGCATAGCTGCTGACTGGGCTCACAGACTACACACACAAATTTATGAAATAAATATCCCTAGTACTGATGCACTTGTAAAAGATGAGCCCATCTCCTTATGCTATAACTCCTCAAAAACTCAGAATCCTTTTGGTCACCCTCAAATACAAAAGTAAGATCATTAATACAAATGACAGTAAAAGAAGTTATTGTTAACAGGGGCTATGGTTCTTGGATCTGCTACACTGCCCACTACTATGTTTATCTAAAATCTAGTCACAACCAGGGATATGGTCTGTCAAGTTACATCATTGGAATCAAACAGATTAAAGTAAAAATAAAAAAGATACACAAATATGAATCACTAAGCGATTCATTAAGCGTAGCACAGCCACAACAGCATGCAGGAAATATGCACAGCTGCACTGTGTATTGGCCTTTGTTGTGATCTTTCGGCTTTTCCCAGTTAGGGGTCGCCACAGCGGAAACTCCGGTCTGCTAATGACTGGCAGTGGATTTTTACGTGCCAAGTTGCCAGCCCTGACACACAACCTTCAACTAAGGTACGCCCATTCACACATGTCTCCACACAGAAGACGCTCTAGCTGGGAATTAAACAGGACGTCTTACTGTGAAGCGACAACGCTACCGCAACACCAACACCGCAGTGCACTGTGTATTGGCCTACAACATCCAAACCCAAAAACAGGCTTCTCAATGAATACCCCACCAAGTTAGGTGTAGCCTCCAGATCTCTTTTTCACAACTCAATCTCTGGATTTCAGTACTTCTAGTGCTCATTTACTCACGAGTAATGGCACTTCTTTGAATTAAACTCTTGCATTCATACTCGCTCACACACATATGGCCGTACATATACATATGCCCACACATACCCTAATTTCCGAGAGAGGCTGGTAATATTCTCCAGCATTACACTTTTCTGTACTGGCTCAAGGTATTAATATGCGACCCGCCCCCCCCAAGATTATCAGGCCGGGGAACTTCCAAATTAGTGCTTCAGTTTTAATAAGCTAAATAATTAAAACACAAACAATAGCATATAGCACAGCACTCTGGACAATTAGAGGTGGAAACCAGCAGCTTGTCAATACTTATCAATAAATGCTCTGTTATTAGCAAATGACCAGTCACAGGCTTTTAAAATTTGAATAAACAAAAATACTTTACTTGAAAGAATGAGTTGAGCAGTACAGTTAATGGCTAAACATGCAAAGAAATATGAATTTGCATAAGGAAATAAAATAATCCTTCTTGAGAAAGATTACTACAAAACTATCCACTGTTTTCTTGGACAAGCGTAGAAGGAACAAAGCTGAATATACTAAAAAAAAAACCCTGACCACTCTAAACAGGCAGCTAAGAGGATTAATTATTACTTCAAAGGCTAAATTTATATAAAGAATAGCTTCTCAGGAAAACCACCATCACAAAGCTTTCCACATCTATGCCTGTAACCTCAAGGGAAATATGCAGCAATGCAGAGAACATACTGTAAATGGCAACACCCACACTAAACTGAAGGCCATTCCCAACCTTTTGGCTGACCGGTTCAGATCAACCCCCCCCCCCCCCCCAACAGTCCAAAGAAAATACCACATACCACAATTAAACCTCAACCATTACCAGGGAACTGTTCTTCAATGCACTCTCCAAGGCCAATGGACCCCAAATAAAGTACAGTTGTGTACCTACCATAAATGTACATGTTCGAGTGTATTCACTGTTGCAGTCATTACAATTGGGTTATCCTGCTGGCAGGCTACCCGCAGTCGGCCCAAGTTCCAAAGTCTAGGTCCGGCGTTGGTTGCTGTCGCCTCCCTGGTCAGTGCACCAGGGTATAAAAGATGCAGCTGATGCCATTTCGTCAGTCTTTCTTGTCCCGACAAGTTCGAAGCAAAAGCAGTTCGCAAGTGCCGGTCGGCCGACTCCTGAGATTTTCAGATTCGAATTTCAGATCCGAAGTCTTCATTAAAGTTAAGTACCCTGTTGGAGAAACTTTTTTCTTGCTCCAGACCGATGTCAGAAAAAGTTAATAATTGTATTTTTTGTGGGAAGCAAATACCTCATAAGGATTTTCATTCTTACTGTATTCCTTGCCTAGGCACTGACCACGACATTGTTAGTTGTCGGTTTTGTGCTAGATTTAACCAACGCACTATTAAGCGTCGGTACAATTTTGCATTTCATTACTTTGGCAGAAGATTCAATTATATAATGCCGTCAGAACAGCCAACTACAGGAGTTTATAAAAAGTGCAAAGAAAAAGAAAAGGACAGGCATCTGAGGTCCAAAACCGACGACGCTTCTGTTAAGCATGTCGCCGGTTCTCAGTGAGGCGCTTTCACAGCCTCTGATGCCCGCTACCTCAGAACCACATGCCGCTTCCGACAGTAAGAATGAAAATCCTTATGAGGTATTTGCTTCCCACAAGAAATACAATTATTAACTTTTTCTGACATCGGTCTGGAGCAAGAAAAAAGTTTCCCCAATGGGGTACTTAGCTTTAATGAAGACTTCGGATCTGAAATTTGAATCTGAAAATCTCAGGAGTCTGCCGACCGGCACTTGCAAACTGCTTTTGCTTCAGGGAAGAAAGACTGGAGAAAATGGCATTGGCTGCATCTTTTATACCCCTGGTGCACTGACGTCAAGGAGGAGGCGACAGCAACCGACACCGCACCTAGACTTTGGAACGCGGGCAGACTGCAGGTAGCCTGCCAGCAGGATAACCCAATTGTAATGACTGCAACAGTGAAACACAATGAACATAGTCACTGGAGGCTTACTAAACATGAAACAAGACCTCTCTGGTCCACTTGAATCACTTTTCAGCTGCAGTCTACAGTCATGTTTTGTGTCCAAGAAATGGAAGATGGCTACAGTCATTCCCCTGCACAAAGGAGGTCCAACTACCAATCCAGTTAACTACAGGCTCAAAGATTTGACCAGCCTCATATGCAAGGCCATAGAATGAAATCATCACTGACATTATAATGAGGACACAGGTAACTTGCAAATGCTGGACCCATCACACGTCAGCTTTGCTAAAGAAAAGTCATGCCTATTAAATCTGGTGGACTACTTTGAGAGGGTAACTAAGTAATAGAGGACGGCAAGATTGCACACAGCTTATCTCCACCTGGCCAAAGCTTTTGATACAATGTCCCACTCAGGCATTATTGACAAGCTCACTAAATTAGGTATAAACCCTTCACAATCACCTGCTGGACAGCCAGCTGGCTCACTGATAGGACCCCAGGAGGTCAAAATAGGTGAGGTCACCTCTACCAAGAGGCCAGTCACTAGCGGAACTCCCAAAGGCTTGGTACTGGGCCATTCCTTTTTAGAATCTATTTCTCTGAACTGGAAGCAAACTGTGAAGGTCTATAGCTGACTAAGTTTGCAGATGAATGTAACAGACTTCCCTGCAGGCAACAGCATTCTTCAAGGCCCATCTCTGACTAACAAATGGTGCCACAGCCATGGTCTTAAACAATGCTAAGAAATGCATAATCATACCTTTAGAGAAGTCAACCATCCTGACTAATTACCATGTTGAGAATCAACCCATTGCTCAAGGATCCGGGTACGCACATTGATAGAAGCCTTACCTTTGACCACCAAGTGGTTACAGTGGTGAGGAAATCCTTTCAATGTTGCAAACTTTTAAATAAGAGCGTGACATCTAGGTCCAAAAAGGTCATTATCCCACTGTACTCTGCCCTGATCAGACCAACTGTAGAGTACAAATCTCCCTTCGATATGTACCTGACGAGGCATATGCAGCAACCAAAGTAACCTCAGAGGTTCCTTACAAAAAGAATACAAGGCATAACAATCCTGCCTTACAAAGAGTGGCTTGAAGCCCTTTCCCTCTACATTGCTGAGGGATAATCTATGCCTGGTTTACAAGGCATCCATAAACTCCATGCTTAGGAATCTCCTGTATATTTGTAGGTCAAACAGAAACAGAAACAGAATTACAAGGTCTAAGGACCTGAATTTTTTCTGTGACTTAAACAGAACATGCTGGACAGACAAATACATGTCCTAAATATTGCCTCTGGTAAGGAACAGACTTCCCATCTACAGGAAGCCGAGTTTGCCTATGAAGAGGAAATTTATACCAGGCCTGGCATCCATGTTCCTTATGGACAGAGTTAACTTATAAATGCCTGCCTCTCAATGTCCTATTTGGACAAAGGACATAATCATTCTTTCAAAAAAAACTTGGCTAAGCTTAGAGAAAGGCACCCCAGGTCTTTAACCTAGTAACAACCAATTAATCTAGCTATTCCTAGAAGAATTACTGAGCCCTGAATTGAACTGTCTGAATTTCCAGACATCATAGGCAGGGACAAGGGGAGAAACTCAGAGATCTGTATATCACAAGCACTACAGCAGCTCTTCTTATCGGACTATTCATCTGATTGTTCATTCAGCTATTTTTTTTTTTTTACATCTTATCCATACAGAAACTACAGATGCACTTAAGAAGGGGTTCACATTTACACATTAATAGTTCTGCTTTTAACTAGTTATCCTTTTAACAGCACTGTCTAACCGCTCTTTAACTTTCTGGCCTATGAGCATTAAAAGATCTTGTAATCAAAGGGCAGAAGAAAGTACAGTTGTGTAAAATCTTACCAAAACTGTAGATGTCCTTGCCTTCCCCTCTGCAATATTCATTACTTATGGGATTCCCTGCCTTGAAGCCCATCGTCCGGCCAGTTTACCAAAGCCTACCATTGCTTTAAGGTACCCTGAACATCACCTACACACTCCCTGTGTACCATAGGGCATAAAGGTAACGTTCAGGTGTACCATCCTCAGAACTGATTGCCCCAGTAGGAACAGCAGTCCAAGGAGAACCCAACAGAACCTGCACATCCAGGAAGGAAAAAAGACTAGGGGAATGGAGGGAGTGAATACTACAGCAGTGAAGGCAAGGACATCTACCATTATGGTAAGATTTTACACAACTTTGCTATGCCCTTACATTCACTGCTGCAGTATTCATTACTTACCGTAGAGTGCCAAAACTCAAGAAGAAACTTGGGAGGAGGAAGGAGCAGTGGATCCCTTTAAGAAGTCATGAAGAATGGCATTAGCAAAACCAGCTCTAGCTCTAGAGATACCATCCAACTTGTAATGTTTGGTAAAGGTATGCACAGAAGTCCAGGTAGCCGCTTTAAGAATAGAATTAGTGTCCGAGCCCTTGAAAAAAAGCACCAGAAGAAGCCATAGCTCTAGCAGAATGAGCCTTTACAGAAGGAAGGCTCTCACCATGAAAAGTGCAACAAAAAGAAATAGCCTTTGAAATCCAAGTAGAAATAGTTTGCTTGGAAACAGACAAACCTAAAGACCTAGGATGAAAGGAAACAAACTGATCAGATTTTCTGATAGCTTTAGTCGTATCCAAATAAAATCTGAGCTGTCTATGCACGTCCAAGGTATGTAGCACCCTCTCGGTGTCAAGACTGTGGAGAAGGAAAAAAGTAGGCGAATTAAGTCTGATTAAGTGACAACTCATTAACCACCTTGGGCATAAAAGAAGGATTATTATGCAAGGACACCCTGTCCTCATGAAATATCAAAAAGGTGGACAAGCCATAAGGGCTTGCAACTTTGACCCATCCGTCTGGTAGACGCAAGAGCTAACAAAAGAACTGTCTTCCAAGTACAATGTTGCAAGGAAGGTGAAACAACAGGCTCAAAAGGAGCCTGAGTCAATTTCTCTAGAACGAAATTAAGATCCCAGGGAGGAGGAACAGACTTCCTGGGAGGTCTAACATTAAGGATGCCTTTAAGAAATTGCTTAGCCTCAAATCTAGAGGCTAACAGGGGAGTTAAAGGCAGACAAGCAGAAAGAGCTGATAAGTGGACTTAATAGAAAAACAGGCCAAACCAGCATTGAGCAACTCACACAAATACAGACCCAAAGGAACATCCACAGTAAATGGGTCCAGGTCACAAGAAAGACATCAAATAGAAAACCTCTTCCATTCAGACAAGTAGGATTTTCCATTACTAGGTTTCCTAGCCTCCTGCAAGACCTGCAGCACATACTCAGAAAAAAAGGTCTCTATGAGGATTCAAAACCCTATCACCCACATTGTCAGATAAAGCGTGGACAAGTGGGGATGGAAAAGAGAGCCCTTGTCTTGTGTGAGTAGATCCACCTTGTGAGGTAACTTGTGATGATTGCCCTTGGCTAGATGCAGAAGTAGAGGAAACCAGTGGATTTGCGGCCAAAATGGAGTCAACAAGATTTTGGGAGCTAATCTTGAACAGGACTTTTAGAATGAGAGGAAGGGGAGGGAATGCATAAAGAAACATCCCCTTCCAAGAAATTGAGAGGGCATCCAACTTCCAACTTCCATAACACAGGACCTGGGACTCTGGCACAAAACAGAGGACGTTGTCTGTTCAGAGGGGAGGCAAAGAGATTAACTTGAGGAGTACCTCACTAGTGAACAATGTCCAGAAACGCATCCCTGTGAAGCATCCATTCGTGGGATTGAGTGAAGAACCTGCTCAGAGCATCTGCCACAATGTTCTGATCTGAAGGACTGTAAACTGCCTGAAGAGTCACTTGATACTTGACAGCCAGAACCCATACCAGAAGTGCCAGCTGGCAAAGAAGGTAAAATCTTATTCAACCCTTTTTGTTGGTGTACCACATAACTAGGGTATTGTCTGTGAATACTCTAAGTAGCCCTGGAGAGAGAAGAGGATGAAAGGCCTTAAGAGCCAGCATAAGAGCTCTTATCTCTGACACGGATGTGCTCCTTCTGCTGATGAGGCGACCACACTCCCCAAATCTTCAAGGAGCCAAACGCTGCTCCCCATTCTATATCTGAAGCATCTGTGAACACAGCCTGAGAGGGGAGAGGAGCCCTGAATTTGGAGACAACTGCTGAATCCACCACAGAAGCTCCTTCTTGAGACAAGGGAGAAGAGGAGTTGTAAAGACTAGAGGATGCGTATGTTGAAGCCACACTGACTTCAGAAACCACTAGAACTTCCTCAAGTGGAGTTTGGCCACAGGGAGCATCGGAATGGTGGAAGCAATGAACCCCAGAGCTCTCAGAAAATCCCTGGCTGTAATGGAGGCCAGGGAAAGAAAAGTCTGAAAGTAAGAAATGAGAGTTAAGGCCTTTTGAGGAGGCATGGATGTCAGCATTGGCATAGTCTGAATCCTGCAACCCAGAAAGACATGATCCTGAGAAGGAGTCAGGGAAGACTTTTTGAAGTTTATTGTGAACCTCAGGCTCTGAAGAAGAGAAATGGTAAAACAAAGATTTTGCAAAGGACATTAGAGAGGATGCCGGAATCAGTTGGTCATCCAAGAAAGAAAAAGTACAGTTTTGTACCTACCATAAATGTAGATGTTCGAGTGCTAATACAGCTGCAGTCACAACAGATGGGTTTATCCTGCCGTCAGGCGGGTCCTCGGTCGGCCGAATTCTAAAGTCTATGTCCGGCGTCTGTTGTCGTCACTTCTTCCCTAACGTCAGTGCGGCAGGGGTATAAAAGAACCAGCAGATGCCATTTTCTTCAGTTTTTCTTGCCCCAGATGTCAGGTGCCCCCCAGAAGGAAGGCAAAACATAAACTTATGTAATAATGCAATGTAATATAATCAAAAAACAGTAGTTTACAAGCAAATGCACCATAAAGAATATCCCAATCAGGTTGTATGAGGAGGTGTTTGTCATAAGGCCTGTCCCAAGAGGGGATGGAGGGAGGGAAACCTGGACTGCAGCTGTATCAGCACTCGAACATCTACATTTATGGTAGGTACAAAACTGTACTATGTTCATGATGTTACACTGCTGCAGCCATAACAGATAGGTAGAATCCCAAAGCTGAGTAGGGTGGCAGGCACTAAGTGGAATTAGGAGGAGCAAGGATGCCCTGCAAGACTGCTGTGGCAAATCCAGCTCTGGATTTAGAGTATAAAGGCAGATGGTAATGCTTGGAGAAGGTGTGCACAGAACTCCATGTTGCTGCTTCCAAAATATCCTTGGTAGGAACCCCCTGAGGAAAGCTGCAGAGGTAGCTGTGGCCCTTGTGGAGTGAGATCTAGTGCTTGTAGGTACAGTTTTCCCATAGTGAGTAACAAAAACGTATACAGTGGGCTATCCATTTTGAGATTGTCTGTTTTGAAATGGCTTTTCCTTGAGCACCAGTAGCATAGGACGTCTTTGTCCTGTCCAAATAGAAGCGTAACTGCCTGTGAATGTCCAAAGAATGCAGTAGTCTCCCCTTTGTTTTGTGGTTTAGGATAAAAGTTGGTAAGTGAATTGTCTGATTCAAGGCTACACTGGATACCACCTTTGGCATAAAGTAGGGTTAAGTTCATTAAAGACACTCTGTCCTGATGGAAAATGATGAAAGGTTCCACTGCCATTAGGGCCTGTAATTCTGAAACTCTTCGTGCTGACGTGATAGCCTGATGTAAGGCTGTTTTCCATGACAAATATTTTAATTCTGTTGAGTTAGCTGGCTCAAATGGAGGCAAAGTTAATTTTTCCAAAATGAAGTTGAGGTCCCAAGTTGGAGTAGGTGGTTTCCTTGGGGTTTTATATTCTTAGCCCTCTGAGGAACTGTTTTAGCAGAGGAGGAGAGAAAAAAGGAGGATCTGTGTTGTAATGTGCAGAAATGGCAGAAGCATGGATCTTGATGGAGGAGAAGGAGAGTCCATTGTTTAACATCTCAGCTAGGTACTGTAATATTTGAGGTAAATTTGGGACCCAAGGATTCTGGCCCTGTGAGCCTGGTTCCAGGCACAAATCTCTTCCATTTGGTGGAGTAGGCTTTTCTAGTTGAAGGTGTTCTGGCCTCCAGAATGACATCCTGCACCTCCTTGGAGAGGAGGCATTGTTGCTTGAATCAAGGAATCTTCCATGCAGCTAGATTGAAGGTTTTAGCTGACTGTGAAGAGTTTCTGAAGTTGTGTTGGGTCAACAGATGTGGCACTAGAGGCAGGATCCATGGTGGAATCCTTGTGCTAGGCTCATCAAGAGTGGATACCAGTGTTGTCTTGGCCAGTCTGGAGCAATGAGAATCATCTTTGGCCTCTCTGCTCTGGCTTTTAATAGAACTTTGGGCAGCAGAGGAAGAGGTGGAAAGTGTATACTTGTCAATGCTGTCCAATTGAAAGAGAGTGCATCCACTTTCCAGGCCTGTGGATGATAGGTCCTTGAGCAAAATTTTGTAGTTGGTAATTCATTGGGGATGCAAAGAGATCTATGTCTGGCTCCCCATGCCTGAATTATCATTCTGAATACTTGAGGATGCAATTCCCATTCGTGTGGATCTGTCATATTTCTACTTAGGTTGTCTGCCAGTGTGTTTTCTCTCCCTGGCAGGAATTGTGCTTGAAGTTGAACTTGATATTTTAGAGCAGTGTTCCAAAGGTCATGGCTTGTCTGCACAGGGAGTATGAATGAGTTCCTCCCTGTTTGTTTATGTACCACATTACTGTGGTGTTGTCTGTTCTTATCAATAGTTGACCTGGATGCAGAAGGTCTTTGAAAGCCATAATAGCATTTTGTACTGCTAGCATTTCCTTTTGATTGATGTGAAGGTGCTTTTCTTTTTGGGACCATTTGCCCTGAATGCACTGATCTGTCATGTGCGCCCCCAGGCGTAGTCCGAGGCGTCTGTTGTGATGATTGGATTTGCTTGAGGCATGCAGAAGGGGAGACCCTTGTTTCTGAGGCATGCTTGAGCCCACCACAGAAATTCCTTTTGAAGACATGGAATGAGTGGTATAATTGTTTCCAAACTGTGGCTGTGTTGAGACCATAAGTTTTTTAGGTACCATTGAAGTTTCCTCATATGCAGCTTTGCACATGGGATCAGTAGGATGCAAGATGCCATAAATCCCAGAGCCTGCAGGACTTTCCTTGCAGTCAGCCTGGTGAAGGTTGCCATTTTTCTGAAGTACTGAGATAGTTGCCCTTGCTTCTCTGGCGTGAGGTAGGCCATCTGGGGGTTTGTATTCAAGCTGGCACCCAGGAAAATGATTGCTTGAGAGGGTATTAGTTTTGATTTCTTTTTGTTGACTGTGTATCCCAGAAAGTTCAACAATTTTATTACAAAGGCCAGATGTTTCAGAAGTATGTGCTTGCTGTCCACTTGGATCAGGCAGTCGTCCAGATATGGGTATATTTGTATCCCTTGAAGTCTGCAGAAGGCAATTACTGATGCCAGGCATTTCGTAAACACTCTGGGCAGTAGATAAGACAAAGGGCAATGCAGAGAATTGATAATGGGTTGAACCTGCAAGAAATCTGAGGTATCTTCTGCAATCTTGTCTGATAGGGACATGCAGGTATGCCTCCTTGAGGTCCAATGTTACCAACCAAGACTCCTTGCCCAGCATGGGAAGAAGCTGCTGTAATGTGAGCATCTTGAATTTTGGAACATCCAGTAAATATGTGTTTAGGATGGATAGGTCCAAAATAGGTCTCCAATCTTTGTCCTTCCTTGGTACCAGGAATAGTCTGGAATAAAAACCTTGACCCTGTTCTTTTGCAGGTACCTCTTGAATAGCTTTCATGTCCATGAGAGCTGAAATTTGTTTTTGGTGCCTCTGCCCTTTGATTTTGTGGCAGGTTTGGCATGTCTCTCATTTTTGGAAGGGTGTGAAAGTGGAATCTGTAGCCTCTGTCTATAATGTCCAGGATCCATTTGTCTTTTGTGACAATATGCCAATTTTTTGAAAATAATGCCAGTTTTCCATCTAAAGGTGCTGCCATTAAAGCTTTGCTTGGCATGCAAAGGGGAAAGTCATTGTGTCTGCTTTCTGAATGGCTGTGATCTATCTTCTCCACCTATTGGTGTAGGTGCTTGCCATTGTCTGGCTCTAAATGATCCTTGAGATTGCCCTCTACCCCTCGGGCGCCTGTATCTACCTCTTTGTGGTCTGTCCGTGGCTGGAAAGGACCAATTTTTTGAAGGCCAGTTTCTGCTGAAACGTGGAGGCTGTACCTGTAGGAAATCATTCACTGTTTGCATTGATCTTGCCTTTTCCTCCATTTTCTTTAGTGCCTCCTCAGCTTTAACACCAAACAATACATCTTTTTGAAGAGGTGCATCTAGTAATTTAGCTTTGACATGATCTGGTAAGGTTTGCTCTTTGAGCCAAGCATGTCTACGTTTGCCAGACCCTGTAACAGCAGCTCTACAGGAGGCCTCTAAAGCATCAAAACCACATTGCAAGTATGTTTACCCACTTGCTCTGCACTATGCAACAAATACTGCAACTCGTTTAAATCTGGTTGTTCAGGTTGTGTCATTTTGCTTTTCAACTGAGATAACAAAAACTGTTGATACTTTAACATATGGAACTGACAGTTTAATGCCCTCATGGTTAAAGTGGCCGAGGTGTATACCTTTTTCCCCCACCTTTCTAAAGCTCTGGAATCCCTCTCTGAAGGTAATGGGTTTTTGGCAGTAGAGGCCTTAATTCCCTTGGGACCCTGTGAAATAGTTTCTGGGTCAGCAGCATGGCTTTTGTATAGGAATTGGTGTGAATCAGGAACCCAGTAATACCTGTCAGGTTTAACAGGAGCTGGAGGTAAAGAATCTGGGTTGAGGCTGGCTTCCGTATACACATCATCTAATATATCCAAAACAGGAGGGATAGCCCAGAGGCCTGTGCTGAGGAAGCAAGAGAAAATCCCTGAGCCTTTTCTTGGAATCTGAGTAATCTTGGCCTTCCCAGTGAAAGTGTTCCCTCAAGGTATGTAAGGTTTCCCCAAAAGAATAGTCCTCGGGGGGGACCGAGGGAATGGACTCCTCAGCATCAGAATCTTCAAAAGGGGAATATGAATATTCCTGGTCCTCAAAATGTTCTGAGGTAATAGAGGCTTGGTCTGAGGAAGGGTAGTCTTCCTCCAGTCTGGGCCTTTTGTCCGAGGGTGGTTGAGAACCCCTGATAAGAGTAATCAAATCCTCTGCCATTTTGAGCATCTGTTTTTTAGGCATGGGGCCTTGAGAGGGGCTCTGTGGAGCTTGTCTTTTAGTTTTCATGGCTGCTTTAGATTTTGTGAAAGCCTTAATGGAAAAAGAGGAAGGCCTGAAGACACCTTGAGAGGTGGCAGGTCTGTCTAAACTCTGAGTTTCCCCGCCAAGAGTGGCGTCAGTATCTGTAGTCGGAGTGGGGGCCGAGGAGCCTGCGACCTCGGCCACAGAAGACACCGCTAAAGAAGCGTCATCAGTACTCAGAGGCTGCGTAGGCGCCTCCCTGAGAACCGGAGCACCTATAGCCGGCTTTAGCGGGGTGTCGGTAGAAGTCACGGACCTCGTACGTCAGTCCTTATCTTTGCGTCTTTTACTCAAAACTGGAGTCGGAGTATCTGACGACATAATGTAATTAAATTTTTTACCAAAATAGTGCTGGGCGAACTCCGCCTGACGCTTAATAGTGCGTTTGTTGAATCTAGCACAAAAACGACAGGCTGAGACGTCGTGGTCTGGGCCTAAGCAAGGAATGCAGAAGGAATGGAAATCCTTATGCGGTATTTGCTTCCCACAAGAAATGCAATTATTAACTTTGTCTGACATCGGTCTGAGGCAAGAAAAGTTTCCCCAATGGGGTACTTAGCTTTCAAGAAGACTTCGGCTGAAAAATTTTCGTAAATCTCAGGAGCTGGCCGATCGGCACTTGCGAACTGCTTCTGCTTCGGGCACTGTGCGGCAAGAAAGACTGAAGAAAATGGCGTTGGCTGGTTCTTTTAAACCCCTGCCGCACTGACGTCAGGGAAGAAGCGACGACAACCGACGCCGGACCTAGACTTTGGAATTCGGCCGACCGAGGACTCGTCTGACGGCAGGATAACCCATCTGTTATGACTGCAGCTGTATGCACGATGAACATCAGCCGGATCCCTACAAGCCTGCAAAAAGCAGTCACAGGAGCGTGGCATTTGGTGAACACCCTTGGGGCAGTAGAAAGGCCAAATGGCAAAGCAAAAAAAGTACAGTTTTGTACCTACCATAAATGTACATGTTCGAGTGTATACACTGCTGCAGTCATTACACTTGGGTTACCCTGCCGTTAGGCGGTTCCCCAGTTGGCCTGAGTTCCAAAGTTTTGGTCTGGCGTCGGTTGCTGTCGTCTCCTCCCTGACGTCAGTGCGACAGGGGTATATAAGATGCAGCTGATGCCATTTTCTTCAGTTTTTCTTGCCCCAGATGTCAGGTGCCCCCAAATATGTAAGCAATTCAAATTGCTAATAAAACATACATAAGAAAAGCAAACAACTTTCAGTTACCAGCAAATACTCCCCATAGGTAGTAAAGGGTAGAAGACATAGGTTCGTACCAGCAAGTAATAGGGGAAGGAGGGAGGGTAACCAGGATTGCAGCAGTGTATTCACTCGAACATCTACATTTATGTTAGGTACAAAACTGTACTATGTTCATCGTGTTACACTGCTGAAGTCATTACACTTGGGTAGAATCCCAAAGCTGAGGTAGGGTGGCTGGTTCTATAAGGTATTAGGGGTGGCTATAAGGCCCTGCAGCACAGCAGTGGTGAAGCCAGCTCTGGATTTGGAGTATAAAGGTAGATGGTAATGCTTGGTAAAGGTATGCACAGAACTCCATGTTGCCGTTTCCAAAATATCCTTGGTAGGTACTCCTCTGAGGTAGGCAGCTGAAGTGGCTGTTGCCCTGGTGGAGTGAGATCTAATGCTGCTAGGTACAGGTTTCCCATGGTGTGTATAGCAGAAACGTATACAATGTCCTATCCATTTTGAAATAGTCTGTTTTGAAATGGCTTTTCCCTGTGCTCCTGCAGCATATGCTACCAATAATTGCTCAGATTTTCTGAAAGCTTTGGTTTTGTCCAAGTAGAAGCATAACTGCCTGTGAATGTCCAAAGAATGCAGTAGTCTCTCCCCTTTATTCTGTGGTTTTGGATAAAAAGTTGGCAAGTGAATAGTTTGGTTTAGAGCCACACTTCATACCACCTTTGGCATAAACGTAGGGTAAAGACACCCTGTCCTGGTGGAAAATGAGGAAAGGTTCCACTGCCATTAGTGCCTGTAATTCTGAAACTCTTTGTGCTGATGTTATTGCCAAGAGCAGAGCAGTTTTCCAAGAGAAATATTTTAATTCTGCTGTGTTAGCTGGCTCAAAAGGAGGTAAAGTTATTTTTTCCAAAACAAAAGTGAGGTCCCAAGTTGGAGTAGGTTCTCTATGGAGGTCTTATGTTTTTAGCCCCTCTGAGGTACTGTTTTAGCAAAGGATTAGAAAAAAATTGGTGGATCCGTGTTGTAATGAGCAGATATGGCAGAGACGTGGATCTTGATGGATGAAAAGGAGAGGCCTTTGTCCAGCATCTCAGTTAAATATTGTAGTATCTGAGGAATGTTTGGGACAAGAGGTTCAAGGCTGTGAGCCTGGTTCCAGGCACATAATATCTTCCATTTATCCAAATAGGCTTTCCTGGTACTAGTACTTCTGGCCTCCAGAATGACATCCATAACAGCTTTGGAGAGAGGCATTGCTTGCTTGACTAAGGAATCTTCCATGCAGCTAGGTTTAAGGTCTTTAGCTGACTGTGAAGTATCTGATTGTTGTGCTGAGTCAGCAGATGTGGGATTTGAGGCAAAATCCAGGGTGGTTCTTGTGCTAAGTTCTTTAAGATTGGGTACCAGTGCTGGCGGGGCCAGTCTGGTGCAATCAAGATTATCTTTGGCTCCTCTTGCCTGGCTTTTATGAGTACCTTTGGAAGAAGTAGTGGTGGGAAAGCGTATACTTGTGGTTTTTCCAGTTGAATGAGAGGGCATCCACTTTCCATGCTTGTGGATGGTAACTCCTTGTGCAAAATTTATGTAGCTGGCAGTTCATTGGGGATGCAAACAAATCTATGTCCGGACTCCACCATTTTTTGTGTTATCATTCTGAATATTTGTCGATTCAATTCCCATTCGTGGGGATCCATGATGTTTCTGCTTAAGTAGTCTGCCAGTGTGTTTTTCTCTCCTGGCAGGAATTGTGTTTGCAGATGAACTTGACAGTTTAGAGCTGTGTTCCACAAGGTCATGGCTTGTCTGCAGAGGGGGTAGGAGTGAGTGCCCCCTTGCTTGTTTATGTACCACATAACTGTGGTGTTGTCTGGCTTTAGTAATAGTTGTCCTGGATGCAGCAGGTCCTTGAAAGCTATAAGGGCATTTTGTACAGCTAGCATCTCTTTTTGATTGATGTGAAGATGCCTTTGTTCTGCGGGCCACTTGCCCCGAATACATTTTCCTGCCATGTGTGCTCCCCAGGCGTGATCCAATGCATCTGTTGTCAGTGTCTGCCTGGTTGTGGTCTGAGTAAAAGGCTGTCCCTTATTGAGGTGACAATCTTGAGCCCACCATCGAAACTCCTGTTGAAGGCAAGGAATTAGTGGTATAACGGTTTCCAAACTTTGATAGTGTTGAGACCATACACTCTTTAGGTACCATTGTAGTTTCCTCATATGCAGTCTGGCATATGGAATTAGTAGTATGCAAGATGCCATGTAACCCAAAGCCTGCAGAATTTTTCTTGCCATCAATTGAAAGTATTCAGTCAGTTGTACTTGCTTGTCTGGCGTGAGATAAGCCATCTGGGCCATTGTGTTCAAGCTGGCACCCAGGAATATTATCTCTTGTGAGGGCATTAGTTTTGATCTCTTTTCGTTTACTGTGTACCCCACGCAACTTAACTTTTTTACAAACGCCAGATGCTTTAGAAGAATGTCCTTGCTCTCTGCTTGAATCAGGCAGTCGTCCAGGTATGGATAAATTTGAATTCCTTTCTGTATGCAAAATGCAATTACTGGTGCCAGGCACTTTGTGAAGACCCCGGGCGCAGCAAATAAGACAAAGGGCAGTGCAGAGAATTGATGGTGCATTGAACCAGCTATGAATTTGAGGTATCTTCTGCAGTTTTGTCTGATAGGGACATGCAGGTATGCCTCCTTGAGGTCCAAGGTCACGAGCCAAGCTTTCTTGCCCAGCATGGGAAGAAGCTGCTGTAGTGTCAACATTTTGAATTTCGGAGGATCCAGTTAAGTGTTTAGAGAAGAAAGATCCAGAATGGGCCTCCAGGCTTTGTCCTTTCTGGGAACCAGAAAGAGTCGAGTAAAATCCTTGTTCCTGTGGTGGTACCCTCTGAATAGCTCTCATGTCCATGAGTGCTGTAATTTGTTTTTGAGCCTCTGCCCATTGATTTGGTGGCAGATTTGGCATTCCTTTTAACCTTGACAGAGTGTGAAAATGGAACCTGCAACCCTGAGATACAATTGTGAGAACCCATTTGTCTTTGGTGATCCAATGTCAATTGTGATAGAAAAGTGCCAGTTTTCCTCCCAAGGGGGCTGCCAAGAGAGAGCTGTTTGGCAGCTGTAGTGGGAAGTCATTGAGGCTGCTTTTTATATGGTTGGGGCCTGTCTTCCCCTTCTTTCTGGCCTGGTGCACCCCAATGTCGAGGCCTGTATGGACCTTGTGGTTGACCTCTACCTCTTGGACGTCTGTCTGCCCCTTTGAGGTCTGTCTGTAACTGGACAGGACCAATTCTTTGTTTGCCAATTTCTGCTAAATCGATGAGGCTGAACCTGTAAGAAATCCTTCACCGTTTGCATAGATTTTGCCTTATCCTCCATTTTCTTTAATACCTCTTCTGCTTTAACTCCAAATAACACATCCTGCTGCAAAGGTGCATCCAATAATTTTGCTTTAACATGATCTGGTAACATATGTTCTTTTAACCAAGCATGTCTTCTAATGACAGAGCCTGTAACTGCTGCTCTACAGGAGGCCTCTAAAGAATCAAAACCACATTGCAAAGTATGTTTTCCCACTTGTTCGGTTGCATGCAATAAATCCTGCATTTCTTTAAAATTAGGAGGATCTGAATCTGGAAGCATTTTTTGTTTCAACTGAGACATCAAAAATTGCTGATATTTTAGCATGTGAAACTGGCAATTTAAAGCTCTCATTGCTAAAGTTGCAGACGTATATACTTTCTTTCCCCATCTGTCTAATGCTCTGGAATTTCTGTCAGAGGGAACTGGATTTTTTGCTGATGAGGCCTTAATCCCTTTGGGTCCCTGAGAAATCGTTTCAGGGTCAGCAACAGGGTTTTTATACAGAAATTTGTGTGAGTCAGGGACTCGGTAGTATCGGTCAGGTTAGCTGGGGCTGGAGGTAAGGAATCAGGATTTAACCTGGATTCAGTATAAACATCATCCACAATATCTAACACTGGCGGAATAGCAAGGGGTCTGTATTGAGGTAATAAAAGGAAGTCTCGGAGCCTTTTCTTGGATTCTGAGTAATCCTGGCCTTCCCAATAGAAATGCTCCCTCATGGTATGTAAGGTTTCCCCAAAGGAGTAGTCCTCAGGCGGAGAGCCTGATGGAATTGATTCCTCAGCATCAGAGTCCTCATATGGCGGTAAAGAATAACCTAGGTCTGAGGATGAATCTGAAGAAATGGACACCTGGTCGGATGAGTCATAGTCTGCATCCTGTCTAGGCCTTTTATCAGGAGGGGGTGGGATCCCCTGATCAAAGTGTTAAGGTCTTCGGCCATTTTGAGCATTTGCTTCTTAGGCATGGAGGCCTATCCTGGAGAATGCTGTATTTGTTTCTTTGTTTTTAAAGGAGGCTTAGACTTAGCAGAGGGTTTGATGCTTAACTGAGTAGGTCTGAAAACACCCTCTGAAGCTGCGGGTTACTCAGCTACTCCGGATCCCTCTGAAGGGTTAGTTTCGGTAGGCTGAAAAACTTGTGCGTCCGAAGGCCCAGCCATCTCCACGTAGGAGTTGTAGGCGGCCTGTGGTTCTGCAGAAGCGGTCGTCAGGAGCTGCGAAGGCGCCTCGCTGAAAACCGGAGAACCGGCGACTGGCCTAGAAGAGGCTTCATCGTCAGTTTTGGGCCTCGGAAGCCTGTCCTTGTCTTTGCGCTTTTTAAGTATTCCGGTCATCGGATGTTCCGACGGCATGGTGTAATTGAATTTTCTGCCAAAATATTGTCAGGCAAAATCAAACCGACATTTAATAGTGCGCTTGTTAAACCTAGCACAAAACCGACAACCAGTGACGTTGTGGTCTGGGCCTAGGCATGGGATACAATAGGAATGGAAATCCTTATGAGGTATTTATTTCCCACAAGAAATACAGTTATTAACTTTTACTGACATCGGTCTGAGGCAAGAAAAAGTTTCCCCAATGGGGTACTTCACTTTGTAGAAGACTTCGGTTCTGGATTCGGAATGAAAAATCTCAGGAGTCGGCCGACCGGCACTTGCGAACTGCTTTTGCTTCGGGCACCGCGCGGCAAGAAAGACTGAAGAAAATGGCATTGGCTGCATCTTATATACCCCTGTCGCACTGACGTCAGGGAGGAGGCGAGAGCAACCGACGCCGGATCAAGACTTTGGGACTCAGGCCGACTGGGGAACCACCTGACGGCAGGGTAACCCAAGTGTAATGACTGCAGCAGTATAACACTATGAACATCTGAAAATGCCAGGAATCAACAGAGAAACGCAAAAACCTCCTAAAAAAGAGGATGGATCGGAATATGGAGATAAGCATCCTTGAGATCTAGAGACACAAGAAAGGCCTGAGGGAGCAAGAGAGGACAAATGGTCTGAATGGACAACTTCCGAAAGGAAGGCACGTTTAGAAAAGTGTTTAGATGAGAGAGGTCTAGAAGCGGTCTCCAAGTACCTTCTTTTCTGGGCACTAGAAACATTCTTGAATAAAACCCCTTCACCCTTTGGGACACAGGCACCACTTGAATAGCACCCTGAGACAAGAGATCTTGAAGAACCTCTGGGAAAAAAGGAAGTGTTCCCGAGGAGGCTGAGGAATGCCCATAAAAGGCAGACAGGAAATTCACACCATGATGTACCCCTGACGAATGACTACCAGGACCAAAGAATCCTGGGTGATTCGAAGCCAAACATTAAGAGAAAGAGGAATGTGGCTGGGAACAGGTGAATAGTCAGACAGCAGCTAGCTTGTCAGAAAAGGAAGGCTTTAGAATCCCTGCAGTCTGAGTGGCCTTAGCAGGAGGAGCCCGTTTACCACCCTTTTTACATTTAGCAGGATGGCGAGATTGCTTACGAACAAAGGCTGGCTTAGAAGGGCAGTTTCTCTGAAATTTAAGCACAGGAGAAACAAAGACATGTTTAAGCTCCTGTAAGGCCTTCTCCTTGTCCTGAAGAGACAAACAAACCAGCTGCCGCTTCCACAAATAAAACTTTTTTACCCAAAGGAGAATCCATCAACTTAGCCTTAATATCATCGGGTAAAGGCTGAAGCCTAAGCTAAGAATACCTCCTCAGTACTGAACCAAAAGCAGCAGCCTTAGAAAAAGCATCTGCTGCATCATAACTCCATTTGACAGAATGCCGAACTACTTGAGAAGAAGTTTCTAGCAAGGAAAGAGCAGAAGATTTACTTTCAGAGTCTGGAAGATAAAAAAAAGCAGACAGGCCTGAGAAAGAAGAGCCAACACATACCTAGATATATGGGTCTGATAATTAACAGCCCTAAAAGCTAGAGTATCCAAAGTATAAACCTTCGTACCCCCTCTGTCCATGGTTCTGCCATCCTTGTCAGAAGGCAATAACTCGGAAGAAGGAAACAAATGAGAAAGCTCATCAGAGGCTACAGACACCACAGAGGGGTCAGCAGCAGGACAGCTGAACAAAAAGGAACAATCCTCAGGCACCCTATAAAACCTATCAGACTTCTTGGGAGTAGGGGGCAGAGAATCAAGCATTTTAGAAGCATTGGAAAACAACATCTAGTAAAGCAGCCAAGATAGAGGCTACAGACACCACAGAGGGGTCAGCAGCAGGACAGCTGAACAAAAAGGAACAATCCTGAGGCACCCTATAAAACCTATCAGACGTCTTGGGAGTAGGAGGCAGGGAATCAGGAGCTTTAGAAGCACTGGAAAAAGCATCTAGCAAAGCAGCCAAGATAGGAGGAATAGCCACAGGTTTAAGAGATTTCATCTGCAGTAACTCATAGCACCTCTTATGGATATCAGAAACTTGGCAACAATCCCACTTAAATTCCATCATCCTAGAGATCGTCCCCCCCAAAGGAAATTTCCTCAGAAAAAGTATTTGGAGTATTAGATTCCTCCTCCTCCTCAGACCAGTAGTCTAAAGGAGAAGGAATCTGGGTAGAATAAATAAGGGATCCTTCATCAGAATCCAACTCTTCCTCAGAATAATTCAATTCTCTGGGCCTTTTGGGTGAGGAAGAGGACCAAGGAAGAGCAGGAACCGAACCCCCTAGAGGAGGCCTTAACGACAGTAAAGCATTAAATAACTCCTGAGTAAAGGCCCACCACTCACTTTCTAGACCCCTAGGGAAACATGATTAGTTATCCGTTTCTTTTTTAAGGAGACGTCCATCCCAGAAAACTGAGAAGGCCCTGACTCAGGATGGCATTCCACAACTGTAGAAGGAACTTCTTCCCTAAGAAGAAACTGCAGAACCCCCCTAGACCCCTTGGAAACTATCAACCGTGGTTCCCCCTGAACATCTGAAATGGACGCCTGAAAAGCCATGGACGTGCTGTCCACTAGATCCTCGCCGGCCTCCAATCCAGATGCGGCACAGGAATCTGACAATATAACCAGGCGAGTCTCCAGGTTTGTAATAATCTCAGGAGAAACACCCAGCAGAGGCTAGGCAGAAGATGAGTCCAGTCTTAGTTGTTTCAGGGCAGAAGTTCCATTCATAGTACCTTTAGTAAGAAGCTTAAGATGCTGGTTCTCAACATACAATGAAAGGGAAGAAAGACTACTAGAAAGGGTTTTCAGGATAAACACCTGACAAACTGAACAAGATGCATGGTTGTGAGAAGCTCCTAGACAAAAAAGGCACTTATCGTGACAGTCTTTATGGGGAATCAGTCTCCCACACTGGCATTTACTGTTCCTGAATGACATTAACCCCCCCCCCAAAAAAGCACAAAAAAATCAAGAAAGGAACAAAACCCCCAGCTAGGAACTTATCTGCAATGGTCAGGACTTCAGCAAACAGGAGTAATCACTGGAATTCCAACAAACAGAAAAATGCAAAAAATGGATGGAGGCAAACAGACCAGATGGTTAAAAATAGCATTTGGACTGGCAGCAAAGAAGTTCTGAGGATGGTATGCCTGAACGTCACCTTTACGACCTGTGCTATGCAAGGTGTGTGTGGGTGACGTTCAGCGTACCTTAAAGCAATGGCAGGCTTTGGTAACTGGCAGCATGATGGGCTTCATGGCAGGGAATCCCTTAAGTAATGAATACTGCAGTGGTGAATGTAAGGACATCTACAGTTCCCGATTCACACCTCTGCCTTATTTTTCACATGCAATATATAACTTGCTACTGGCTAAAGGCAGTTACAAACTTTACAAACATTTTTATACATTTCATACACAAGTTCAGACATCTTTTCAGGCCACTGAAAAACTGCATTTCATACATACACTGCAAAATAAAAAAAGTTCACAAGATCTCACATTTTCTAGTTCAAATGCTGCAGATTTTACAAAGCTTAAGTGCAACTCACATATCTTATTACAGCCTGATCTAGACAACAGTGGTAGCTTTATTCTTAAACATCACAGTAACCAGAAATTACTCTTACAAATTTATACACATATAAAAGCATTGCTTTTCTAAAACTCCATAAATAAAATAGCATAACGGCACAAATATGCAACCAATGTCACTCCCTTTTGTCTCAGCTATACCTGCCCTCAAACTGAAAATGTGTTAGGCTGAAGTGAAGAAAGTTCAAAATAAAATGTTTTGGGCTCTTCCCTCTTAAAGGGACTCACATACCCCCACTGTATGTTTAATAGAGGCACTGATGGTATAAAGCGAGTCCACATCAACTGTAATCCAAGTGAATTCCACACAGTTTTGTCACTTTGAACAGTTGTCTCATAGCCCTTACAAATGAGGTCAACTTCCATACCTAGGATTTTAAAACAGAATCCAAACCATCTTCTTGCAGTACCGTTTATTGCTAACAATATGCGTCTTCCCTTAAGTCTTTATGCACTTTTGGTATTACACAGAAATACAGATTCTCTGGATGTTCGACATGAAGTACTTCACATAGTGTCCTGTTCACAAAAAGATCTTTCCCTGTTTGTAACAGTTTTAACGCCACCCCCAACTAAATTCTACTCTGTGACAATTTGTTAACTTCTTACAATAGTACAGTTGTGTAAACTTACCATAAATGTAGATGTTAAAGTATATTCACTGTTGCAGTCATCACACTTGAGTTAACTGCCTGCAAGTAGCCGCAGTCGGCCCAAACACCAGAGACTTAGTATTTCTGCGTCAGTTGCTACTGCTCCAGGTCTGATGTCAGGTCGACAGGGGTACAAAAACAGGCACCCGACGCCATTACATCAATTTTTCTTGCCCCAAATGTCAGGATCCCTCCAAATAGGGAGCTAAGTTATGGTGGGAAAAAAAACACTATCTAGTAAAAAGTAAATACCAATAGCCCTGTAAAAGGTGAGTAATAGAGATGGAGAAGGAGAGAGAGAGACAAAGGGGGTGGAGGGTGGGAAACCAGGATTGCAACAGTGAATACACTCGAACATCTACATTTATGGTAAGTGTACACAACTGTACTATGTTCTTCATGTTTCACTGTTGCAGTCATCACACTTGGGTTTATTCCTAAAGCTGGAAAATGGGTCGAGGCAGTCACGAAGAGGTGGGGCTGGCTAGTATGCCCTGCAGGACTGCTGTTGCAAAACCCGCCCTGGATTTGGAAAAGATAGGCAGGTGGTAATGCTTGGTGAAGGTATGAACAGAACTCCAGGTAGCAGCTTCCAGAATGTCCCTGGTAAGGACTCCCCTGAGGAATGCTGTAGAGGTAGAAGTTGCCCTAGTGGAATGCGTTCTGAGCCCTGAGCTGTTCGTTTCCCATGGTGCTTGTAACAGAAATGGATAGTGTGTTACCCATTTGGAAAATAGTTTGTTTAGACACGGCCTTGCCCTCTGCCCCCACTGACTAGTAACTGATTAGATTTCCCGAAGGGCTTAGTCCTGTCAAGGTAGAGTCTGAGCTGTCTGTGCACATCTACAGTGCAGGATCCTTTCCCCTTTATTTTGAGGATTAGGAAAGAAGGCTGCCAAATGAATAGATTGGTTGAGAACTACAATGGACACCACTTTAGGCATAAAAGTAGGGTTTGTTCTAAGGGAGACCCTGTCAGCATGAAAAATAATGAAGGGTTCCACAACCATAAGTGCTTGTAGCTCAGACACTCTTCTAGCTGAAGTGATGGCTAGAAGCAAGGCTGTTTTCCAAGAGAGGAATTTTAACTCTGCTGATGCTGCAGGCTCAAAGGGGAGTGAGTGTGAGCTTTTCCAGTAGAAAGTTAAGGTCCCAAGCAGGGGTGTGTGCTCTCCTTGGTGGCCTTAAATTGTTGGCCCCTCTCAGGAACTGTTTAATAAGAGGGTGAGAGATGACAGGTGTCTCAGTGTTGTAATGAGCAGAGATAGCACAGGCATGGATCTTAATGGAAGAGAAGGATAGGCCTCTGTGGAGGAGGTCTGCTAGATAATTCAGGATGAGAGGCAAGGAGGGCAGAGCTGTCTCGGCTCCTTTAGAGTGAATCCAGGAATAATACCTTTTCCACTTAGTAGCACAGGATTTCCTTGTACTGGGTTTTCTGGCTTCAAGAATGACATCCAGTACCTGGTTGCTTAGGATGGTGACTGAGGGAAAATTTGAGGAATAAGCCAGGCTGCGAGGTTCAGGGTTTGCAGTTGCGGATGGAAGATCTGTCCCCTCCTGCTGAGTGAGGGTTGGGTTCTGAGGTAGGTGCCAGGGTGGCACTGGTGACAGGCTGCGCAGTAGTGGGTACCAGTGCTGACGTGGCCAGTCTAGGGCAATCAGGATTGCCCTTGGTTTGTCCTGTCTTATCTTGAGTAATACTCTTATAAGACGAGGCAAAGGTGAAAAAGCATAGACTGAGAGGTTTACCCACTGGAACGATAGGGCATTCACTTTCCATGCCCTGTTGTGAGGTGTCCTGGTACAGAATTTTCTGATCTGGTGATCGTAGGGGGAGGCAAAAAGGTCCAACTCCGGGATCCCCCATTTCTGGGTTAGCAGGCTGAAAGTGCTGGAGTCTAATTGCCACTCGTGTGGGTCTAGGAGATTTCTGCTTAAGTTGTCTGCCAGAGAGTTTTGTCTGCCTGGCAGGAATTGAGCTTGCAGATGAATATGCATGTCCAAGGCAGTGTACCACAGTGTCATGGCTAAAGTACAGTTGTGTACACGTACCATAAATGTAGATGTTCAAGTGCATTCTCTGTTGCAGTCATTACATTTGGGTAATCTGGTTGAGGTTGCCCTCAGTCGGCTTGATTAAAGCCTTGGGTCCTGCATCGGTTGCTGTCCCATATTCCATGGCGTCAGGTCATCAGGGGTATAAAACATGCAGCTGATGCCATTACATCACTTTTCTTGAGCCAGATGTCAGGTGCCCCCCTAATGGGGAGCAATTAAACATAAAAATACAAAGGTATACCTCAAACAAAAAAGCAAATACACCAAGAAGGCTTTTAAACATAGTAAAGGAAAGTAGAGGCACAGCCAAAAGAAGTTAGGGACTGGAGGGAGGGTAATCAGGACTGCAACAGTGAATACACTCGAACATCTACATTTATGGTAAGTGTACACAACTGTACTATTATGGTAAGTCTACACAATTGTACTATGTTCTTCGTGTTTCACTGTTGCAGTCATTACATTTCGGTAGATTCCCAAAGCTATGGTTGGAAGGAGGAGTTTAGATAGCATTAGGGCCAGCTATAAGGCCCTGCAAGGCTGCAGTGGCAAAGCCAGCTCTGGATTTAGAGAAAATTGGCAAATGATAATGTTTGGTGAAAGTATGTACAGAACTCCAGGTAGCAGATTCTAGGATTACCCTGGTAGGAATGCCTCTGTGAAAGGCTGTGGAAATAGATGCAGCCCTGGTGGAATGAGGTCTGATCCCCTGGGGGATAGGTTTTCCATGGTTCTTATAGCAGAAATGAATGCAATGGCTTATCCATTTAGAAATGGTTTGTTTTGAAATAGCCTTCCCCTCCACCCCTGCAGCAAATGCTACCAGCAGTTGTTCAGATTTCCTTTGAGGTTTAGTCCTGTCCAACTAGAATCTAAGTTGTCTGTGCACATCCAACAAATGCAGAGTCCATTCCCCTTTGTTCTGTGAACTGGGAAAGAAGGTTGGCAAATGAATGGACTGATTAAGAACCACACTCGATACCACCTTGGGCATGAAGGATAGATTGGTTCTGAGTGACACTCTGTCCACATGAAAGATGATGAAAGGCTCCACTGCCATAAGGGCCTGTAATTCAGATACCCTTCTAGCTGAAGTAATTACTAAAAGGAAAGCTGTTTTCCAAGAAAGAAATTTTAAGTCTGCAGTGGCAGCTGGCTCAAAAGGAGGTAGTGTGTGTTTCTCTAATACAAAGTTAAGGTCCCAGGATGGTGGTGGTGGTGGTCTCAAATTTTTGGCCCCTCTGAGGTACTGCTTGAGCAGTGGATGTGTTAAGAGGGGAGGTTCTGTGTTATAATGGGCTGAAATGGCTGAGGCATGGATTTTAATGGAGGAAAAAACAGGCCCTTGTGAAGCATCTCAGTTAAGCATTGTAAAATCCGAGATAAATTGGGTGCTGCTGTGCTCATTAATTGAGACTGGTTCCAGGCACAGAATCTTTTCCATTTTTCAGCATAACATTTTCTAGTACTAGGCCTCTTTGCCTCTAAGATGACATCCATCACACATTTGCTGAAGGATGGTAAGGGAGAGTTTAAGTAATCATCCAGGCTGCAAGGTTCAGTGTTGGAAGCTGAGGGTGCAGGATCTGGGTTTCCTGCTGAGACAGCAGGGAAGAAGTCAGAGGCAGGTGCCATGGAGGTAACTGTGACACTGCACAGGAGGTGGTACCATTGTTGGCGCGGCCAGTCTGGAGCATTCAAAATCATCCTTGGTTTGTCCTGTTTGACTTTTAGTAGTACTTTGGAGAGCACAGTCAGTGGGGGGAAGACATAGACTGATAGCTTTTTCCAGCTGAAGGACAGAGCATCCACCTTCCAGACTTGTTTGTAGGTAGTCCTTGTGCAAAATTTGGACAATTGGTAGTTCTGGGGGGAGGCAAACAGGTCTATATCTGGGCTCCCCTATTAGCTTGTCAACATGTTGAAAATCCTTTGTTCCAGTTTCCACTCGTGTAGATCCATGAGGTTTCTGCTTAGTTTGTCTGCCAGCGTATTTAATTTTCCTGGCAGGAACTGAGTTTGTAGGTGCACTTGCTAGCTCAAGGCTGTGCTCCACAATGCCATGGCTAGTCTGCAGAGAGGGTAAGAATGTGTACCCCCCTGCTTGTTTATGTACCACTTAAGTGTAGTGTTGTCTGTCTTTATCAATAGTTGTCCTGGAAGAATGTAGTCCTTGAAGGCTGTCAGAGAATTCTGTACAGCTAACATTTCTTTTTGATTGATATGCAGGTGCATTTGACTTGGGTTCCATTTGCCCTGAATGCACTTCCCTGCCAGGTGAGCCCCCCATGCATAGTCTGATGCATCTGTTAGGGTTTGGGCAACAGGGGGTGATGTGAAAGGTAGTCTCTTGTTTTGGTGACAGGCCTCTGCCCACCAAAGGAACTCTAGGCGTAGGCATGGTATGTTAGGAATCATTGTTTCTAGGCTAAGAGAATGTTTACTCCATAGTCTTTTTAGATACCACTGTAGTTTCCTCATATGCAGTCTTGCATATAGAATTAGAAGAATGAAGGAGGCCATGAACCCCAAGGCTTGCAGTATTTGTCTTGCAGATATAGCAGGGTTTTTGTGGCCACTTGTTTGAAGTAGGTTGTCAAATGAATTTGCTTTTCTGGCATAAGGTAAGCCATCTGGGAAGTTGTATTCAAGCTTGCTCCCAGGAATGTAATTTGTTGACAGGGTACCAGTTGTGATTTATTTTCATTTATGGTGTACCCCAGACAAGTTAGAACCTTTTTTACAAACTCCAGATGATTCAAAAGTATGTCCTGGCTTTCTGCCTGAATTAGACAATCGTCCAGGTATAGGTATATTTGAATACTTCTTTGTCTGCAAAATGTAATAACTGGAGCTAGGCACTTTGTGAATACCCTGTGCACAGTAGGTATTCACAAAGGGCAGTGCAGAGAACTGATAGTGCGTGTATAGCCTGCTTTGAAGCGTAGGTATCTTCTGCAAGATTCCCTGATTGGGATGTGCAGGTATGCTTCTTTTAAATCTAGTGTTGCCAACCAAGCATCTTTGCTTAGCACAGGAAATAATTGGTGAAGAATCAGCATCTTGAATTTTGTAATCTCCAGGAAGGTGTTTAGAGTAGACAGGTCAAGGATTGGACGCCATGATTTGTCTTTTCTGGGTACCAGAAAAAGTCTGGAATAGAAACCTTGTCCCTTTTCCTCTTCTGGTACCAGTTGAATAGCCACCATGCTTAAGAGGGAAAGTACTTGTTTTTGAGCCTCTGCCCACTGATTTGGGGGTAGGTCCAGCCACCTACTTGGTGTTGGCAACATGTGGAAGTGAAATCTGTATCCCTGGGACACTATATTTAAAACCCATTTGTCCTGGATAATGAGTTCCCAGTTCTTTGCATGAAGAGCAATCTTTCCACCGAAAGGAGCAGTCAGAAAATAAGTGTTTGTCTCAATGACTTCCTTTTAAAATTTCCAGTTTACCATAGGGAGGTGTCTTGTTATTCCCAGCTTTGGAAGTGGAGGCCCCCACTGCTTAGTTCTGCGAGTCCCCTGGGACTGAAACCTGGGGTTTTTGCTGTGTCTGGGTTTGGCTTGAGAAGACCTGGAAGGGGCTGGAAAGGACCAATTCTTAGAAGGCCAGTGCCTACTAAATCTCGGAGGCTGAACTTGTAAAAAAATCTTTTACAGTTTCCATAGATTTAGCTTTATCTTCCATCTTTTTAAGAACTTCTTCAGCCTTGTTGCCAAACAGGAGGTCCTGATTTAAAGGAGCATCCAACAATTTAGCTTTAACATGATCATGCAAAGACTGCTCCTTAAGCCAAGCATGCCTTCTAAGCACAGACCCAGTAACAGCAGCCCTGCAAGAGGCCTCTAAAGAATCAAAACCACATTGCAAAGTGTGTTTTTCAACTTGTTCAGCAGAATGCATTAAATCCTGTAAGTCTGTTTTCCACACAGTCAGGAATCAACATCATTTTCTGTTTAAGCAGTCCAATAACATGTTGCTGATATTTTAACATATGAAATTGGCAGTTTAAAACTCTAATTGCCAAAGTTGCTGAAGTATAAACCTTTTTTCCCCATCTATCCAGCGCCCTGAAGTCTCTATTAGAAGGGACAGAATTTTTAGCAGTAGAAGCCTTAATGCCCTTGGGCCCCTAAGAAATAGTCTCTGGATCTGCATTAGGATTTTTAAAAAGGAACTTGTAGGACTCTGGGACTCTATAGTATCTGTCAGGTTTTCTGGAAGCAGGAGGCAGGGAATCAGGGGCCAAACTGGATTCTGAGAAAGCATCATCAACAATGTCTAGTACAAGAGGAATAGCCAAAGGCCTATGTTGAGGTAGGAGAAGAAAATCCCTAAGCCTCTTTTTTGAATCAGAAATGTCCTGACTTTCCAGTGAAAATGCTCCCTTAGAGTATGTAAGGTTTCCCCAAAAGAAAAGTCCTCAGGAGGGGAAGCAGAGGGAATAGAGTCCACTGCATCAGAATCCTCATAAGTAGGTAAGGACAAATCCAGGTCATCAGAAGAGTCAGAAAAAACAGAATCCTGATCAGAAGATTCATAATCAAGCTCAGCCCTAGGCCTCTTATTGGGGGGGGGGGGGGGGGTTGTTTACCCCTGATTAGAGTGATTAGATCTTCAGCCATTTTTATCATTTGTTTTTAGGCATAGAGGCCTGAGCATGTGGCCTAGACATCATTTTTTTAGGCATGGATCGAGATTTAGGCCTTCGTAATGGAGGCACTGATTTAATATGCAAGTCTGTAGGCCTGAATACACCCTCAGAAGCCGGTGCTTGCACAGCGGCTCCGAACTCATACAAGGTAGAGACATCCGCGGGTTCCGCAGCTGAAGTATCTCGCGGCATACCGGATTCCGAATGGGTCTCAGTAGAGGCCTGCGAATCAGAAGTTGCGGTTATCAGGGGCTACGAAAGCGCCCCACTGAGTACCGGCGAACTGGTGACTGGCTTAGGAGAAGCGTCGTCGGCAGTTTTGGACCTCGGTGGCCTGTCTCTGTCTTTATCTCTGCGTTTTTTCAGAATCCCAGTAGTCGGATGGTTAACAGACGACATTTCTGGATAATTAAATCGAGAACTGAAATATTTAGAGGCAAAAATATACCAATGACGTATAATGTGCTGATTAAATAAAGCACAAAACTGACAGCAGGGTACGTCGTGGTCAGGGCCTAGGCAAGGAATACAGTACGAATGAAAATATTTATGAGGTATTTGCTTTCAACAAGTAATGCAATAATTAACTTTTACTGACATCAGAAATGAGAAAAAAAAGTTTCCCCAACGGGGTACTTAGCTTTTAGTTCAAGACTTCGGTTCTGAAGCTCGAAAATGAAAATTTCAGGAGTCGGCCGACCGGCACTTGCGAACTGCTTCTGCTTTGGGCACTGCACGGCAAGAAAGACTGATGTAATGGCGTTGGCTGCATGTTTTATACTCCTGACGACCTGACATCATGGAAGAAGGGACAGCAACTGACGCAGGACCCAAGACTTTGTTAATCAGGCCGACTGAGGGCAATTTACAAGCAGATTACCCAAATGTAATGACTGCAACAGTGAAACACAAAGAACATCCTGCATAGTGGGTAAGAGTGGGTTCCCCCTTGCTTGTTGATGTACCACAAAGTACAGTTGTGTACACTTACCATAAATGTAGATGTTAGAGTGTCTTCACTGTTGCAGTCATCACTGTAGGGTTCTTCCTGCCGGCAGGCAGTCCTCGGTTGACCAGAATTCCAAAGTCTGGGTCCGGCGTCGGCTGTTCAGTCATGCTCCCTGACGTCAGAGCGCTAGGAGTACAAAGCTGCCAGCCGACGCCATGTTCTCCAGATTTTCTTGCCCTAGATGTCAGGTGCCCAAAAGTGAAGGCTAATAGTAAAACAAAAATGTAACATACAACAAACCCCATACCCTGTAGCAAATACACCTCAGAAGAAGGGTGAAGTAGGAAACCACACTAATGAAAGTATAAGAGGGACAGGAGGGAGGTAACCCAGACTGCAACAGTGAAGACACTTGAACATCTACATTTATGGTAAGTGTACACAACTGTACTATGTTCATCATGTTTCACTGTTGCAGTCATCACTGTAGGGTTGAATCCCAAAGCTGAGATAAAGGGTGGTGGTTATAGAGTAGAAGGGGCGACTAGAAGGCCCTGCAAGACTGCAGAAGCAAAGCCTGCCCTAGACTTAGAGTAAAGAGGGAGATTATAGTGCTTAGAGAAAGTATGCACTGAACTCCAAGTTGCAGCTTCCAAAATATCCTTGGTAGGTACTCCTCTGAGAAAGGCAGCTGAAGTAGCAGCAGCTCTGGTAGAGTGAGTCCTAATTTTTCCTGGGATTTGCTTTCCATGATGAGAGTAACAAAATCTGATTCCATGAGCAATCCATTTAGAAATGGTCTGTTTTGAAATAGCTTTGCCTTGGGAATTTGTTGCATAAGAAACAAACAGTTGCTCTGTTTTCCTGATATCCTTGGTTCTGTCCAGGTAAAAACAAAGTTGTCTGTATACATCCAAGGAATGCAAGATCCTTTCCCCCTTATTTTGTGGATTATTGAAAAAAGTTGGCAGGTGAATAGTTTGATTTAAAGCCACTTTGGAAACCACTTTAGGCATGAAAGTAGGATTGGTCCTTAAAGACACCCTATCTTGGTGAAAAATAATATAAGGTTCCACAGCCATGAGTGCTTGTAACTCTGAGACTCTCCTGGCTGAAGTCAAAGCCAGTAGGATAGCTGTCTTCCATGATAAATACTTAATATCAGATGTGGCAGCAGGCTCAAAAGGAGGCAGAGTGAGTTTTTCCAGAACATAGTTGAGGTCCCAGGCAGGTATGGGTGGTGTCCTAGGGGGCCTTAAATTCTTTGCTCCTCTGAGATATCATTTCATAAGTGGATGCGAAAAGATTGGAGGGATCTGTATTGTAACGTGCAGAGATAGCTGAGGCATGTATTTTTATGGAGGAGGATAAACCCTTATGTAGCATGTCTGTCAGGTAAAGTAAAATCAGTGGGATATTAGGAATGAGAGGATCCGAATCCTGAGCATGCATACAGGTGCAAAATCTCTTCCATTTACCTGCATAACATTTTCTAGTGCTAGGCCGTCTGGCTTCTAAGATGGCATCCATGACCTGTTTGGGAAGGAAAGGATTAATCATAGACCCTGAATTCGCTAGGCTGAGAGTTTTGACATGAGAGTGCAGAACCTGGCCCTGGTGTTGGGACAAAAGATTTGGAATCTGAGGTAAAATCCAAGGTGGCTCCTGGGATAGATTCATCAGTGTTGAGTACCAAAATTGATGAGGTCAATTTGGGGCCAGTAAAATCATCATCTTGGGCTTGTCCTGCTTGATCTTTAGTAACACCCGTGGAAGAAGAGGTAGTGGCGGAAAGGCATACCCAGAGAGGTTTCTCCAACTGAATGATAGTGCATCCACTTTCCATGCTAGCTTGTGAAATGTTCTTGTGCAAAAAATCTGTAACTGGTGGTTGAGGGGGGATGCAAAAAGATCTAAGTCCGGGCAGCCCCAGGCTTCTGTAATCATCTTGAATATTTGGGTGTCTAGCATCCACTCGTGTGGGTCTGACAGGTTCCTGCTCAGGCTGTCTGCCAGAATATTTTGTTTTCCTGGCAGGAACTGAGCTTGTAGATCCACTTTGCAAGCTAGAGCTGTGTTCCATAGAGTCATGGCTAGTCTGCAAAGGGGGTAGGAGTGTGAACCCCCTTGCTTGTTTATGTACCACATAACTGTGGTGTTGTCTGTCCATATCAGTAGTTGCCCTGGTTGTAGGAGATCCTTGAAAGCCAAGAGGGCATTCTGTACAGCTAACATCTCTTTTAAATTGATAAGTAGGTGCTTCTGATCCTCTGCCCAAAAACCTTGCAGACCTTTTCCCTGCAAGTGGGCTCCCCCATGCGTAATCCGAGGCGTCCGTGGTTAACACTTGGCTGGCTGGAGGCAGACTGAAGGCTTTCCCTTTGTTGTGAAGACATGCCATGGTCCACCAATGGAATTCCTTTTGTAGGCAAGGCAAGACAGCAATCTGTGTCTCTAGACTGTGGCAATGCTGGGACCATACACTTTTCAGGTACCATTGTATTTTTCTCATATGTAGTCTTGCATTTGGTATGAGAAGGATGCAGGAGGCCATGTAACCCAAAGCCTGCAGGAATTGCCTTGCAGTTAGCTGAATTATTGACGCCAAGGTTTTGAAAGTTGAAGCCAGCTGCTGTTGTTTTTCGGATGTCAGGAATGCCATCTGGGTTGTTGTGTTTAGAAGAGCACCCAGAAAAGTTATCTGTTGTGTGGGTGTCAAATTTGACTTTTTTATGTTCACAGTGAATCCCAGGTACTTGAGTAGATTTTGAACAAATTCCAGGTGCTGGAGTAAGACATCCTTGCTGTCTGCTTGAATAAGGCAGTCATCCAGATAAGGGTAAATTTGAATTCCCTTGAGTCTGCAATAAGCTACTACTGGTGCCAGGCACTTGGTGAAGACCCTGGGCGCAGTAGACAAGCCAAAGGGCAGCACAGAATTGGTAATGTTTCGAGCCGGCCTTGAACCTGAGGTATTTTCTGCACTCCTGTCTGATAGGGATGTGTAGGTAAGCCTCCTTTAAATCCAATGTCACCATCCATGCATTTTTGCTCCACACTGGCAGGAGCTGTTGCAGAGTAAGCATCTTGAACTTTGGTATCTCCAGGAAAGTGTTTAAGACTGAGAGATCCAGGATGGGTCTCCATGAATTTTGCTTTCTGGGAACTAGGAAGAGCCTGGAGTAAAAGCCTTGCCCCGTCTCCGATTGTGGAACCAGTTCTATGGCCCTCATAGCCATGAGGGATCCCACCTCGTTTAATGCCTCTGCCCATTGGTGTTTTGGTAGGTCTGGCCATCCGTTTGGTCTTGGCAAGGTATGAAAGTGGAATTTGTAACCTCTTGAAACTACATCCAGAACCCACTTGTCTTGGGTTATGCAAGTCCAATTTTGTTGAAAAATAGAGAGTTTTCCTTCTAGAGGGGCTTCCAGGAGAGAAGTTCCTGGAGCCATGCAGGAGTCATTGAGCCTGTTTTCTATAAGATTGAGTTCTGTCCTCTCCACCCCTGGGGGTGGAAGCACTCCACTGTCTAGGTCTGTAAGAGGTCTGCGCTTGGGCCCTCCCTCTGGAGCGCCTATATCTACCCCTCTGAGGCCTGTCCGAGCTGGGAAAGGACCAATTTTTAGTTGGCCAATTTCTGCTAAATCTTGGGGGCTGAACTTGTAAGAAATCCTTAACAGTTTGCATGGATTTTGCCTTATCCTCCATTTTCTTTATCACCTCTTCAGCCTTAGACCCAAACAAAACATTATGCTGAACAGGAGCATCCAGTAACTTTGCTTTCACTTGATCAGGTAAGTTTTGTTCCTTTAACCAAGCATGCCTTCTAATGACTGTGCCAGAGGCAGCCGCCCTGCAAGAAGCCTCCAAGGCATCAAAACCACAGTGTAAATCATGCTTCCCCACTTGTTCAGTGGCATGCATCAAATCGTGTAATTCCTTATTATCTGCACATGCAGTAATGGTACCCAGTTTTTGTTTCATAACAGACAGTAGAAATTGCTGATATTTTAGCATATGAAATTGACAATTTAAAGCCCTAATAGATAAAGTAGCAAAAGTGTACACTTTTTGCCCCATCTCCAAAGCTCTGAATCCTTATCTGTCGGAATAGGGTTTTAGCAGAAGTGGCCTTAACCCCCTTAGGACCCTGAGAAATGGTTTCTGGATCAGCAGTAGGATTTTTGTAAAGGAACTGGTGGGAGTCAGGGACCCTGTAATATCTGTCGGGCTTAGCAGGGGCTGGAGGAAAGGAGTCAGGAGTTAAATTAGCCTCAGAAAAGGCATCATCCACAATATCCAAAATAGGAGGAATAGCCAGGGGTCTATGTTGGGGAAGAAGGAAATCCCTAAGCCTTCTCTTAGATTCCGAGTACTCCTGTCCTTCCCAGTGAAAATGTTCCCTCATGTCATGTAAAGTTTCCCCAAAAGAAAAATCCTCAGGGGGAGAAGCTGATGTAAAGGATTCCTCAGCATCAGAATCCTCATAAGGAGGGAAAGTATATTCCTTTTCTGAGGAAGACACTGAAGAAATAGATGCCTGATCAGAAGATTCATAATCTAATTATTGCCTTGGCCTTTTGTCTGGAGGGGGATGTGAACCCCTAATCATGGTTATTAAGTCCTCTGCCATTTTAAGTAACTGTTTCTGAGATTTGGGTCCCAGATCAGAAGAGGCCTGGGCTGATGTCTTAGATTTAGGAGGAGTCTTTGCCTTTGTCTTTGGCTTTGCCTTTATCAGAAGCTGTGTAGGCCTGAAAACCCCCTCGGAAGCCGGTACCTGCACTGCGGCTTCGGACCCATCCGAGGGAGCATTGTCAGAAGGTCCTGCAGCTGGAGTGCTCAAAGGCCTAGTTGGCTCCTTGTGGGAGTCCGTTTTGGCAATCGGTTCTGAAATGGCCGACGACAGGGGCTGCAAAAGCGCCTCACTGACGACAGCCAAACCTGTAGCTGGCTCTGCTTGTAAAACGTCATCTGATTTGGACCTCTGAGGCCTGTCCTTATCCTTGCGTCGTTTGTGAACTCCGGCAGTCGGAAGCGTGTCCGACGACATTTTATAATTAAATCGCCTGCCAAAGTAGTAAAAAGCAAAATCGTACCTGTGGTTAATCGTACGTTGGTTAAATCTAGCACAAAACCGACAACTAGCTATGTCGTGGTCAGGGCGTAAACAAGGAATACAGTAAGAATGGAAATCCTTATGAGGTATTTGCTTCCCACAAGAAATGCAATTATTAACTTTTTCTGACATCGGACTGGAGCAAGAAAAAAGTTTCCCCAACGGGGTACTTAGCTTTGAGAAGAAGTAAGTCTTTGGACTGAAGCACGAAAAAATATCAGGAGTCAGCCGACCGGCACTTGCGAACTGCTTTCCCGGCACTGCAAGAAAGAGTGGAGAACATGGCATCGGCTGGAAGCTTTGTACTCCTAACGCTCTGACGTCAGGGAGCATGACTGAACAGCCGACGCCGGACCCAGACTTTGGGATTCTGGCCGACCGAGGGCTGCCTGCCGGCAGGAAGAACCCTACAGTGATGACTGCAACAGTGAAACACGATGAATATCTGTGGTGGTGTCTGTTTTTATTAGCAGGGTCCTGGTGAGAGTAGGGATCTGAAAGCTGTCAGAGCGTGCTGAACAGCTAGCATCTTTTTTTGGTTGATGTGCAGATGAATTTGACTTGGGCTCCAGTGGCCTTGAATGCACTTGTCGCACAGATGTGCCCTCCAGGCACAGTCTGATGCATCTGTGGTTAGGGTCTGGGAGGCATGGGGTTGTGTAAAGGGAAGCCCCTTGTTGTGGTTGCATGCTGCTGCCCACCAAAGAAACTCTGTCCTTAGACAATGTATGATAGTTAAGATGGTTTCCAGGTCCTGAGAATGTTGGCACCAAAGACTTTTTAAGCACCACTGAAGTTTCCTCATATGCAGTCTGGCATATGGAATTAGTAGAATGCAAGAGACCATGGACCCTAGAGCCTGCAGGATTTTCCTTGCGGATAGCTGGGTTCTGGTGGCCATTTGAGTGAAGTAGCCTGTTAGATAGGCTTGTTTTTCTTGAGTAAGGAATGCCATCTGGGATGCTGTGTCCAAGCTTGATCCCAGGAATACAGTCTTTTGACTGGGGACTAAATATGATTTTTTTTTTCATTGATAGTGTAACTCCAGGGAGGTTAGAAGGTTATTTACAAATGTCAGGTGCTGCAACAGCTTTTCCTGACTGTCTGCCTGAATCAGACAATCGTCCAAGTAAGGGTATATTTGAACATTTATCTGTCTGCAATAGGCAATGGCTGGAGCCAAGCATTTTGTGAAGACTTAGAGCAGTGGAGAAGCCAAAGGGAAGTGCAGCAAACTGATAATGCATAGATCCTGCCCTGAAATGTAGATTTTTCCTGCATGATTCCCTGATAGGGATGTGCAGATAGGCTTCTTTTAGATCTAGGGTGGCTAACCAGGCCACTTTGGACAGCATTGGAAGAAGTTGCTGAAGGGTAAGCATTTTGAATTTTGGTACCACCAGGAAGGTGTTTAGAATGGAAAGATCTAGGACTGGGTACCAAGTGCTCTCTTTTCTGGGTACCAGAAAAAGTCTGAAATAAAACCCTTGACCTATTTTTCTGCAGGAACAGGTTGAATTGCCCTTATGGAGATCAGGGATTGAACTTGGTTTTGTGCCTCTGCCCACTGGTTTGTAGGAAGGTCTGGGAACCCTTTCGGGGTTGGCAGTGTGTAGAAGTAAAATTTGTACCCCTGGGATACGTTGAGGACCCATCAGTCTTTGGTGATGTAGGTCCAGTTCTTTGCATGGTGGGCATGTTTTCCTCCTAGGGACACAGCAATTGGGCCAGAGGTGAGGAGTGGAGGTGAGAAGTCATTGTGAATTCTTTCCATAAGGGGGTGGCTTAGCACTTCCTGTTTTAAAAGTGGAGGTACTCCATTGCTTAGACCTCTGCATACCCTGAGACTGTAATCTGAGGGGTCTGCTTCCCCTGGGTCTAGTTTGAGATGGCTTTGAAGGGTCTGGAAAGGACCAATGTTTCGAGGGGCAATGCCTACTGAATCTTGGCGGCTGCACCTGCAAAAAAATCTTTGACTGTCTGCATAGACTTTGCTTTTTCTTCCATCTTTTTAGAACCTCTTCTGCTTTGGTGCCAAACAAATTGTTCTTATTCAAAGGAGCGTCTAATAATTTTGATTTGACATGGTCTGGTAAGGTCTGTTCCTTAAGCCAAGCATCCCTTCGCAGTACAGAACCAGTGCCTGTCGCCCTGCAAGATGCTTCTAGGGCATCAAACCCACATTGCAAGGTATGCTTGCTGACTTGGCTTGCAGAATGCATAAGCTCCTGTAATTCTTTATTTTCTACACAGTTTGTAAAGGTGGATAATGTTTGCTTAAGAAGTTCCATAATATATTGCTGGTATTTCGGCATGTAAAACTGGCGATTCAATGCCCTAATGGCTAGAGTTGCAGAAGTGTATACTTTTTTACCCCATCTGTCTAAAGCTTGGGAATCCCTGTCTGAAGGGGTGGGATTCTTAGCTGTAGTTGCTTGTATACCTTTAGACCCTTGGGAAATTACCTCTGGGTCAGCAGTAGGATTTTTGAAAATAAATTTCTGAGAGTCAGGGACTCTGTAGTACCTGTCTGGTTTCCTTGGAGCAGGGAGTACAGTATCAGGAGTCAGACTGGATTCCATAAAGACATCATCCACAACATCCAGAACAGGAAAGATAGCTAAAGGTTTATGTTGTGGCAAATCTAAAAATTCTCCGAGTATCTTTTTAGACTGAGGATAATCCTGGCATTCCCAGTGGAAATGCTGTCAAAGTATAAAGGGTTTCACCAAAAGAAAAATCCTCTAGAGGGGAAGCAGAGTGAATGGATTCCTCTGCATCTAAATCCTCATAAGCACATGAAGGCATGTCTTCATATTCAGAAACGTCAGAGTCATCGGACTCTTGCTCAGTTAAAGCTGCTGGGGAAATGTCTCTTTTCCTCTTAGAAGGGGAAGGCTGGCTTCCCCTAATCAGCATGATCAGGTCTTCTGCCATTTTAAGCATCTGAGATTGTGGCAAGGAAACAGGTGCTTGAGATTAGGTTGTCAGTTTTTTAGGCGTAGCTCGTACTCTAGGCCTTAGAAACTCGGTAGTTTTAGACAAAACTGAAGATGCGAAAGAAGTCGTCGGTTTGTGTCTAGGATCAGTTATGTGAAGAACTTGCTCAGAAGCTGGTGCCTGCACAGCAGCTCTGGACCCATCCAAGGTAGAGACATCCACTGGTTCCGTAGTCAAAGAAGAGTCTTGCGGCATACTGGACTCCGAATGGGTCTCAGGGGCTGTGAAAGCGGCTGAATACCGGCAAACTGGCGACTTAATGGACGTGTTGGTGGCAATGTTGGACCTGTGCAGTCTTGTCTCTGTCTTTATCCTTATGTTTTTTCTGAAGATCAGTAGTCAGATGGCTTACCGAAGCCATTTTGGAATATGGAGATCGAGAGTGAAAGTATTTAGCGACAATAAGGGCCCGACGACAAATAGTTCGGGCATTGAACAAAGCACAAACCCGACAGCGAGGAACACCGTGGTCTGGGCCTAAACAGGTGACGCAGTAAGAATGGAAATCTTGGTGTAGTATTTGCTTTCCACAGGCAAGACAATTGTTAACTTTTTCTGACATTGTTTAGAGCAAGAAAAAAGGATCCCCAACTGGGTACTTAGCTTTAGAAGACTTCAAGATGATTCAATTCGGAAACGAAAACTCAGGTAGAGGCCGACCGGCACTCATGTGAACTGCTTCTGCTTCGGTCTCCTCGGCAAGAAAGACTGATGTAATGAAGTCGGCTGCCTGTTTTTATACCCCTGACAACCCTGAAGTCAGACCTGGAGCGACAGCAACCGATGCAAAAATACCAAGTCTCTGGTATATGGGCCAACTGAGTGCTACCTGCAGGCAGATAAACCCAAGTATGATGACTGCAACAGTGAAATATGAAGAACATCTATAGTTCCTAACTTACAAATTTTTATATAATGTTCCCTATTCAAAACAACTATACTACAACTCTTATCTGTTCATCTCACAATAAATTAATTTTTAACATTTTAAACTCTTTTAATGTCGGCCATTACGCACAGAATGAAATGCATTTTACAACTCCTACAGTTAGACACAGCTCATCATTTCATTTTTCATAAAACCTCTTGTTCAAAAGCCAAAATAATTAGACTTAATATCCACATTAGGCTCATTTGGTATCCTCACAACATGCTCCAAAATCCTTCATTCTCTTGTTTGGAACATTCACTTTAATCCAATGGTTATTCTTCACAATCACGTAAACTCATATGCAACAATTCATTACTGCCTTCAATCAATTTTGTTGAAACATCATCTTTGTAAATTTAACTTGATACTGAAAAGCATACAATTCAACTTCCTACAAAATGTTACTCACTTCTACTCTTGCTGTGTTCTGTAGGAACCTATGTAGGTATACATTTTTATACCTTTTTTTATACAGATCATAAACAGTTACATATGTGACAGGCTGAAAGAATAATAATCATATCTCCTCCACACTTACCTGTACACACATCTGGGATCACGATACAGCAATAAATTTCCATCTGTCCTTACTGCAGCTTCCAATTAACCATCAAAATATTTACTACTACCTAAACCTCCAGATATGGTATCACAATATGCGTTTTGGAAAAAAAGTAGCAGACCCTGACAATACAGAAGAGACCCTTTCCACTGTTCTTTCTGCAGCTCTTTTTCGTTAAGCTGCCTGCAGGGCTCCTGCTGAAGGCACCTGAGTCATTGAGAAGGCTACAAAATAAATATTTGGAAGTCCAACTGCTTCTTTTTTTTATTTAACAGCAGTCACTATAGCACACATCATGTAGTTTTGTTGAACTGTGCTGTCTCTGTTCATGGTTCAAGGCCAGAACAAGGAAGACAGGGCATGCCAAAGTGAAGAAGAATCAGAGAAAAATAAACTAAGTAGAAAGGAAGGTCCACCCAGGAATCTGAGGAGGGAAAGATACGTGAAGATGCAGATCCCCCGATGGGTAACAGTGGAACATGAGGAGGTATAGTTTTAAGAAAGAAAAAAATGCAGGAGGAGGAGAAACAATGTACTTCAAGAAAGGGACAAAAGTAGGCAGCCCAGCAGTACAGAAGGACTGGTAAAGAAATTAGCTGTAGTTCCTATGCACAAATGTAGGGAAAAGAGAACCACAACATTCAGATAACAGCTGATTAACAAAAACAGCGATGATGGAAATGTTTTTTTGTGTGGTGAGCGTCAGCATCTGGTGCTGGCACCTTCGTCTTCACCAAGTAACGACTTTGTCCTGAACAAAGACAGGGTCTGCTTATAAGATAAAGGAAGGAATGCAGTACATCGTGGCCGATGTTTTTCGGGAGATGTATTGGGGAATTGTTCAGTAAAACTTTAACCCACTTATTGGTGGCAAACTTGTCTGGTGGTGCACAGGACTAAGGCTCTGCTTTTTAAGAGTTACTTCCTGTATTCTATGGTACAGGGTTTGATTCCATCCACTTCCACTTGCCTCTTGTACAACGTCTGAGGCAAGTCATTTAACCAAACACTGCTTGTGGGTAACCCCTAGAAAAAGACTATTATATGCACTGTGCTTACCTGGTTATCAAAGGAATAAAATACAAATAAATAAAAATCATCACAATAGAGATCATCAAGTAAATTCAGAAATGAGTATGTCCCACCCTTAACTACTGGGGAAAAGCTTTTCTTCCATGAAAATAATCCCCATTCATTACTCAACTTTTCTGCATCTCTCATTCTTTAACCCCCCCCCCCTCCACCACTCACACCATCATTAATATAAATAGGAAAACATACGAGAAATAAGGTATAGGGTGGACGAGTTTCAAATCTGGTTCCTCTTCTCGCACCACCAATGCCCGCCTCTTCCTGCGCAGCTCCAGTGCATCATCCACAATCTTCTTAGCTTCTGCTGTCTTTACATCCACATCATGAATAGACATATCACTGAAAGAATGAGAAAAACAGGAATGGCTGAAAAACAAGACATCTCTCCTGTTTACTGGTTACTACCAACATTCTACAACAGGACTATTTAAAAAAATAATCTTAAAACCGAAATTCTATTTTAAAAAGATGGCTCTGACATTTGCTATACTGCCAAACAAAATTCATCACTAAGAAGGTAGCCTGCTAACAAAGTCAGCACTCATTACTTTTCCACTTCATATCCTCTTGTTTGGGTTCCGAGACACCTGCATTAAGTTCTCAACTACTGTCTGAAAGGCATGAGACAAACACACAGAAGTGAAAGGAACATTCTATCAGGTCAATCTCCATGCAAGGAATTGCACAAAACTCCCATTAGCAACTACTCTCTAATCTAGGGGTAGTTTACATGCAGGCAAGAAAGTTCTAGGTGAGGTGGACATCATCAACTAAAAGGCAAGACACAAAAGAAAACATATAAGACAATGCAGACAGTCATATGTGGAGCCAGATATTTGTAAAAACAGAAAAGAAAAAAAAAAGAAAGAAAAGGCAGTTTATGTCTCTAAACTGAATATCATGTTTTAGATCAAATTTCTTTTTAAAAACAATCTGCGCATGTTTCATGTATATATGATAACAAAAGCACTTGGGCAAACCTGTAAGCAATGGCCGACTATGCACATCAAGAAAAAAAAATACTTGTATTTTTACGCAGTAGTATCTATACATCTTGGATGGCTAGTGTTATTAAGCTGTAGTTATTATTTCTGCCAGAGTGCTGATGTTTCAAATCATTTTAATTATATTTACACCAACTACAGTAATTTGAGCTTGTAAACCAATGTGCTGTAGCTCTTGTTAACTGCTGATCCTAACCATTTGCCTGTTAAGCATCTGAGCATGCACAATGTTAAAAACAATGGGAAAATGAATAAATGACAGACATTTGTCTATCTTAAAAATGACGTGTAAAATAGAAAGATACACGTCCAATCTCATTCAGGTTGTTAGAACAGTTTTACCTCTTCCCACCATAATGATATTATAATAGTCCCAATAATGAAAACACCAAAGTAACTGAGTCACAAATGGACTATAATTTTTACTTTACAACATTTTGGTCTTTTCTACAAATACTTCATCTCAATAATACAACAACCAAACTCAGTTAAATAACCTAAGATCTGAAAATCACATGCAAACAATCATATAAAGCAGAGTTTTCAAACTTTCTCTTTCAATATGTGCTTCATGACTATACAATAACTTAAGCCTGGAAAAGAACATTTTTTTAAATACCTCTAAGTTATCATTTATGACACGCAAATATGCATTTACATTAAAGAAAAAACATATTAACATTCACAGCTGTAGACGTTTTACATCAAATATATTCTGCTGTACAGCTATCAACCCAAAATTATATAAACTGCTCACTTCCTGCATTCACTTAAACCTTCCTTCTCCTCCAAAACATTATTCTGCGAATATTGTTCCCACAATTTCCATTTTTCTATATAATTTGCTCATACTCTTTCCTAAAGATCCCCTTTCAGTTCTTTTATCTGTTACATTATTATTGAATACTTTAAATACAGTTTAGACTTCAACTTCCATTTTCTAGTAACTGCTTTATTTGGCAGTCACCAGAATTAAACGTAACAAGGCCTTAAAATGTCTAGGCAATTCACATCCCGTCTACCAGCTCAAAAATAACTTCCTTAGATACATCCATATGCTCACTCAATATTAAATGGCAATATTAAAGGGACTTGTTAAAGTCTGACAACTCATTACAATACTAAAACATCTGTTCCCAGTTACTTCTTTATTCTCCATCACAGTTTTAAAATTTGGCATCTACCTGAGGAAAATTTCTTTGGATTCTGCATTGGGTATAAACATACCTATTCAAAAACTTCCAAGCAAAAATCCTACATTTTCTAGACTCTGTTGTATATTTGGGAGCAAAATATATGTCCTCCCATTGTTTCATGTCAATTACGTATCCAATCTCTCATCCAATCTTTTCTAACTTCCTCTGATTGGTTCCTATACTTGTAGTGCAATATTTTATACACCCGACTAATCATCCCTTTTCAAGAACTTCTGTTCTACATCCAGCTAAAAACCCTACTACAACAAACTTTTCACTTAGGATTCCCCTATCCCTTTCAATTTGCCAATACTCTTATCAAATCAATCCTTGACAGGGAAGACAGCCTCTAACATGCAGTCCAAATATTTTATTGGCTTCTTTGCATTCTCACACACCTTTACCTCTCTAGTTATATGCTCCCAGTACCTTGGATCTTTTGCCAAGTTTCTCCAGTAAATTCCAGGCCCTTATTGCCTATAAGCAGAATCTCCTTTCTCCATTATTGTGCTTGCTGGCTTGGCTCTTAAAATACTTTCTGCTACTTTATGAATATACTATTCGATATGCCTATTATTCTCCTGAAGGATCTGCATCCATCATCCCTTTCCATCTGAGTTAAAGCTTGTGAGTGTGTGCATATATATATATATATATATATATATATATATATATATATATATATATATATATATATACACATATATACACACACACACACACACACACACACACAATCCCTTTAAAGCAGGTAATCCTAAACAATGTTGTTCTATTAGAAGGATCAACTTAACCCACTTGATCCCTGCTCGCCTCCCCTCTCACAAAAATTCCTTCAACTCTAACTGTGGTCCACAACTTCTCCTTTGGTTGATAAAAATATGCCTGACCTGTATATACAGCTTAAAGGGACTAAAAACATTTTCACTGCTTGTATCTTGCTATCCATATATATATATATATATATATATATATATATATATATATATATATATATATATATATATATATATATATATATATGTTCTTCCTACATAACCTTAGCTGCCATAACAGAATGCTTTTAATACAAATTCTTAAATACTTAATTTTGTGTCCTCATAAATATGGGAATTGCTGAACCAATTCAAGTGTGAGTACATGGTTATTTTGATTAATGTTATGTCTCAAAAAGACTCAAAACTGTCTTAAATTGTTCCACAACACTAAAATGTCTTTTCCTGGTAATATCAGGTAGAAAATATTGTATGCAAACAAGGCTAACTTTTCCTGATTACCAGACCAATTACATGCTTGAATTTCTGAGTCCCTTGTTTTCTCTGCAAATGGTTCTAAATGCAAAGTAAAATAAAAGGAAAGCGGACACCCCAACCTGGATCCTCTGCTCAGACTTAGCTGGTCAGGCAGGAACCCTTACACTTAAATTCTTGCCTCTGATCCATCATATAAATCCTCTTAATTAACCTTATTACTATATCAGGGAATGCAAATGCTTCCATTGCCCTACTCATAAAATCCCATCTCTATCAAACACTTTCTCTGTATCAAGACCCACCAAAAACAGGATTTTCTTACATTCTGCTTTCATCTGGATCATTGTGTTTTATTAATTTTGTCAAATGTGTACTTCCCCTGCACAAAATCACACTGATTCATATCTATCAATTTTGGCAACCCTTCTGCCATTCTTTTAGCTATTATAGACATGAACACTTTATAATCACATTTTAAAATTGAATTTGTCCTATATAAAAGCTGGCTCTGATGGATCTTTGCCATCTTTAGTCACTATAGCCACCACAGCTTTCTTCTATGATATTGGTGCTTCTCCTTCTTTCAAAATACTGTTAAACAAAGCCTTCCAGATCTATATCACTTTATTCCATCCTACCTGCCAAACTTCCAGAGTAATACCATCTATCTCTGGAGACTTTCCAGAGACTGATTAAACGCCACAGCTTTTATCTCATTTCCTCCTATCTTAACTATTGAGCCTCATCTATTTCTAACCTTGGCATACTTGTGTCTTCAAAAAATAATTCCATTAGTGTTCTTTCTTGATTTCCACATTTCTGTTCTTTGTACAAACTTTCATAAAATTTCCAAAATATCTCCACTATAGTCTATTTCAGCTTTTGTATTGCATACCTCCACTAATGTTTGGCAGGTTGATCTTTTATACACTTGTTTCATGTCATCTCCATTTGAACCCATGTCACATTTTACGAGTCTACATTATGAGATCGGAAAGACTGGAGAGCGAACGCTTAAACATCAAAAATGCCATACCTCGAAGTTGCTCCTGTGGGGGGCTGTGCCCCCCCCACTCCCCGTTAATTATATATACCAACTCCGAGATTGCACTACGGTGAGGAAAGGGCAAATTTTCCTACCTTCACTGTACTATGATCTTACAAAAAACACATTGATGAATGGCATTTCCGATGTTAAAGCTGTTCGCTCTTCATCCTGCTCGATTTCTTGATAGGAACCCCATTTTGCACTTTTTTTTTTTTTTTTACGAAAACCCTCAAACAAAAAACACACACACACCCTCAGAACCTATTAACTTGAAACAAGCATACAAAGCTGTGTACATCTTCAAATAATGAAATATAATCCTTCTGATAGGTGCAATTCTCCCAAATGCACAGCTGCACTCACAGGCATTATCTAACCTACAATTATGGCCATCCATTATAAAGCATATGTTAAGGCCTGTGCTCCTACTTACACTAACTGCTGTCTGTTCTTGCCTTATCTTTACTCCCTTCTCAGATGTGAAAAACAGCTTAATTGTTTTCAGAAAACCATAACTTTTAACCTTAAGAAAAAGTGCACCGACTACCTCTAAATAAAACTAGACTGTACACTGTTCTAGTAAATGCAGTGAAGTATTTAGGTACCAGGAAACCTGCTATCTTTTACTCACTTCCAGCAGTTTCAAAAATTATTTTTTTTTACTGAACTTCTTGCCCTTGTATATTTTAATGTTATGATTCCCTATTATGATTCCCTTAGAAAATGTCAGGAGCTCTTAGTTTATTGCCTACACCTCTATTCAGCTTCTCACCATGGAAACATTACAGAATGTACAGCTGCAAACTTCTCAACTCATACTGACCATTTAATAGTTGAAGTATAATTTTCCATTATATTCAAAGTATTCTCCTATTTTAAGGTCCAGCTGTTTACACAAAAAAAATATTAGATTAAGCCAAGGGTATTAATCCAGACATTCACCTATGCAAAATTAAACATCTGAACTCTACATATAATATAATCAGTGCACTTTACACCATTTCCCACCTCAACAGCCTAAGACTACAGCATATTAATTTTGTCCAGCCTTTCTTTTGTTACATTGTACTGCCTAAATTTCTTAAAACTAAAAAAGAAAAAAGTACTTGTTAATGTCAACATCTTTATCCCATACAAAAATCACTGAAAATGCTTTACTATATATAAACAGCATGTTATATAGTAAATGCTTTATTATATAACATCCAATTGACATCATTAAATGTTTTATACAAACACTGTTAACACAAATTGTTTTACTTAGTTACTTTTTCCTTTTTTTTTCCTTTTAGAGTTCTTCCAAACATCAATAACATGAAGTGGGGTATATATCTTTAAATCCTCCTCCAAGTTTAACAAAGTCAACAAAAGTACAATCTTTCAACTTTTTCTTGTAGAGCCATTCTTGATCAACATGACTGATGCTTTAAAATTGCACATTTATTCACTAATTTTAGTGTCACTGGTCTTCCTGTTCAGCTCCAACTTCCGACTCCAGGTCAAGTAAAAGGTACTCCAGAGTCTTCTAGACAACTCCAGTTGGCTTCACTGGCAAAGTCTCTCAATGAGCTTTATTATCAGAAAGGTTACAAGCAGAGTCCCCTTCTGTTTGATGGCTCACCTTTTGTCACACAAACTTTTGTATTTCTTCTTTAGCCTGTTTTGCATCAAAAATGACTTTGATCCTCCAAGAAAAATATTCTGAAGACAGCTAGATACAACAGCTTAAATCTCACACCTACCTTGTGACATTCTCTAATTGCTTGGATAAATTTTCTTCCCTTCTGTCAGGTGTACAGTGACTAATCATTTTCCACAAACACTCTACTGTCTTGAATTTTTAACACTTGCCCATCTGCCACACTTTTGTCAGAATCCACTCTTTCTGATGGTACGATTGCATCTTTACTAATGCAGGTCTTGGCTGCTTTCTCATGTCCAGGTTTAGAGCATACAGATGTGCTCGTTCAATTGTCAAATCCTAGTATGGAATATCTGTCCAATTACTTGTACATTCATAAAATTAATGCAGTTTATTCTTTCCAGTTTCTCTTGTACAGCAGAAAATCTCAGGTTTTGTCTGCATGCTCTGTCCTCTAACCCTACCATTCTTAACTGATCTTTTTGATCAACCTCGTATTCGGGCAACCTTTTCTTCATTTCAACCTCTGATTTCTGGAGTTTTATGAGTTCATCTGAATAGCTGTTTAATGCTTCTTCAATTTATTCCAGCCATTTGTTTTTGAGTTGCTGCACTCCTTCAATGTTTTATTTATTTTAAATCAGTTCTGAGCACATTTGATTTATTTTTACTCTAAATTACTGAAATCCATCTCTTAAACCAAAGCTGGAGTTTCACCTGCTTTTTGCTGAACAGTTGTAGCATTCTTCTCAGTCAGGGTTTTCTTTTCACATTTTCTAGCCAATTATCTTTCGGGTTCTCTGTTTCTTCTTTGCTATCATCAAGGCAGTGGTCTGAATAGCCAGTAACTGAATTTTAGTAAAAATGGCAGAATTATTAGCCCTCATCTCTCCTTTTTTCACACTGGGAGAGCTGAAACCAACCTGTTGATCACTGTGCAACCACCTTAGAAGACTGCAAAAGAAGTTTTAAACCAAAGTTGCTAAAGAAGCCCTCTAATTTCTATCTTTGAGTCAGAATCACCACCTTATATTTCAATATTACTGTGGTCTAGCAGAAAGAAAATCTCTTGTAATTTAGACAAACAGACGAGTGTTTAAAAACAGCATTAGTTGTGTTGTTTACAAAAAATACAGAAGTGTATGTAAATGTTTCATGGTAAACTTCTAGTTGATTTTCTCAGATAGCACGCAGGACAAGATTTACATTGAGCAAAATATACCACATAAGAACATGAACAGTTAATATGATCAGTAGTGCTGCGGTAGCAGTAGTCTCACAGTAAGACGCTGTCCGGTTCGATTTTCAGCTAGAGCGTCTTCTGCGTGGAGACGTGTGAATGGGCGTACCTTCGTTGAAGGTTGTGCGTCAGGGCTGGTAACTCAGCACGTAAAAATCAACTACCAATCATTAGCGGACCGGAGTTCCACTGTGCTGTCCCCTAACCAGGAAAAGCCGAAAGACACAACAATCACCCAGAGTCTTGCTAGTTAGGAACACTTGCATATTTGCTATTTGACATCAATTTAAAAGTATTTGCATAGAATGCATACATAATTACCATTTGGTACATTGAGCACATTGTTACTGTCAGAGCTCCTAATGACTTTCTCCAAGGAGTTCTAATATCTCCGTGTAACATTGTTACACCTTGTAATACAATGTTAACAATTCTTCCGTAACTTGTTTCTGTTATCAATAAATGTTGTAACTACTGAACTTGTGGAACTTTTCTCCCTGGGCCTCCACTGAAAACGGACACCAGCTGTCAAGTCGGACAATCCTGGTAAACAAATGTCAAAAATAAATAAATAAATATTTGCTGTTTTTTTTTTTATTACATACAAATCATGGGGCTTGTCTCACATTTTCTACTCTCTCCTGTTGCCCCTGTAAAATCTTCCAGTTGTTTTGAACAGAATGTCCAATGCCTTGCATATCAACTTAAAAATCTAGGTGAAAGAGGTACGATTAAACTGGTTACAAAGAAAGAATAGTTGTGTAAAATCCTACAATAACCATAGATGTCCTTCTCTTCTATATGCTGCAGTATTTATAACATGAGGGAGTCCGTCTTTGGCAGACTTGTACGCCCGGCCAGTATACAAAAGTCTAATGCTACTGTGAGGATTGAGCTATGTGAGGAACGTGCGATATCTCACGGTATTCATGTGTACGTCGATCATAAATTGACTTTGGGTATATTGTGAACAAAAGCAAATGGGTTCCACACGGCAAAGTAGAAAACAGAAATTCCTTTATTCAAATGCAGGGGTAAGCACTTTCACAAATACAATCTGCTTCATCAGACCAAACACAGAAACACACATTAATTGGTTTTAAAAAGATTCAAAACAGCCAATCAAAAATGAGAATGACATCATAATTAAACGTTCATCATAATTAGGACAGATCTCTGAAAGTCACAATAAAATATGTATAGAAAAAAACTAATAAATAGTTACACATAAATGCAATTGTAAATAAGTATAAATATTACTAAAATCTATAGATAAAAATACAAATATATACACTAAAAACTTCTTAAAAGGTATACAGAAATAAATATATATATATATATATATATATATATATATGTATATGTATATATATATATATATATATATATATATATATATATATATATAAAAAACACATACATGTAAAATTAGTGTTTCAAAGCCTTAGCCTTAAGAAAAGGCTTAAGGGAAACTTTATTATTTAAAAACCACACAGTAACAAAAATAAACAATGTTTTGGGTTTGGCAATCTGCATAAAAATTACTTTCTATTGTAAAACCTGAGGGTGGATGGATAAATTGACCTCCCATATGTATGTGGCTGTATGCTGCACACCTTCTACAAGTATGTGTACCCAGTCTATCAGATACATGGTAGGGTACTTTCACTGACAGCTGCAGCATTAATAGCTGAGATCCCACTGCTAGATGCATTAGTATTCAAAGGGAAAAAGAAAGGTCTACATCTATTAATGCTGCACCTGTCAATGAAAGCACCTTTAGGTCCAACGGTAATGATAAGATTAGGATGCCACTAGCATTTGCTAGTGACATCTGTTTAGCATGTGAGGTTGTTAAAATCAACTGGGTTATCTTATCCACTGTGCATGAATTGGAGGGAGTGATAGGCCATGAACAGGCCTTTACATTTAGAAACAATAGGACACAAACAACAATTGTGCTACAAGTCTAGTTATATTCAACCCTACCATGTATCTGCATGCAGCCACATACATATGCGAGGTCAATTTATCCATCCATCCTCAGGTTTTACAATAGAAAGTAATTTTTATGCAGATTGCCAAACCCAAAACGTTTATTTTTGTTACTGTATGGTTTGTTTTTCTTATTACGTAGGTAAGACCAATAGAGTGTTCAAGAATGGAATACTCGAACACCGTAGAGATATTAGAAACAACAAAAAAACTAGTGCTTTAGCTGTACATGTTGCTAAAGAAGGAGAAGGCCACAAATTTAAGTTTCTAGTCTTGGAAGTTGTTTGTAGTACCATGAGGGGAGGTGACATTAGAAATAAAACAGAATCTAATGAACAAAAGTGGATCCTGAAGTTTCAAGCTGATAAACCTCCAGGTTTAAATAACAGAGTTTCCCTTAAGCCTTTTCTTAAGGCTTTGAAACACTAATTTTTACATGTATGTGTTTTTATATCTATATCTATCTATATATATATATATATATATATATATATATATATATATATATATATATATATATATATATACACACACACACATATATATATATATATATATATATATACATATATACATATACACACACGTGTGTATTTTTCTATACATCTCAAGAAGTTTTTAGTGTGTATATATTTGTATTTTTATCTATAGATTTTAGTAATATTTATACTTATTTACAATTACATTTACGTGTAACTATTTATTAGTTTATGTTTTTTCTATACATATTTTATTGTGACTTTCAGAGATCTGTCCTAATTATTATGATGAACTTTTAATTATGATGTCATTCTGATTTTTGATTGGTTGTTTTGAATCTTTTTAAGAGCAATTAATGTGTGTTTCTGTGTTTGGTCTGATGAAGCAGATTGTATCTGTGAAAGCGCTTACCCCTGCATTGGAATGAAGGAATTTCTGTTTTCTACTTTGCAGTGTGGAACCTATTTACTTTTGTTCACAATTTTTCCTTTTTGCTTTTGGTTCCGTTATTCTTTCAGAGTTTCTTTTGGTCTGACTGACTTTGGGTATAACCTGATGTCAGCACATACCAGACCTCAAAACTGAATGCCACAAAAAGCACCAGCCTGATCCAAGGTAAGGAAAACATGACACAGTAACAGGCAAGCATTACGGGGAAGGTGGGGGGGGGGGTAATACTGCAGCATATAGAAAAGAAGGACTTCTATGGTTATGATAAGACTTTACACAACTATTCTATGTCCTTCTATTCATATGCTGCAGTATTCAAAACATGAGGGAGAGTACGAAAGCTCATGCACACAAAGACTGGGCAGAGGAGCAGAAACATTTTCCACAAACCCATGCAGAATAGCCCTGGCAAAAGCAGCTCTGGACCTGGAAATGCCATCAAGTTTATAATGTTGTGTGAAAGTATGAAGAGAGGACCAAGTAGCTTCTTGCAAGATATCGGAAGTGTCCCGGCCTTTAAAGAAGGCCGCAGAGGAAGCAATTGTTCTAGTGGAATGTGTCCTAATAGGAGACTGTAGATTTTTCCATGAGCTACATAACATAAGGAAATGGTTTTGGAGATGCAAGTGGAGATAGTCTGCTTGGAAACAGGTTGGCTCAGGGTCCTTGGGTGATAAGAAACAAATAGGCGGTCAGATTTCCAAATAAGTTTAGTTTTATCCAGAGAATATCCGAGTTGTCTGTGCACATCAAAGGTGTGTAGCATTCTCTTGCTAGAAGATTGAGGGGAGGGGAAAAAGGTTGGAAGACTGATGGACTGATTGAGAGATAACTCAACCACCTTGGGCATAAAGAAGAGGTTAGTGTGTAGGGAAACCCTATTTCTGGAACTGTGAAGGGGAAGAGGACACGTCAACCTGCAACTCAGATACCCTTCTGGCAGAGGAAATGGCCATGAGAAGGACTGTTTTCCAAGTGCAGTGTTGCAGGGAAGCAGAGCTTGAGGGCTCAAAAGGGGCCAGTGAAAGATTTTCTAAGCCAAAGTTGAGATTCCAAGGAGAGGGAACTGGTTTCTTTGGTGGTCTGATGTGAATGATGTCTTTTAAGAGTTTAACTTCCAACTTGGAAGCTAAAGGGGGAGACACAGGCAGACAAGCAGAAATATGAGCTTTACTGAGGAGTATGACAGCCCACTCTTCAGTAATTTGCACAGGCAGGACAGGACCACTGGAACATCCACTAACAGTGGTTGTAAATCCTTTTTGAGACACCAGATGGAAAACCCTTTCCATGTGGAAACATAGGACTTCTTGGTTGTGGGCTTTCTGATCTTCTGCGGAACTTGTAGCACTTAATCAAAAAAAGGTGTCTGAAGGGAATCAAAACCCTATCACCCACAGAGTCAGCTGCAGGGCTGACATCTGTGGATGAACTAATGTTACCTTGTCCTGTGTGAGTAGGTCCATTCTGTGGGGTAACTTGTGGTGACTGCCCTTGGCTAAATTAAGAAGGGGGAACTAATGCTGTCTTGGCCAAAAGGGAGTCACCACCAAGATTTTTGGGTGTTCCTTCAAAAGATCCCGTTGAAAATCCAACAGAATTGGGAAGGGGGGAATGCATAAAGAAACATCCCCTTCTAAGAGAATGACAGGACATCCACCTTCCATGCCAAGGGGTCTGGGACCCTGGCACAAAACATGGGAAGTTCCCTGTTCAAGGAGGAGGCAAAGAGATCTACCAGAGGTATGCCCCATCCATAAACTATGTCCAGAAACACATTCTTGTGAAGCATCCATTGGTGGGATTGAGTCATGGACCTCCTCAGTGATTCTGCCACCACATTCTGAGTGGAGGGAATGTAAACCGCCAGAAGGGAAATTTGACTCTGGACAGCTAATTTCCCAGGCCAGTCTGTACAGGAGGTAGGACATTGTCCCTCCCTGTTTGCTGACACAACACAGAACTGTGGTATTGTCTTGTAAATCATCTCAACACACCCAGGGACAGATGGGGTTTGAAGAATTGTAGGGCGAAGATCAGGGCCCTCATCTCCTTTATATTGATATGCTCCCTTTTCTGGGCTAAGAACCAGATATCTCTGACCCTCCATGAGTCCAGAGCTGCTCCCCATCCCACGTCTGATGTATCTGTGTAGAGGTCCTGAGTGGGATGAGGCAGTTAAAGGTAGCCCTGGATTCCCTGACACCGGTTAGATCCACCAGTGTAATTTCTTTTTCAGGCAAGGCAGGAGTAGGATAAACTCCAGAGGGTAGGAGTGTTGTACCCAAACTGTTCTCAAAAAACACTAGAATTTCCTCATGTGCAACTTGGCTAAGGGGAGAATGGGAGTTGTGGAAGCCATGAACTCCAAGAGGAGAAGAAACTCCCTGGCAGTCAGGGAGTGTAGGAGCAAGAGGTCCTGGAAGTAGGAGGTAAGGGGCTGGACCTTTTCTGGGGGTAAGGAAGCCATCACCCTGCTTGACTGGATCCTACCACCCACAAAGATGTGCTCTTGGGAAGGAACCAGGGAAGACTTCTGGTAATTGACTGTGAATCCTAGACTATCTAACAGTGACACTGTAGACGAGAGGTTCTCCTGGAGGATGTCTGGAGTCTGAGCCTGGAGGAGAAGGTTGTCTAGGTATGGAAAGATCAGCATGCCCTGCAGCCTGCAAAAGGCTATGACAGGAGCTAAGCATTTTGTGAACACCCTCGGGGCCATAGACAAACCAAACAGCAAGGCACAGAACTGAAAGCATGATAAAGCAATAGCAAATCGAAGGAATTTCCTGAACTGTAGGTGGATGGGAATATGAAGACAGGCATCCTTGATGTCCAGTGACACCATGAATGCCTAAGGAAGGATAAGAGGGAGAAGGGCTAACGTACAAAAGGTGGAAAGTTTTAGGTATTTAGATGGGAGAGGTCTAGAATAGGTCTCCAAGGGCCATCCTTCCTGGGTACCAGGAGCATTCTGGAGTAGAACTCTTTTCCTACTTGGGAGGGGAGCTTCACCTGAATAGTGCCCTGAGAAAGGAGGTTGGAAAGGATGTGGCGAAAGAGTTCTAAGCTTGTTGTTTTGGAGGCTGTGGAATGCCCCTGAAAGGAGGAAGAGTCTTCCACGCCATAAAGCATCACTGCAGGATGATGTAAAGGACCCAAGAATCCTGGGTTATCGGTTTCCAAGCAAGGAGAGCTAGAGATGGAGACAGAGAGGAGTTAATGGCTTGGCTTAGCCTGAAAGGACTGTTTCTGTGTGGGAGTAGAGGAGGTAGATTTCGAGGAAAATTGTTTCCTGGAGTCCCTCTTACCTTTGGAAGAATGGGGCCTACCAGACTTTCTAACAAAGGTGGTCTTGGCAAGATAGTTTCTCTGGAACCTGGGCACAGGTGAGACAAAGACATGCTTCAGGTCTTGCAACTTTTTGCCCTTCTCCTGAACAGATTTGTAAAGCTCTACAGTTGATGTACCAAACAAGGCTCTGTTGTCCAGGAGGGCATCCATGATTTTTGCCTTAATGTCATCAGACAAAGGTTGTAGCCTGACCCAAGAATACCTCCTCAGGACTGACCCAGATGCAGTCGCTCTAGCAGATGCCTCCACAGCATAACTACACTTTATGGAATGCTGTGTAACCTGAGCTGAGGAGGGAGGAAAGCTTAGCCTTAGTGAGAGAGTCGGGAAGCTCAGACAACTGTTTTTCAGTGTCTGAAAGAAGAACCAAAGAATACTTGGCCATATGGGTCTGACAGTTAATGGCACTGACGGCCAGAGTAGCAGATGTATAGACCTTTTTCCCAATTCTCTCCATGACCTTGCTCTCCTTATCTGACAGGAGAAGGGAAGTGGAAAGTAGCATCATGGATGCTTTGTCTGCAGAAACTGAAATGCTAGCAGGGTCTGCAGAGGGGCACTTAAATAAGATTTGGGGTCCTCTGGAACTTTGTAAAATCTATCTGGCCTTTTGGGTGCTGGAGGTTGGGAATCTGGGTGCGTGGAAGCAACAGCAAAGGCATCCAGAAATGTTGGCAGGACTGGGGGTATGGCAGACTGGGAAGGGGAGCCCATCAAAACCCACAAGAAAACTAGGTCACTCGCTGCATTCATACTCTGTCTCTATACTTTGGAATTCACTACCTCTAGCTACAAAGTCTATGCCTGGCCTAACCCATTTCAAAGCCTTTCTAAAAAAATAATCTCAAAAAGTCATGGCTCTGGTCCTGCATAAAGCCTGCCTAATGCTCAGCACTTCCTCTTCTTCCACACTAGCCTCATCCTAATCTTCTGTCAAATTTCAGTCCTTCACAGTCTGCAAGATCCTAAGGCTCTAACACCTTCTCTGTTTCTATACCATATCCTTAAGCAACTGGTCAGGCTGTATTGCTTCTATTCTTTTTAACTCTCTCACTATCTTTCTGCATCACTAACTTTCTGGCTATTATTTTCCTGATGAAAACTAACATTCTATTTATTTTTTCATGTACTATAGCAGTCAATGTCACACACTGCTCTACCTACGTACTATTTTTGGACACTACATCAAGTATAGCGAGAGTGACTATTATTGTCTATAATGTTTTTGACTCTATAGAATCATCTAGATGTGTAATATATACTGTACCATCTTATAACATAGTTTGTTCTTTCAACTTATTTTGTATAGCATTTCTAATGTGATTTGTACTGTATGTGGAGCTTTTCTCCCCAGGCCTCTGCTGAAAATGGGTTCTGTAGACCCAGTCAGACCACCCCGGTAAACAAATAAATAAATAAATAGAACCTTTTCTGGATGTCTGATACCTGACAACAATCCCACTTGAAAAACTCCATTTTAAGAATAGTTTCCCCAAATGAGATCCCCTCCCCTAAGAATCAGAGCCATTAGACTCCTCTGATGGGGAGGCAATCTCCGAAGCCTATTTTGAGGGATAGAAGGAATGAAAGAAGGGAAACAGAGAACTGAAGACTGGCTGAAAGCCATGAAGGTGCTGAACAGGCCTTGGCGAAGGCCTGCCAATCTGCAGGCTGTTTCTGAGGGGCTGGAGAAATATGTTTGGTCTTAATCTTTTTCTTTTTGGAAGCCTCCATGTGGTGGAACGTGAATGGGCCAGACGTTGGCCTACAATCCACAATGTTGATAGAGATGCCCTCATGTACAATGATCTGAGTAACACCATGTGGGTCTTCAGTCACCAAGCGCTGTGGTTCCCCAGCGCTGTAGTTCCCCCTACTCTCGAATCGGAAGACTGCAATTCTCTTGAGGACGTGCTGGTAGGGTCCTTCATGGCCTCCAAACTGGTACTCCTTAAAGGACAATCTGCCAACTCCAGAATGGTCTCTAGGCGAACATCGTCATCTGGAGAAACATCCAGAACACAGGGAGCAGGGGGTAGATCAGGCCTAGACTTTTTGGCCTTCTTAACTTGTGGCTTGTCCGAAGGGCCTGACACAGTTTCCATGCTCAGCACAAGACACTTAAGAAGTTGGTTTTCAAGGTATAAGTTGAGAGAAGCTAAGCGACTATGTAATGTCTTGGGTACCAAGGCCTTATAAATAGCACAGGTAATGTGGTCATGTTTGGGCGTAGGCAAAATAAACAAAGGTCATGAGCGTCCTTATGCGGACTTTGCCTTCCACACTGACACTTGTCCTTCTTAGTTGACATGTAACCAAAGCAGTACACAGTAGCCAAAAATTACAAAGAAAAGGCCCCAAGGGGGTACTTATCTGAACCAAGGTTTGCAATTGTCTGGTGAGCAACGACCAGATCGGACAGGCAGCAGAAACGTTCTGAGGTCTGGTACGTGCCAATGTCAGTTTTATACCCAACGTCACTTTATGACTGACGTATGTTTGAATACTGTGCGACGCTCCAAGTACCTCACAGTAGCACTAGACTTTTGTATACTGGCTAGACATACAAGTCCACTGGAGGCGGACTCTCTCATGTTAGGAATATTGCAGCATATGAATAGGATGACATCTGGAACTAACTGCCTAGGGACTTAATGTTTTTACAATGAGGCATATAAAGTATTTCTCTCTCTTTTTTAACTTCAACAAATAATTTGTCTATGATGGAGACAGTATATCCCCCTATTCAGGAACAGACTCTAGTTAACCTTAATATTTGAATGGCTTGGCCCCTTATGTTGACATCTTTAATAAACTTCGGCTGACTGTTTCTTGCATGTAAATATAAGTTACTAAATATCAATTTCCTTTAGAGATAAGTGACAAGAGAATCTTCCTTCGCTGGAAGCTCTAAAGTGACATCAAGAATATTAACTTTTTGTTTTGACTAAGGACTAGTGAAAAAAAAAATTTACATGAAAGAGTTTGCGCATGCTCTTCTTGCCTACCTGTACAAAAAAGAGATTGTCAATGTACAATGTTACATATGACCAGGAAGTTGAATCAAATTCTTTCTCCCGAGTCAGGACAAGTTTGACAAAGATTTAACTGACCACTGCCCTAGCTGCCACACCAATGATTGTTGACAAAATGTTTACAACATAGGACTCCCAGGATGGCTGCACACTGATCAGCTTACTTTCAGCTCACACACATTAAAAAAAGAAACTGAGAGATATGGGCCAGTTACTGGCTAGCTATCTATACTACCTGGATTACAGCAAAGGAACAACTTGGACAGCCTGAAAGAAAATCCACTAGAAAACATGAAAAGAAAACACTTACTGGTAGAATCTTGCTGCTACTCAGCAAACAACATTTCATGCTTCAGCTAAGGTGCAAGATACGACTTCCAGTAACAAAGGGGAGAGTGTATGTCAACTGTGCTCGGACCGGATTAAAATAAACACTAAGAGTATATCAACTCAAATAACAAAAGGCTGGAAAAAAAATGGAAGAAGCTTTAAGCAGATATTCAGATGAGCTGATAAAACTGCAAAAATCAGAAGTCTAAATGAAGAAAAGGCGGGCTGAGTATTAGACTACCCAAGAAGAGATGTATCAAAAAAAATAGTGGAATTAAAGGATAAAGGCAGTAGCAGAGAAACTAGAAATAACAGACTATTAATTGTATGAAGGCACAAATAAGCAACTAGACTGGTATTCCACAGCAAGAATTGTTAATTGAAAGGGTACATGGTATGCATACTTCAAACCTGACCACAAGAAAGCAGCCAAGACCTGCATAAGTAAAGATGCAAATTTACCTGCAGAAAGAAAGAATAGTTGTGCAAAATCTTACCATAACCAGAGATGTCCTTCTCTTCCATGTTGCAGTATTCATACTGTGGGATTTCCTGCCTCAGGTGACCAGACGTCTGCTCCTATACAAAAGGTTAAGCCTGGCTGCTGTAGGTGTGTGGGACATAACACGCAGGGCTATAAACCAGGGACCATAATGTGACGTCTGCATGCACAGACCTCAGAACTTGAAGCCCATGATAAGGTGTACAAAAGAACAAGTTGAGGCTAAATAGCAAATTTCCCTGAAGGGCTGTACAGATTAGCTTGTAGGGAGTGGATACAGAGTTCAAAGACCAACCATCCACTAGAGATAGAAAAAAGGGGGTATGGAGGGTGGGAAGGAATACTGCAACATGGAAGAGAAGGACATCTATGGTTATGGTAAGATTTTACACAACTATTCTATGTCCTTCTATTCCTATGTTGCAATATTCATACTGTGGGACAGTACCACAGCTAGGAGGAGTGAAGGGAGGGGGAAGAGGTAGAGAATTCCAAGAATCCCTGCAGGATTGCTCTGGCCCTGGAGATCTGGTCTAGCTTGTAGTGTCTTGTGAAAGTTTGAAATGTAGACCAGGTAGCTGCTTCCATGATGGAGGATATGTCCAGCCCTCTAAGAACGGCTTTGGAGGTAACACCATGCCTCTAGTGTAATGAGCCCCAACTCATTGAGGCAATTGTTTGCCGTGATGCGAGTAACAGAAGAGATTGGATTTCCTGATCAGGCAGGAAATGGTTTGTTTGCAGACTGCCTTACCCAGAGCCCTGGGGTGGAAGGAGATGAAGAGTTGGTCAGATTTTTTGAGAGACTTAGTTTTGTCTAAGTAGAATCTTAGTTGTCTGTGCACATCTAGGGAATGAAGGATCCGCTCTGCAGTATTAGTTGGAGAAGGGAAGAAGGTAGGTAAGTGAATGGACTGGTTTAAGGATAGTTCATTCACCACTTTAGGCATGAAGGAAGGGTTTGTGCACAAGGTCACCCTGTCACTGTGGAAGGTGGTGTAAGGAGGACAGGCCAGGAGGGCCTGTAGTTCAGACACTCTTCTAGCGGAGACAATACCCACTAAAAGAATAGTTTTCCATGTGCACATTTGTACAGAAGCTGTGCTGGCTGGCTCAAAAGGAGGTAAGGTGAGTTTTTCCAGCATGAAACTGAGGTCCCAGGGAGGATGGATGGGTTTTCTTGGTAGGCTGATATGCAAGACGCCTCTCAGGAAAAGTTTAATGTCCAGTATGGAAAGCAGTGGTGGCTATAAAGGCAAGCAGGCTGAAATGGCAGAAAGGTGGACTTTCACTGAAGAATATGCTAAGTCCTTTCTTAATGAGCTTGCATATATAGCTAAGGACAAGTGAAGGATTCACCTGAAAAGGGTCCCCGTCCTTAAGGGAACACCATTTTGAGAATCTCTGCCATTTAGACCAATAGTTTTTCCTAGTAGTTGGTTTCTGGCCTCCCTCAGGACTGAGAGCACATCCTCTGAGTAATGTTGTCTGAAAGGGATCAGAAGTAGATCACCCAAAGAGTTAGATGCAGCAAAAGGAGCTGGGGGTGAATGAGAGATCCCTTTTGTTGTGAGTAGGTCCACCTTGTGGGGTAAGGTGTGGTGATTGCCCTTGGCTAGGGAGAGAAGGGGAACCAGTGCTGCCTTGGCCAATAGGGAGTCACTAGCAAGATTTTTGGCTGGTCCTTCTTGATCTTCAGTAGGACCTTCTGTATTAGCGGGAAGGGAAGAAAGGCATAGAGGAACATTCCCTTCCATGGAAAACTGAAGGCATTCACCCTCCAGGCTAGTAGAGTGTGATCCCTGATGTAGAACTTGTTTAGTTGTCTGTTCTGGGGGGGGGGCAAACAGATCCACTTGAGGTGTGCCCCACAGGTGGACGATGTCCAAGAAGGTTTCCCTGTGCAACATCCATTCGTGTTGTTGAGAGGATGTTCTGCTGAGCAAGTACACTTGTTTGTTTTCCTGAGAGGGGATGCAAGAGGCTTGCAGGAAAAGGTAGTGATTGGCTGCTAGATCTCAGATTTGTAGGGTTATCCGGTATAAATGGTATGCCTTTGTCCCTCCTTGTTTGTTGAGATACCACATGACAGTTGTGTTGTCTGTCACAATGTGGAGCAGTCCTGGTTGCAAGATAGGAAGGAAGGCTTTTAGAGCCATCAAGACTGCAGTCATTTCTCGGACATTGATATGTTGCTTTTGCAGGGCAGGGGTCCAATGGTGTTGTACCCTGAAGTCCTTTAATGTTGCCCCCCACCCTAGGTCTGATGCATCTGTGTAGATGGATTGAGTGGTGGTGGGGGGGGGGAGTTGAAGAGGAATGCCCTGGCTCAGTATGATTTGCTGAATCCACCACTTCAGTTCTATTTTTAAGCAGGACAGAAGGGGATTATGTTTGTCTAGTGGATGTTGGCTCTGAGACCACACATTCTTTAGGTATCATTTGAAATTTCTAATGTGCAGCCTGACTAAAGGGAGCATGGGAATAGTAGCTGCCATGAGACCTAGGACTTGCAGAAATTGTTTTTCAGAGAGATGAGATTCTGAAAGTATGCTTTGAAAATGGGTGGAGAGAGACTGCATTTTGTCTGGTGGGAGAAGGGATCTCATCAGGTCCGTTCTGATCCTGCAGCCTAGGAAAACTTTGTCCTGCTGAGGAAGAAGAGAGGATTTCTGTAGGTTGAAGGTGAAGCCCAAATTGTGAATGAGAGTCATGGTGAACTTGAGATGGGTTTGTAGAGTGGACTCTGATTCTGCCAGAATGAGAATATCATCCAGGTAAGGGTAGATTTGGACTCCCTTGGTTCTGCAATAGGCAATGGCTGGGGCAAAGCACTTTGCAAATACTCTGGGAGCCGTAGACAAGCCAAAGGGCAAGGCTGTAAACGGAAAGTGTGAAGAGTGGCCAGTGAAGTGCAGAAACTTCCTGTGGGAGGGCCTGACAGGAATGTGCAGGTAAGCATCCTTTAGGTCCAGAGTGACCGTGAAGGCTTGGGGTGGAATGAGGGGTAGAAGAGTTTGAAGGGAGAGCATCCTGAAGGAGGGAACCTTTAGGAATGGGTTCAGATAGGATAAATGCAGGATTGGCCTCCAAGGACTATCCTTTTTGCGGACTAAGAATAGGAATAGAAGCCTTGTCCTTCCAGTCCTGAGGGAAATGGCTCTATAGTTCCTAGAGTCAGGAGTTCTTTCAATATGAGAGGGAATAGATGAAGCTGATTTTTGGAGGAAAAGGAATTTTTTTTGGTTTTGGTTTTTCCTTCCAGGATAAAAGATATCCTTTTTGGATGACGGAAAGAACCCAGAGATCTGAGGTGATGGTTTTCCAGAAGGGGAGGCAGTGGGTAAGGTGGGCGGGCAGAGGAAGTTGAGCAAGACAGTCATGCTGAGGTGAGGCCCCTCTGTCTGGAAAGGGATGTTTGGCTGGGGGCTGAGAGTTTGGGGGGGGGGTCTGGATTATGGCAGTCTCCTGGATCCCCTATGAGGCCTAGAGGAGGAAGAATGTGACTCTGAGGGAGTCCTTCTGACAAAGGAAGTTTTAGCTGGGTAGTTCCAGTAATATCTAGGGAAGGGGGACAGCAGCAGATGCTTAATGACCTGCAGCTCTTTGCTTTTCGCTTGTAAGTTTTTAAAAAGTTCTGCTGAATTTTTCCCAAATAAAAGGTTGTGGTACTGTAGAGCACCCATGATTTTGGATTTAAAATCCTCTGGTAGATGTTGTAGGTGAAGCCAAGAATATCTGCGCAAAGCAGATGCACAGGCAGCAGACCTGGCTGAGTCCTCTGTCACATCATAACTGCAAGTAATAGACTGTCTAGCTACTTGTGTAGCTAGAGACAGTTTTAATGCAATGTCAGATTTGGTTGGACAGTCTGGGGCAGAAGCCACCAAGGTGGAAGCCTGGGCGACCAGGTCCAGGGTATATTTAACAATGTGGGTTTTGTAATTGATGGCTCTGAAGGCCAGGGTAGAGGAGGTTGTACGCCTTCTTACCCATTCTGTCCATGGTTTTGCTGTAGTTATCTGTTGGCAAAAGTGAAGTAGAAGGTAATTGACTACACTGTCTGTCTGGAGACACAGCAATAACTGCTGGGTCTGCCATGGGAGGTTACATCAGAAACTTCTAGTTATCAGGCACTTTGTAAAAGTTATCCGGCCTTTTAGGGGCATGACTTTGAGATTCTGGATTCTTAGAGACTGAGTTAAAAGGCATCCAGGAAGGCTGGAACCACTGGAGGAATACCTGAAGGAGAGGGGGACTCAAGTTGCAAAAGTTCGAAATATCTTTTCTGGGTATCTGTCATCAATGTAGTATCCCACATGAAGGACTCTCTCATTTTTGAAATAGTTTCCCCAAAAGTAATATTCTCTGGTGGGGAATCTCCCTCAATGGAGTCTTCATCTGGGGAATAATAATCCACAGATGAAGCAATTTGAGACACACAGGAAAAGTACAGTTGTGTACACTTACCATAAATGTAGATATTCTAGTGTATTCACTGTTGCATTCATCACATTTGGGTTATCCCTGCCTGGGTAGCCCTTGGCCGGCCCAAATACCACAGGCTTACTATTTCTGCATCGGTTGCTGTCGCTTCAGGACTGATGTCAGTAGTATAAAGTAAGGCAGCTGACGGCATTGCATCAGTTTTTCTTGCCATAACCTGTCAGGAGCCCCCAAGTGGGAGCCAGGTTCTGGCGGAAGAACCCCACCAGCAGAAAGTAAATACCAATGTGTCTCTTGTAAGGAAAGAGAAGAAAGAAGAGGGGGATGGAGGGAGGGAAACCAGGAATGCAACAGTGAATACACTCAAACATCTACATTTATGGTAAATATACACAACTGTACTATGTTCTTCATGTTTCACTGTTGTAATCATATTTGGGTCGATTCCCAAAGCTGAGGAAATGGGTGGAGGCAGTCAAGGAAATTAGGGGATGGCTAGGATGCCCTCTAAGACTGCAGAGGCAAACCCTGCCCTGGATTTGGAGAAGACAGGCAGATGGTAATGTTTGGTAAAGGTGTGAACAGATGTCCAGGTGGCAGCCTCCAGGATGTCCCTGGTGGGGACTCCTCCGAGGAAAGCTGCAGAGGTGGAGGCTGCTCTGGTGGAGTGAGTCCTGACCCCCTTGGGGGGAGGGCTTTCAGTGTTGCTTGTAGCAGAAATAGATGCAATGTGCTATCCATATGGAAATGGTTTGCTTGGAGATGGCTTTGCCCTCTGCCTCTGCAGCAAAGCTAACTAGCAATTGATCAGATTTTCTGAAGGATTTAGTCCTGTCTAGATGGAATCTGAGCTGTCTGCGCACATCTAGAGATTGCAGGATCCTTTCTCCTTTGTTCTGTGGGTTAGGGAAAAAGGTGGGCAAATTAATGGATTGGATGAGAGCCACATTGGACACCAACTTGGGTAGGAAGGATAGGTTAGTCTTGAGGGATACCCTGTGAGCATGGAAGATGATGAAGGGTTCCACAGCCATGAACGCTTGCAGCTCGGAGACCCTTCTGGCTGAAGTGATGGCCAGAAGGAAATCTGTCTTCCCAGGAGATAAATTTTAGCTCTGCAGAAGAGGCTGGTTCAAGGGGGGGAGGGGGGGGCAGGGTGAGCTTTTCCAACACAAAGTTAAGGTCCCAAGCTGGGGCTGGTGCTCTTCTGGGTGGCCTCAGGTTGCTAGCCCCTCTTAGGAACTGTTTGATCAGAGGGTGTGAGAAAAGGGGCTGGCTCAGTGGAGAAATGAGCAGAGATATCAGAGGTATGAATTTTAATAGAGGAAAAAGAGACACCACTGTGTAGCAGGTCAGCTAAGTAATCCAGGATGAGAGGGAGGGAGGGCTGTGCCATATTGGCTCCCTTAGCCTGAATCCAGGTGCAGAACCTTTTCCATTTGTCAGCATAAGACTTTATATTGCTAGGGCATCTGGCTTCCCGTATAACATTTAGAACCTGTTTACTGAGGTTGGCAGATTGATCGGGGGTTAGGGAATAAGCCAAGCTGCCAAACTGAATGTCTGCAATTGGGGATGCATGAATTCTCCTTCCCTCTGGGTCAGGAGGGTTGGAATCTGAATGAGATGCCACGGTGGCAATGGGGACAGGCTGCGCAGCAGGGGGTGCCAGTGCTGGTGAGCCCAGTCTGGAGCAATAAGAACTGTCCTTGGTTTTTCCTCCTTTATTCTGAGCAGTACCCTGGGGATGAGAGGTAGTGAAGGAAAGGCATAAATCGATAGATGGACCCAGGGGAAGGACAGGGCATCCACTTTCCAAGCCATGCAGTGATGCTCCCTGGTGCAAAACTTACTGAGTTGATGGTTGGTGTGGGAGTTAAAAAGGTTGACCTTTGGGGTGCCCCATTTCTGAGTTATTAGGGTGAAGGTTCTTCTTGTTGAGCTGCCACTCGTGTGGGTCCAGAGGATTTCTGCTTAAGTGGTCTGCCAGAGAGTTTAGAGAACCTGGTAGGAATTGTGCTAACAAGTGGAGTTGCATGGCTGAGGCTGTGTGCCAGAGGGTCAAGGCCAGCCTGCATAGAGGGTAGGAGTGAGTCCCTCCCTGCTTGCTGATATACCACATCACAGTAGTGCGGTTTGTTTTGATCAGGAGAACCCCTGGGGAGAGAAGGGGCTTGAAAGCTGTCAAGACGTGCTGGACAGCTATCATGCCTTTTTAGCTGATGTGCAGATAGATTTGCTGTGGGATCCACTGGCCCTGTATGCATCTGCCATCCAAGTATGCACCCCAGGCATAGTCTGATGCATCTGTGGTAAGGGTCTGGGCAGCAGGGGGGGATGGTGAGAAAGGTAGTCCCTTGTTGTGGGAGCATGCTGTTGCCCACCAAAGAAAATCTTTTCTGAGGCAAGGTATTTTGGGTATAAGAGTCTCCAGGTCTTGAGAGTGTTGACACCAAGGGCTTTTTAGGTACCACTGAAGTTTCCCCATATGCAGTCTGGCATACGGAATGAGTAGAATTCAAGATGCCATGAACCCCACAGCTTGCAGGATCTTCCTTGCAGATAAGCTAGGGTCTGGTGGCTAGGTGAGAGAATATGCTGTCGGGAAAGTATGCTTTTCTGGTGTAAGGAATACCATCTGGGATGCTGTGTCCAGGCTTGCTCCCAGGAATATAATCCTTTGGGTGGGTGCCTGTTTGGATTTCTTTTTGTTTACTGTGTACCCTAGGGAGGTTAGTAGGGACTTTACAAAGGCCAGGTGCTTGAGCAGCTTTTCCTGGCTGTCTGCCTGAATTAGGCATTTGTCTAAGTATGGGTAAATCTGGATATTCCTTTGTCTACAAAAGGCAACGGCCAGAGCCAGACATTTTGTGAAAACTTTGGAAGCAGTAGATATGCCAAAGGGAAGTGCAGAGAACTGAAAGTGCAGAGATCCTGCCCTGAAACGGAGATATTTCCTGCATGATTCCCTGATAGGAATGTGGAGGCAGGCCTCTTTTAGGTCTAGGGTGGCTAGCCAAGTATCATTGGAGAGCATGGGTAGCAGCTGCTGGAGGGTGAGCATTTTGAAATCACCAGGAATGCGTTTAGAATGGACAGATCAAGGATGGGGTGCCAGGTGCCCCCTTTTCTGAGTACCAGAAAAAGTCTGGAGTAGAAATACTGGCCTTTCTGTTCTGCAGGAACGTCCTGCTGGAGGGTGAGCATTTTGAAATCACCAGGAATGCGTTTAGAATGGACAGATCAAGGATGGGGTGACAGGTGCCCTCTTTTCTGAGTACCAGAAAAAGTCTGGAGTAGAAATACTGTCCTTTCTGTTCTGCAGGAACGTCCTCTATTGCCCTCATAGAGAGCAGGGAAAGGACTTGCTTTTGTACCTCTGCCCACTGGATTGGAGGTAGATCTGGGAACCCTTTTGGAGTTGGAAGGGTGCAGAAAGAAAATTTGTATCCCTGGGACACTGTGTTGAGAACCACGCGGTCGTTGGTAATGGTGGCCCAGGTGCTTGTGTGAAAGGAGAGTTTTCCTCGTAGGAGTAAGTGAAGGTGGGCAGAGGGAGGGGGTGGGGGAGGAGAGTCATTGTGAGTTCTTACCATAAGGGGTGGCTTAGAACTCCCTGTTTTTGAAGTGGAGGAAGTCCACTGTTTAGATCTCTGCATTCCTTGTGGCCATTGTCTGGGGGGTCTGCTTCCCCAGGGTCTTGGCTGAACTGACCTGGTGGGAGCAGGAAAGGACCAGTGCTTGGAGGGACAATGCCTGCTGGACCTGTAAGAAATCCTTAATTGTCTGCATAGATTTTGCTTTTTCTTACATCTTTAAGACCTCTTCTGCCTTAGTGCCAAATAAGTTGTCTTTGTGCAAGGAGGCATCCAACAATTTAGATTTAACATGGTCTGGCAAGTGCTATTCCTTAAGCCATGCATGCCTTCTAAGGACAGAACCGGTGACTGCTGCCCTGCAAGAAGCTTCTAGGGTGTCAAAACCACAGTACAAGGTGTGTTTAGTTACTTGACTTGCAGAATGCATTAACTCTTGTAACTCTTTAGATTCTGCAAAAGCAGGAAAGGAAGACATTTTTTGTTTGAGGAGTTAAAGAGTATGTTGCTGAAATTTTAGCATATGGAACTGACAATGTAGTGCTCTGATAGCAAGAATAGCAGAGGTGTATACTTTTTTGCCCCATATTTATAGTGCTTGGGAATCTGTATCTGAGGGGGTGGGATTCTTAGTAGAAGTTAATTTAATTCCTTTAGACCCTTGAGAAATTACCTCAGGGTCAGCAACAGGATTTTTAAAAAGAAATTTGAGTGAGTCAGGGACTTTGTAATACCAGTCTAGTTTTCTGGGTGCAGGAGGGAGGGTGTCAGGAATCAAACTAGATTCCAGGAAAACATCCTCCACAACATACAGAACTGGGGGAATGGGCAGGGGTCTGCGCTGTGGAAAATCTAAGAATTCCCTGAGTCTCTTTTTAGACTTGAGGGTAGTCCTGACTTTCCCATTGGAAATGCTCCCTTATGGTAAGAAGGGTTTCCCCAAAGAAAGACCTCTGGGGGAAAGGCTTAAGGAATGGAATCCTCTGCATCAGAATCCTCATAAGCAGAAAGGGGCTGCAAGTCTTCATATTCAGATGCATCAGAGTCATCAGACTCCGGTTCAGACAAAACTATAGGAGACAGATCACTTTTTTTGGAAGGGGTAGCTTGGCTTCCCCTGATCAGCATGATAAGGTCTTCCGCCATTTTAAGCATTTGAGACTGAGGCAAGTAAGCAGGTGCCTGAGATTGGGTTGTCAGTTTCTTGGGTGTGGTTCATACCCTGGGCCTAAGAAAAGTACAGTTGTGTACACTTACCATAGATGTAGATGTTCGAGTGTATTCACTGTTGCAGTTATTACATTTGGGGTAATCTGCTGGCAGGGTGCCCTCAGTCGGCCTGAATTCCAAAGTCTTGGGTCCTGCGTCGGTTGCTGTCTCCTCTTCCATGATGTCAGGTTGTCAGGGGTATAAAACATGCAGCCAACGCCATTTTCTTTAATTTTTCTTGCCCCTGATATGTCAGGTGCCCAAAAAAAAAAAAAAAATATGTATATATATATATATATATATATATATATATATATATATATATATTCATCTACAAGCAAATACACCACATAGGCTGTAAAAGATACAAGAAGGAAAGAAACTCCAGAATGACAGGGGGATGGCGGAAGGGTAACCTGGACTGCAACAGTGAATACACTAACATCTACATTTATGGTAAGTGTACACAACTGTACTATGTTCTTCGTGTTTTACTGTTGCAGTCATTACATTTGGGTAGAATTCCAAAGCTATGGATGGGAGGCTGGAGCTAAGCAGCATTAGGAGCAACTATAAGACCCTGCAGAACTGCAGCGGCAAAGCCTGCCCTGGATTCAGAGAAGAGAGGCAAATGATAATCCTTTGTAAAGGTGTGAACAGAACTCCAAGTAGCAGCCTCTAGAATGTCTTTGGTTGGTACTTCCCTGAGAAAGGCTGTTGAAGTAGCTGCAGCTCTGGTGGAATGAGACCTAATCCCCTTGGGCACAGGCTTACCATGATACAAGTAGCAGAAACGGATGCAGTGGCTTATCCACTTTGAAACTGTCTGCTTTGAAATAGCCTTGCCTTCTGATCATGCATCATATGCCACTAGCAATTGCTCAGTTTTTCTTAGAGCATTAGTCCTGCTCAAGTAGAATCTTAGCTGTCTGTGTGCGTCCAAGGAATGCAGAATTCTCTCCCCCTTGTTCTGCGGACTTGGATAAAAGGTTGGCAGATTAATTGTTTGATTAAGAGCCACATTGGAAACCACCTTAGGCATAAAAGTAGGATTTGTCCTCAGAGACACCCTGTCTGGGTAAAATATAATAAAAGGCTCAAAAGCCATGAGGGCCTGTAGCTCTGAAACTCTTCTTGCTGAAGTAATTGCTAGTAGCAGTGCTGTTTTCCATGATAAGAACTTTTTATCAGCAGTAGGAGCGGGTTCAAATGGAGGCAGGGTGAGCTTTTCCAACACATAACTGAGGTCCCATGCAGGTAATGGTGATCTTCTAGGAGGCCTTAAATTTTTGGCTCCTCTAAGATACTGCTTTAGTAAAGGATGAGAAAAGATTGGTTGCTCTATATTGTAATGAGCCGAAATGGCAGAGGCATGGATTTTAATTGATGAGAAATATAGGCCTTTGTCAAGCAACTCAGTTAAGTATTGCAATATCAGAGGAATATTTGGTTCTGCTGTATCAGTTCCTTGTGCTGGATTCCAAGCACAGAATCTCTTCCATTTGTCAGCATAAGATTTTCTAGTACTATGCCTTCTGGCTTCCAAAAAGACATCCATCACAGCTTTACTGAGAGGTGTTGTTTGTATGACTACGTGATCAGCCATGCTGCCAGGTTCAGGGTCTGTAGTTGATTGTGCAGGATCTGATTGTTTTGCTGGGACAGTAGTTGTGGTCTTTGAGGCAAGTCCAAGCTGGGTATTGAGACAAGTTCCTTAGGATTGGGTACCAGTGTTGGCGAGGCCAGTCCAGGGCAATTAATATCATCTTTGGTTTTTCTTGTCTGACTTTTAGGAGGACCTTGGGGAGAAGAGGCAGAGGAGGAAAGGCGTAAACTGATAGGTTTTTCCAACTGAAGGATAGGGCGTCCACTTTCCATGCTTGTCTGTGAAGTCCTTGTGCAGAATCTTTTCAATTGATAATTTTGAGGAGAGGCAAATAGATCTATGTCTGGGCTCCTCCATTTCTCAGTTATCATGCTGAAGACTTGTGGATTTAGTTTCCACTCGTGAGGATCCATAAGGTTTCTGCTTAAATCATCTGCCAGAGCGTTTTGTTTTCCTGGCAGGAATTGAGCTTGAAGATGTATTTGATAGGTCAAAGTTGTGTCCCACAGTGGCATGGCTAATCTGCAAAGGGGGTATAAATGTGTGCCCCCTTGTTTGTTTATATACCACATGACTGTGGTGTTGTCCATCTTTATCAGTAGTTGTCCTGGACGAAGTAGGTCCTTGAAGGCTGTTAGGGCATTTTGAACAGCTAGCATCTCTTTCTGGTTGATATATTGATGCATTTGTTTCGGTGCCCATATGCCCTGAATGCATCTTCCTGCCATGTGGGACCCTAGGCATAATCTGATGCATCTGTTGTTAAGGTTTGGCTGGCAGGGGGTAGAGTGAAGGGCAGTCCCATGTCTTGGTGACAGGCCTTTGCCCACCATAGAAACTCCTGTTGCAGGCAGGGAATGAGAGGAATCAGTTTCCAGACTCTGTGAATGTTGACTCCATAAACTTTTTAGGTACCATTGAAGTTTCCTCATATGCAGTCTTGCATATGGAATTACTAGGATGCAGGATGCCATGAAGCCCAGAACCTGCAGAATTTGTCTTGCAGAAGACTAGGTTTTTGTTGCCATTAGTTTGAAGTAAATAGTCAGTTGCCTTTGTTTGCCTGGCGTGAGGTAAGCCATATGGGCAGTTGTATTCAAGCTTGCACCCAGGAATGTTATCTTTTGACAGGGTACCAGTTGTGATTTCTTTTTGTTTATTGTGTACCCTAGGCATGTTAGAAGCCTTTTCACAAACGCCAGGTGTCACAGAAGTGTGTCCTTGTTCGCTGCTTGAATTAGACAGTCGTCCAAGTAAGGATATATTGTTATACTTCTTTGCCTGCAAAATGCAATTACTGGTTAAAAGTTTACCTGGTCGAAAATTAATCGAAAATCTGTGTTTGTTTGTTTAATTTAACTACTGATGCTGCCCACTAAAGTGTGCTAGCCTGTGTAACTGATTTATTGCTGCCTTCTGTATTTGAGTGTTTTCTATCTAAAAACAAAAAAATAATCCTTGTTTTCCCGCCTCTCCTCGACTACTTTAGACCAGTTTACAGGCTTTGCTGTATTCTGGTCTGTGGTGTAGTTCCTGTGTTGTAAATTACCTTACTTGGATAACAAGGAAGTTTCTTTGCTCACCAGTGGGAGTGGGGAGCCTTGAGCAGCCTATCTGTCCCTGAAGGAAGTGACATCAGCACAAGAGCTGTAGTAATTGGTTGTTTTGGACCATTTCAAGCTCTTTTCAAGTTCCCTGTTTAAAATCCGTGATATGCTGCTTTGCGACAGCGCATAAGCAGCAGTTAAACTTTTCCTGGCTCCGCCAAGTCTGCTCTTCAATTTTTCCCTTAGAAAGCTCTACTCTTAGAATAACCAGTCTACTCATTATATTATAAGCATAGCACTTGTTCTCTAAGCTACTCTTCTAAGCAAGCACTCTCAAACTCAAGTAGCACTACATCCACCTACCACCCCAACCACTTCCCCTAAAGGCACAGCACTATCTTATAATATTCTAGCATGTCGAGTGGTAGATTGCTAGCATCTTCTCCTGCTCAGCTGGTTAATCTGGGAATCTTGAGACAATGCTATAATTGTCTCATGTACACAGACAACCCTCTCCTCCTCCCAACAAACACAAATACATGTGAGAGATGCAACTATATAGCCAAACTGGAGGCTGAACTCTGTCAACTCAGGACTGGCAAGACCAGACAGGAGGAGAAGGTAACCACACACACAACAAACCCAGTCACACATAGACCTACCCCAAATGCAAATCAAACACATAATAACACAAAAACATACTTGGAGGCTCTATTAAAAAACTTACCAAAACAACAGAGGCTCCCAAAGCAGACACCCAAAAATCCACCACCTCAAAACATAACACATGCAACACATACTTCAATAAATCTGTGTGTCAATAAATCACAGCCCTTAAGGCCAAACACTTTGCCTGATACACTAGTGATAGGTGACTCTATAGTCAGACACACTGACGTCCCACTTACCAGGCTGAGCAAGGAGAGGGTAACGGTAAGCTGCCTATCGGGGGCTAGGATCCGCCATATAACACACGCACTCAGGTCACTCAAAAGCACGTACAAATATGACTCCGTCATTGTCCATGCCAGCTTGAATGACCTGAGACGTACCTCCTTGGACTACATGAAAAGAGACATTGAGGAGCTCTCTGATTATGTAGACCAGGCTGGTATGACCCTGAGCAGCATCCTGCCCTCACCAAGAATGATGCCACAATACAAAGACAAGATGATCAGCTTTAGTAATTGGCTCAATTACTGGTATCATTCTAGGGGGATCCAATGTCTGCCTGCTTGGGTTGACATGCTGGACAAGCCACGTTGCTTCGCAAGGGACGGCTTGCACCTGTCACCACTGGGCTTCCGGATATTGGCTAAGGCTCTTGCCACCCCCATAGTGCCTTTTTAGGCAAGGCTCAAAGACAGACCCACCTCCTTAGAAAACAAAATGGAAAAAATTAAGAATAATGCTGCTCAACGCCAGAAGTCTAAATCTCAAAGA